>NC_052055.2:69136416-69436416 GCF_903992535.2 Arvicola amphibius | reverse complement strand
GCCAGGTGAGTGGCCTGACTTGGGGTGAGGGTGCTCTGTAGGATCCAGCGAGTGATCGAGGATAACTGTAGTTTCAGTTTCGAGTGAGTGTGTATTAAGTACACAGCAAGCCGAAGTAAAAGGTGAAATACCAGTTAGTAGTAGGGAGAGCAAACCATCGCGAATCCCGGCACTTGGAACATCCCCCAAACTGAGGGAGCCCACAGAGGCAGCAGCTGGAATTTCCAAGAGTCCCCAGCAGAGCAGTGTCTGAACGAACTCTCAGGTGAGGCTTCCAAAAACAAATAGAAGACAGATACCATCAACTGTAGAGCTCACAACATCCCACAAAATCCAACTGGGGAAGAAGTTGAGGCAGCCAGCTTTCTCTCCCCGGATCACCTTCCTATGGCTTCTCTGCCCCTGCATCTAACAATAGTAACTTCTGCAGATGTTATCTTTGGCTGTCCCCCGGAGCAGGACGTTTTACTCCTGGCCTGCTTTTGCTATTCCCTTCCCTCCCTGCTACAAGGTTAAGAGGGCCAGGCCACTGGTACCCAAACAAGAAAGAAGCCTTGGAGGACACTTTGAAACAAACTTGCTTCATTCTGAATGGGGCAGGATAGAGTCTCATGTCCATAGGCAGCTCCTCGGTGAGCTCAAACACCACACATATACACGCACATGTACCCCCTCACACACACACGCACCACACACACATATATACATGCGGACACACATGCACACATACACACACATACATACATACCAGTGTAATGTATGTCACAGGGGCCATAGAGCTGGGGCCATGACTGTCCCAGAGTGTATACCTGGGAAGATGGATGGAAGTGTTAGTTCTTGCAGCCTAGCCCTCAGACAATATTCTCCCAGGAAGAGAGAGGCCCAAGGCTCTTGTGGGAAGGCTAGGGAGTGAGGAGGAAGGGAGAAGCTGCCAGATGGCAGTCCTGGGCCAGGAGAAGGCAGAATAGAAGGCCTTTGCTTTGTACATTTTCCCTCCTTTCTTCCTCAGGGGCGTGAGTATGCAGCAGAGACAGTGACAATGGAGGTTACGGAATATGCCAGCCTTCCTGACATCTCGGAGTCCTTGGGCACACGTAGCCGCATCTCAGAGTATGAGAAGAATGCTTATTCTCCTAACCCTGCCCAGTGATCAGAGCTACCCAACTGCTGTGTACTACAGCCCTACTGAAGCCATCAGGCAAGCACAGGGAGACAACCGCACGTCCCCACTTAAAATCACCAGCGAAGACTGTCACTTTGGTATCCAGCACCTGAAGATTCACACACACCCCCAGCACGCATCTCCCCCAAGCTGACCCAAGTTAATCTGCACTGGGTGTCAGACCCTCAGTACCCAACACCCTGCTCCCCAGTATCTCTCCAGAATCCTACACTGGTGCTTTCTCTCCCAAAACTCTCTTGGTCTCTCTCCTGCCTCTTTGGCGTTGCTCACCAGCCCTGTGTGTGTCCTCTTGTGCTTAAGTTCGGACTTTTAGAATGCATCTGAGCAGAACACGGTAATGCCATTTCCCCTGGACTGCCTCTCCTCTTGCTCTAGATTCCTTAAAATGAGAGAAAAATAACTTAAATATACAAGAAAGGTTGTGATCTGCAGACTACAAACAGAGGAAGCCAAGAAGTTAAAGGAAAAAAGTGGTTTTTAAAAGGACAGAAAACTCCCCCAGACGGCTCATCCAGCGCACATAGGCGCTGACCACCAGGGGGCAGTGTGTGTTGGTTTAGCGAGTGAGGCAATTTCATCTTCACATAGAAAGTCTGGTTGTACAAACTCGTGGGAGGTGTGGGTAGATAGGGGAACCCTTTAGGGAACAAAAACAATGTCACATCCATTAACCAAGAAGAAGCCAGAGTGATCTTCGGCACAGGTAACGTCCAGTACAGCCTGGACACCGGACATTGAACATGGATATTGCTGGCAGCAGCCATGGCAAATCCACCACGAAGACTGCACATTTTTTCTCTCTCTCTCTCTTTGATGTGTGGGAAAATAAAATACAGAAATTTCTTCACAGATATTTCAGCTGATACCACACTACTGCTGCCATCTATCTGGGCACACACTTTCACTGTGTTTATCCTTCTTAGCCTCGTTCTTTATTTCCACTCGATGTCTTCAAACTGAGGCCGTTACTCTTATGTGTTTGATATGTAATCCTGAACTTGTCTGAAATCTTACAAAAAGAGGCATTTTTTGTGTGATTGTATTTCTTTTTGAGAGAGAGAGAGAGAGAAAGAGAGAGAGAAAGAGAGAGAGAGAGAGAGAGAGAGAGAGAGAGAATGTGTGTGTAGGTACACGTGTGTGTATACATGCACACATGAGTGCTTTGTTTATAGAGATCAGAAAAGGGCATCAGAACCCCAGGAGCTGGAGTCACAGGCAGTTGTGAGATGCTGGAAGTGGGTACTGGGAACTGGACTCCAGTCCTCTGTAAGGATAGTGTGTTCTCTTGACCACGGAGCTGTCTCTCCAGGCCCTGTGCCTCCATTTTTAACTTCCATAAAATAGCATGATGCACTTTCCCCCACATGGTTCTCCTGCCCGGATACCCTGTCACTGCTTCCCAGTGCTGCCACATACTCCATTGTAAGCATGGTCCCCACAGGGGAGAGCCCTGGAGCCCAAGGGTGCATGTGCTGCTTTGCCAGCTTATCTTTACACGGCAATCAGTCCTGTGGTGACCACCCCAGCAAACTCTCCTTCAGAATTTATACCCAGAGCAGTTCGTAGGATTTCAGAATCTGAGCTGCTTGTGCCCCATCTTTGTTTCCTGAACTGGACAACTGGAGATTACACTTCCTGTTCATCTACAGGAAATAGGCAGCACCATTTGTGGATTGGTCTTCAAGAAGAAAATGAAGGGATGTTGGGAGCACGAAGGTCCTCATGCCCACAGGTCACCAGGGAAAACAGGAAAGGTAAGCATGCAGAATTGTTTTTCCAAAGAAGGATGTATAACCTGCTTTTCCATCCAGAAGGCTTGGAATTGGAGGTGATTGACAACCTGGTGATCTGCGTTATCTGTAGGGCCAGGCCGTCTCAAACTCCCACAGCTAGGACCACAGGTGGCTAATAGCCCAAATGCCCTCTGTGTTATCAGTACGTCTGAGGCCACTCCAGATCCTCCCCTGGATGCTCAAGTTAGCACAGTAGCCTATCCTAGAACCCATGTTCTTGAAAGAAATGGCATGTACCCTGAGTCGGCTTTCGATGTAATTATGCCTCCTTCTGCACAGGGGATTGTATCATACCAGGACAATTTTTTTCCAGTTTGTGCTGTGTTTAAATATGCTGATGGTGGTATCAAACCCCCGAAGTTTGATCATGCCCAGCTAAGTCAGGTTGAACCAAGTTTTCTCTCTTTCTTTCTTGTTCACGGGCCACTTTACTGCTAACTGTGACACGTGCAGGGGCCCCAACAGTAGGAGGGACCTCAGGTGGTTTCTGCTAAATGGTTGTGTTGTCAAACTGCCTTCATATGTTTATGTGTATGGATTTGTGCTGCTCTTAACCACGGTTAGAGGAGCAACTTTTTGCTGTGGACAGTAGTTAATGCTGAGATTCATAACTGGTCAAAGGGCTGAGAACAAGAGAGGAAATGACTGCTGAGCCCTAATGGAAGATCTCTATTAATCTTTGCCCTAAGCCTCAGAAAACATCATGTGAGAGGGAGCAGCAAAAATGGTAAGAGCTTGGGGCTGGGGATGAGTGCTGTGAATGCTGCCATCAGGACAGGACAAGGCAATTGCACAGAGCCCACGGCAGCTCTGCTTACCTTCACAAGATCCAACTAGTCAACATTCTGGCATGGGGAGGGGAGGGGACTCACAAGGCTCCGCCCCTTACTGAGAAGCCATTTTCAGTTGATGGCTGCTTGGGGAGAGAATCAGCTATGCACACAGGGGCCATACTAATTAGACTCAGTGGCTCACAATAGAAAATATTAGGGGACACTTGTCGGGGTGGCCGTGCGAGGAGACCCACAGGGAGGATTGGAACTCATGGAAAATGGCTGGGCTGTTGGCAAAGCCAACCTGAGTGAGCGTTGGAGGGGCAAAGCCCCGAAGACTGCATGTCCTGAGGACGTCATGTTGTTGCTGAGCACAGCTCTGCTGCCTTCGTGGTCACTGCATCCCTCACACTCTATGGGCTGTACGAAAACTCCCAAGGTTTCTAGCCCCTCAGTGGCCACTGGTACTGGTACTTACAATAATAGTGATTGACTTTCTCTAAGCATTGCTTCTGGGGCCGATTAATGATTCAACCATCACCCTTAGAAAGAATTTAGACATGTAGTAAGGTTAGGTTAAGGAGTTTTTGTTAATGGCTTTGAGGTAGAAATCTTCGGGAACAATATAACGTTTATAAAGGCATACGTTTTAAGAGTTGAGCGAGGAACTCGTTGGGCTTAGGGGACAGCAACAATGGCCGCCTGGCTAGTACAGACTAACATACCTTTCTTGCTAGAACGGGCTGGTAATTAAAGGCGATGATTAATTCCTTGTACCTATTTCTGCCCTTGCTTCCTGATATGAAGTAATTAAAAACTGCTGAGGAGTGAGTATGCACTCTGCGGACTCAAATAGAAATGACTGATTGTTTTCATATGTAAAAGTTTAGATTTGTGATTCTTTTAAGATTTTTTTATAAGGTTACCTTTTGAAATAAATAATAAAATGATTGGTCCTTTCTCTGTAATTGCAAAATGCAGCCTGTCAGTAAAAGAACTGGCTGAGAAAAATATATTGCTTGCTTACATCCTGTTAATCTGTAACAAGTTGCTTAGACTTGAATGTATGTGGATCTTGGGAATAATTTGTTTTTTGCCCATAATATGTACAATGTAAATCATGTAAGGGATATGGAAAACATGCTGTTTTTTTGCTTGTATTCATTGTAATCATTCACTTAAAAGATAGAATGTAACTACATTGTAATTTTTATATTGCTTGAAAGATTCTAGTGGGCTATATAAGCTGTAAGTGAAAAAATAGAGTTAGAAGGAAGACACCAGGAAAAAGAAGGGAAGCATCAGGGTAGAACAGAGCAGATAAAAGACAGAGTAGAACCAGCAACAGAAAGAATATTTGAGAAAAGAAGCCTTTAATCCCTCAGAGAAGAAGTCTGTGTGCTTTTTTGCCGACTCTGCATCTGGTTCCCAGTCTGTCTGACCTGCAGAAGGCTGGGCCCTCTGCAGACACGAAATTGAAAGGGGTGTGTGTGTGTGTGTGTGAGGAAGGCTTAGGGGTGTTTGGAGGAGGGAGTGAATCTGTTTAAAATACATTCTACACATGTATATGTGAAATTACTGAAGAATAAATAAGAATTAATAAAAGAAAAGTGGGAATGAGATCAAATACAACTAAGTGATGCACAAGGCACGAGATATATGACTCTCTCCATTCCTGTACATTCTTGGAAAAGTTCGTGTACAGATAGCATGTAAGTCCAAACACAAGTGTGTCGATGTCAGCACAGTTGGGCGTGAACTGTATACGGCTGAATACAAACCATTCTTGATTAGTTAAAACAGTTACTAAAAATTTTGCACGGTTCCTCCTGGGCTACCATATGTTATCTGGGAAATCAAGGTCCCTTCTTGAGGTCAATAGTTTCACTAATAAAAGATTTTTTTTTGGTTTTTCGAGACAGGGTTTCTCTGCAGCTTTAGAGCCTGTCCTGGAGCTAGCTCTTGTAGACCAGGCTGGTCTCAAACTCACAGAGATCCTCCTGCCTCTGCCTCCCGAGTGCTGGGATTAAAGGCGTGCACCACCACCGCCCAGCTTAATAAAAGATTTTAAGAGAACTGGAGAGTAGGCTCGGTGGTTAAAAGTGCTTGCTTCTCCCAGAGGACCTGGGTTCAGTTCCAGGCACCCATGTTGGATAGATCACAAGTAACTCCAGCACAAGTAACTAATCCAGAATTAGATACTCTCTTCTGGATTCTGCAGACCCTGGAACACACACACAGACACACAGACACACAGACACACACACATGCACACATGCACACACACATAGACACACACAGAAACACACACACAGACACACACACAGACACACACACACACACACACACACATGCTGCTTGCTAGTTTTTGTCAACTCGATATAAAATAGAGTCACCCTGAAAGAGGACGTCTCAGCCGAGGAATTGCCTCCATCGGATTAGCTTGTTGGTGGCATTTTTGTAAAATCGATGGCTGATGTGGAAAGGTTCGGCCCACTCTGAAAAGCACCAGCCCTGGGAAGGTGGTCCTGAGCTATACAAGAACACAAACTGAGCAGGGCATAGGGAGCAACCCAGTAACCAGCACTTGTAAGCATTGCGCCTAGGATGGAAAGGGATCCTGGCAGTTAGGGGCCAGGGAATACTGAGTGTTACAGCTCGGGTGGAAGAGTAGTCTGGCAATCAGAGGCCAGGGGACACTGTTACAGCTCAGATGGAAAAATATCCTGGCAGTCAGAAGCCAGGGAATAACACGGGTCACAGAAAGCATAGCAGCTTACAGCCCTGCTCTTGTTTCCCCAAGGTAACAGCTCTGCTCCCACAGGAGAGGGTTTCCCCAGTGAAGGTGTTACAGCTTGACTCGGGAGCCCCAGAGTGTAACAACTGCTTTGCTAGGGGAAGGCTTCCCCAGCGAAAGTGTTACAGCTCCTTGCTTCCCTCTGTCTCTGCTCCTGTTCCTGCTGGAGTGGCAAAACGTCTTCACCCAAACCTCTTTCAAGAGATTTATTAGGAGGGAAGAGTACAGGAGAGTGGCTGCCTCTTCCAGGGTGAAAGAAGAGCAGCTACAAACTGAACAGCACAGGGCTTATATAGGGCTTTTTAGGGGCAGAGTTTTCCCAGGGAGAAGAGGGATTGGTTAGTTTTCCCTGCTCAGGGATTGGTTAGTTTAGTTGGTCGGGGACAGAGATGGCTGATGTCAGGGCCAAACTATGCTTTTCTCACTGGTCTTTTTTTTTTTTTTGGCTCTAGTTTTGGGGCCATGGCATGTTTCTTTCACTGGTGCTAATTCTAGGGCCAAAGTATGCTTCTTTGGCACTGGTTTCAGAATCAGGGTCCATTTCTTTGGATCTGGGTTTGGGACTAAAGTATTTCTTCCACTGGCTGGGATCTCAGAGCCAGGGTGGGTTTCTTTGGCTGGCCCCTGGCCCCTACAGCCCTCCTCTGTGGTCTCTGTTTCAGTTCCTGTTTTGGCTCCCTTGATAGAGGACTGTAAGCTGCAAGCCAAATAAATCATTTCCTCCCCAAGTTGTTTTTGATCATGCTGTGTTTTGCAGTAATAAACAGAAAACTAGGGCAGTTCTCTTTCAGAATTTTGAGACCAAGAACTAAGAATGTTTCGGGAAATGCTGCTTTTGGGTCTCTTCCCCAAACTGCCCAACCAATGCCTACCTTCTGCTTTTATCAAAACTGCCAAAGACTAGGTCAGATTCACACATATAACACAGAAACACGAAGAATATTAGCAATAAGATGAAGATGGATTGGACAAAAATTCAAAGCCATTTAGATGCTAAGAGGCAACATTTAGTTAAAGTACTTACTTATGTAGTGTTAATGCATGCAGGAAGCCGATTTGCCGGCTGCCATTACAAGATGGCGCTGAGCCCCTGCACCACCGAGTAAACAACTCCATATTAGGCAAGGCTGTAGACAGAACCTCTCGCATGCACAGTAGTGCCCAGTAATCATGGCCAATCCCGTGGCCGGGGGCATTGAAAGACGAGCGAGTAGCCAATCCAGGCACGACCCGTGTCAGCTCTCCCTATATAAGCGGCTGCCGTTTAGTGCTGGGGCCCCCTCGCTTCCTGCTCTCCCTTCAACCAAGAGGCTCCAATAAAGCATGATTTGAGAAGAATCCTCGACTCGGTGGTTGTTCTTCCCTGCTGGTCAGGAGGGTTTGCCGCAAATGCACATAAGACTGTGCAGGCATGAGAGTGTGAGGACATGTGTGTGGAGGCATGAGAGTGTGCGGACATGTGTGTGGAGGCATGAGAGTGTGCGGACATGTGTGTGGAGGCATGAGAGTGTGTGAACATGTGTGTGGAGGCATGAGAGTGTGCGGAAATGTGTGTGGAGGCATGAGAGTATGCGGACATGTGTGTGGAGGCATGAGAGTGTGCGGACATGTGTGTGGAGGCATGAGAGTGTGCGGACATGTGTGTGGAGGGCAGGATCAATGTCAGGTATCTTCCTTGGTCACTTCCATTTTATTGTTTCTAAGATGTGTGTATACATTTGAGTGTGTATATATGCACATATATGTGTGCACGTTTATATATGTATGTGAGTGTATGTATGTGTGTGTTATGGGTGTATGTATAAACGTGTGTGCTGTGTGTGTGCATGTGTGTAGGTGTGAGGATGTATATGGGGGTTTGTGTGAGCGTGTTTACTGTGAGTATATATGTACATGGATGTGTGTATGTGTGTGTGTGTGTGTGTGTGTGCACATGCATGGGTATATGTGTGTTCTGATACTCAAAGAGGCCAGAAGAGGGCTTGGGATTCCCTGGAGCCAGAGTTGCAGCAGTTGCGAGCTGCCTGGGGGTCCTCCAGTATGCTCCTCCACTGCAGCACCATCTCTTCCTGCCCACCGCCGTATTTCCGGAGACCGAGTCTCTCTCCTAACCTGGAGCTCATTTACTCAGCTAGAACGGTTGGCCAGCAAGCCCCAGGGATCCTCCTGTCTCTACCTACCCTGTACTGCGATTACAGGTCTGTACCTCGGCACCCGGTTTGTTACATGCACGCTAGGATCTGAACTCAGGTCTTTACCCACTAAGCCATCTCTTCCCTGCCCTGCTACAGCCTTTGCAAATGTTATCTTGGTATCTTGACCTCAAAATTAGCTTAACACTTACGACCACCATTTTAAAACTTGTATTAACATCTTAATACCTAAAAGTTATCTTTCTTTGAGTTTTTGAACATAGTATCACAAATCAGCAGGCTGTTAGTGTTCCTGTTGGGAAGTCCAACACTGGCAAGGTTTCCCTCCACACATCTAGTTTATCTCTTTGAAACATATTTATAATTATTCTTTGAAAATTATATTATAATGTCTTAATGAGAAGTATATAATTCCTCATTCTATTTGAATCTCAGAACATGTCCAATATAAAGTCTTATATGTTACTTTAATTTTAAGAATTCTAAGTATTATTTTTGAAGTACTTCTATTTATTATTCAAATTTTCTTCCAGTAAGAACTTCCTTGAGGAGACATTAATGTTTCTGTTTCTAGTTTCCTTGTCTCTTAAGTTTTCTTTTAAAAAGTATGTCTTTTATATTTATTTTGTGTGTGTGAGAGCAAAGCAAATGTGTTATGTAGATGCAGTACCTGTAGGGACCAGAAGAGGGCATCATATCATTAGGGACTAGAGTTACAGATGGTTGTTAGTGACCATGTGGGTTCAGGAAATTGAACCCAGGTCCACTTAAAGGGCAACCAATGCTTTTAGCTGCCAAGCCAGCTCTCAAGCCCCACATGGTGATATTCTATCACTCTCTCTTCTTCACTTTATCCTTCCCTAGTGACTGCAGATCACTCCTGGTACCCTCCCCTGACCAGTTCTCCTGCTTGCACAGTAAAGCCTTAGTTCAGCAACTTTCCTTTTCATAATCAAATATATAATCTGTTCTTTGTCGTTATTATTTACTCCAGCCAGTGAAGTGGCTGAGCAGCTAAAGGCACTTTCTGCTGGGCTTGACCCCCTGAGCTCCATTACTAGGATGGATAACCCCCGCCCCCCGCCGCCACATACACACACAATACACAGAGAAATAGGTATAAAGGGAGGGAAGGAGGGAGGAAGAGCCTATGTTAGTGTAAGAAAAAATAAATATACATATAAAATTTAAATTTGCTCTCTGCAAACCGACAGCAGGCCCCATTGCCTAGGACAACATCCATGCATCTTATTGAACGTGGAAAGGTCTAGCTGGTGCCTGCATGGAGCCTTCACCGCTACATTCTAGTCTCTTTGGCAAAGGAAGGTACTCTGCACTCTACCAAAAGAGAAACATGGACACCAACTGAGTCACAAAACCTTTAACCAACAATCTTTCCAGCCTGCAAGATATGGGGCAATGGTTGCATGGAACTTGTGGGCCAATCAGTGTCTGGTTTAAATTGAGGCCCAACCAGGAGAGGGAGTCCATGCCCAACACTGCTTGGGTGGCCAGGAATTGGAGACAGGGCATCCCAGAGACACAGGATAGAACCAAACACGACTGATAAACCAAAAACACCTACAGACAGCAATGCAAAGCAATGACATCATTCCTAATGGTATTCTGCTGTACTCGTAGATTGGTGCTCTGTCCAGTCGTCATAGAGTGGCTGTCAGCTTGGTATTTTTGTGGGAATCCTAAGTGTGGGAGCAGGTATTTGACTCTTTGACCTGCTTCCGGGACTCTTCCTCCTGTTCTGGTGCCTTGCTCAGCTTCAGTCTGAGGGCTCTTGTCTTGCATTATTATGCCTCGTTTTGATGGGAGATGGAAGGGGAGTGGATTCAGGGAAGGGGAGAGGTGTGGAGGGAGCTGGGAGAAGTGTAGGGAGGGGAAACTGGGATATATTATATGAGAGAAGAATCTATTTTCAATAAAAATATATAAGTAACAATTATATTAAATTGTGTATATTAAAAATTAGAGAGGGGGAAACAAAAAGGACACTAGTTCCAGAACTAGTTCAGTGCACTCTTTGCCTCCTTGGGTACTGCACATACGTTGGACACAGACATACATGCAGGTAAAGCACCCATACACATAAAATAAAAAAACCAAACCACCAATCAAATAACAAACATTTTATGATGTTCCTCATCTCTCAGGATAAGCTTGGGTTTTTGTTTTGTTTTGGTTTGGTTTTTTGTTGTTTTTGAGACATGGTCTCCACGTAAACCTGACTGTCCTAGAACTATCTATGTAGACCAGGCTGGCCTCAAACTCACAGAGATCTACCTTTCTTTATTTCTTCAGTTTTGAAATTAATCTATCCCTGCCATGCCTGGCTGAATAAGCTTAATATCTTCATTTTAATTTTGACTTTATGACTTCTTATCTCCTATATCAGAATAATTGATCTATTTATTTCTCTGTTATTTCAGGTTATTCCTTTGACAACATTCCTTTCTCATCTTATTTTTCCTCCTCTCTTTTAGGACTCACTGCTTAAAGTCACCCAAGTGCAAACAGAGGTGAGAATCTTACCAAAGAAGCCCAAATGCATAGACCTATTCAACACGTCATAAAGTCACCCACATCAAAGATTAACAAAAGCCAAGAGAATATCTTGAATTATTTGGAAGAAATTTTCATCTCCTTCTTACACTTTAAGCTATACAAAATCATAATAGGTATTAAAGATAGAAATGCTAAGTAAGAAGATATTTAAAAGCAAAACAAATATATGTGTGTTGAGGTAGAGATATAAGCAATAGAAGACAGACAGGAGCCATAGAGAAAAAAGGTCAGAGAATTAAAATCCCAAAGATAGGCATGATGGCACAAACCTGGAATTCCAGCCCATGAGAGGCAAAGGGAGGAAGATGAATAATTCAAGATTACCAAGATCAAGGTACACAGTAAATCTGAAGTCAGCTTGTGGCTGCACGAGAGACCTGCCTAAAAATATCCAAAACAAACCTAGATTTTTCTATGTTTCAAGACTCCATGAGGAAAAGAAAAAAGGGGTTGAGGACAAGGTGTGGGAGAGAGAGAGAGAGAGAGAGAGAGAGAGAGAGAGAGAGAGAGAGAGAGAGAGACTAGGCAGCAATAACCTAACTCCCTCCCAATAGCTGTCATAGTAAAAACAATTTGGGAGGGGAAAGGGTTTATGTCACTTCAGGTAACAGTCCATCACTGAGGAAAGGCAGGGCAGAAACTCAAGGCACAGGAGCTGATGCAGAGGCCATGGAGGGTGCTGCTTAGGGTCTTGCTCCATGAGTCTTGCTCAGCCTGCTTTCTTACAGTATCCAGGACCATCTGCCCAAGGGTGGCACTGCTCACAGTGAGATAGGTCCTCCCATAGCAACCATCAATCAAGGAAATACACCACAGGCTTGCCTACAGTTCAGCCTGTTGGGGCCATATCCACAATTGAGGCTCTCTCCTCCCAAATGACTCTGACATGTGTCAAGGTGACAGACAGTAGGCCATACCTCCTAAAAACCTCCTAAAAGTTCTGTCACTTCTTAGTATATACAGGCAGGTGACCAAGCCTTTCACACATAAACCTTTAGAAGACTGTCATGAGTTTTGAGAGATAGCCCCTTGAAGATGCGTCTTGGGGTTTTCGTTTGGTGGGCACGGTTGTGTGTCTGTACAGCTTCTTCAGCTGAAATCCACTTCAGAGGCATTGGCAAGGCAGGTTTGAGAGCTCTGAGAATGACAGAGAGCACTCACATCTGTTTTGTGGGTCCTGGGGCAGATCAGAGCTGCTCTGTGGTCCACACAGGCAAGGCACAGTTGATACAAAAGAGGAGGCAGGTACTTCTCAAATTCTGAGGATTCTTCATGGATGGAGGAGCTCCTGTGATACAGGGGAGGGATGATCGTCTGGTGAGAGAGAGAGAGAGAGAGAGAGAGAGAGAGAGAGAGAGAGAGAGAGAGAGAGAGAGAGAGAGAGAGACCAGAAGTCAACATTGGGCCAGCTTCTCAATGGGTCTCCACCTTGGTTTTAAGACAGGGTCTGAAGCCGGGCGGTGGTGGCGCACGCCTTTAATCCCAGCACTCAGGAGGCAGAGGCAGGCAGATCTCTGTGAGTTCGAGGCCAGCCTGGTCTACAAGAGCTAGTTCCAGGACAGGCTCTAAAAAAGCTGCAGAGAAACCCTGTCTCGAAAAACCAAAAAAAAAAAAAAGACAGGGTCTGTGCTGAGCCTAGACATCACTGATATGGTTAGATTGGCTGGCCAATTTGCTCCAGGAACTCACCTGTCTCCCTCACCCCATGACAAGTACATGACACCGTTGTCAGCTTTTACACAGGGCCTGGGGACACAAATTCAGGTTTTAGTGCTTGGATGGTAGACATGACACTTTCTAAGACATTATCCCCACCCTAGCGCTTTAGACAATGTCTGCTTCTCCTGTGGTCCTTCTTTGCATCAGAGAAGCCTGTTCAGATCTTCCAGGACCCGTGCACCACCACACCCTGTGCATGCAGCGCCGGGGATTGAACCCAAGGCTTTGTGCACGCCAGGCCAGCACTCCACAGCTCAGCTAAATCTCCAGCCCCAGGGATATATATTTGGATTGATGTTATATTATGTGAATTGTATCTTAGAAAAAATTGTATCTTAAAAAAATTGTATCTTAAAAGCCTGTGAGCTTAGCTTAAACAAAGGTTTCTTTGATAACACAAAAATATAAGCCATTAAAATTACATATAGGATTTCATCAAAAGAAACCAACACAGAATGATCCATCCCATATAACTTTCACTTCCTATAGGAAACACTATGAGGAAAAAGTCAACCACATTAGGGATTGCCTGGGGCTGAGAGGCTATCAGGAGCTATGATAAAGATTGGGGGATGGTGCTTTTCCATTACAGCAGTAGATACAAAACCTCCCTGGACTGGACATTGAAGAGAGTGAAGTTTATTTAATTTTTAAGTGGGAAAAATAAATGTAAACAAAAATGAGGGCTGAAGAGAGGACTCAGTAGTTCAGACAGTGTGCTGCTCCGGCAGAGGACTTGAGTTTGGCTCCAGGCACCCGAGTCAGACGGCTCCTAACCACCCGTAACTCAGTCACTGTGGCTTCCTAACCACCCGTAACTCAGTCACTGTGGCCTCCTAACCACCTGTAACTCTGTCACCGTGACCTCCTAACCACCTGTAACTCTGTCACCGTGACCTTGTTTTACCTTGTCTCACTCTGTGCGGGACATGCTGGGGGGCTTCGTAGGTCTGTTCTAGCTTAGAACACCCTCACAGAGGTGAGTGTAACTCTCATATCCGAAGCCTCTGCTCTAATGGAGGGGAGGAAGGAAGACACCATGTGTGTTGGGGAAGAGAGAGTCTGAACTCGGGGTGTGAGCCCTGGGAAAGAAACACCAGGTCTTCAGTGTGCAGAAAAGCCTGAAGATACTGTTAGTCAGGGCCACGCCATTTTGTGACGTTCCCCCATGCTGGTTGAACTGTAACAGTTTCTGAAACGAAACCATTTGCTTTTCAGAGCTAAAATAACTTGTTTTGCAGATTTTTGCCCTTCCCAACATTGGAGCTGACTCAGAGACAGCCCAGCTGCAAGCAAATACTTTGGGTACCCACCAACCATGTGACTTGGAATTCCCCCACTTCCTCTAAGCTTTCCTCAGATCCATGACCATACTGCTGTCTGCTTGTCGGTCTAGGGCTCTGCAGGTGTGAAATACAACTCTCACCTCACAGGGCATAAGACAGAGTTTACTTGGGAGTTGGTTCCCAAAGAGTAAATTTTGTCTAGGAGCACAGACTAGGTTACCCCAAATTCCATGTTTTAACATGTTAACGTTTCCTTGCAGGTTCTTGAAAAGTAGATATTTATTTTAATTTTGTGTGGGGGTGCTTTGCTTTCATGCATGTATGTGTACCATATATGTGCCTACTGCCTCAGAAGCTAGAAAGAAGGAGCCAGATCCTCCGGAACTGGAGTTAAGGAGGCTGCAACTTGCCACATGGGTGCTGGGAACTGGACCCCGGCCCTCTGCAAGAACAACAAGGGCTCTAAAGAGCTAAGTCATCTCTCTAGCCCCCTCCATGAAGTGTTCTAGTAATAGAACAAACAAAGCCACACATCAGGGCACTTTTAAAGTATATTGGCGGAGACCTAAGGAAGGCAGGCCGCTGTAGAGTGTGGAAAGCCTAGGGCTGGGCCTCAGCTCCTGTCGGGCCTTATCCTCAGCCTGCTGACTTGCACATTCTAAAAGACTTAGATAATGCTCACAAAGATAGGTCTCACACAAGCATGGCAAAATATGGCCCAAGGGAACTTGACTATGGACTGTGGACTGTCTTCATTTCAAACTCTCCACAGTCACTGAAGCCACTTTCTCAAAAAAAAAAAAAAAAAAGAAGAAGAAGAAGAAGAAGAAGAAGCTTGAGGGTTGAAGAGATGGCTCAGCAGAGGACCTGGGTTCGGTTCCCAGCACCCACATGGCAACACACAACCATCTGTAAATCCAGTTCCAGGGAATCCAACACCCTCTTCTGCCCTCCACAGGAACCAGGCACGTGTGTGGAGCACATACATGCAGGCAAAACACTCACAGATATCAAATAAAAATATTTTTAAAAATTAAAAAAACTAAACCTAGGGAGAACGTTTATTTATTTTTGAGATAGAATCTCACTGTGTAGACCAGGCTGGCATCTGGGTCTCACTATGGAGACCAGGCTGGCCTCAGACACACAGGGATCAAATTGCCTTTGCTGAGATTAAATGTAGGCACCATCACACTTGGAAAAATCTTCATTATTTAAAGTACATGATCATCTTTGTCAGCATAGAGAGTTTAGCACCAGGGTAAATGAAATCTAATGAGAATAAAAAATAATGGCATCATTGTAATAAAAACTTAGCTTAGTTAACCAGATTATACACATTATACTTATATGGTCTTAATAAGTAGCTATTCTTTCTCTTTTTACAAAGCTAACCTTCTCTTGGAGTGATCTCATCAAAGTGTATGTGTGTGTGTGTCTGTGTCTTTGTGTGTATGTGTGCTTGTGTGTGTGTGTGTGTCTCTGTGTGTGTGTCTGTGTATGTGTGCCTGTATGTATATCTGTGTATGTGTCTGTGTGTGCCTGTGTGTGTATGTGTGTGCCTGTATGTATATCTGTGTATATGTCTGTGTGTGCCTGTGTGTGTTTATGTGTGTGCCTGTGTGTGCCCCTGTATGTGCCTGTGTGGGTTCCTTTGTGTGTGCCTGTTTGTGTGTCTCTGTGTGTGTGTCTGTGTATGTGTGCCTGTGTGTATATCTCTCTCTGTGTGTGTATGTGTGTGCCTGTGTGTCTCTGTGTGTGTGTGCCTCTGTGTGTGTATGTGTGTGCCTGTGTGTGTGTGTGTGTGTGTGTGTGTAACATTTGTTTATTTTGTCTGCGTGTCAGAGGACACCTTGCTGGAGTCAGTTTTTCCTTCCATCGTGTGACTACGGGACTGGAACTCAGGTCCTCAGAGGCTCACCAACAAGCCCCTTTACCGGCTGAGCCATCATGCCAGTTGACTTGGTTGGTCTGGGAGTGCAGGTTAAGTGTACAGCCATCTTGGTGAGGGAGTCAAGTCGGTGAGAGCCACAAGCAGTTGGAAAGCAGAGTCACGAGTGAGTCAGGCAACCAGCCTTATAGAAGGCTCAGCGTCGGGTACAGCCCCTCCCAGGAACTTCTGTTCACAGCATTGGACACAATTCTCCCCACAAAAGATAACATGTCTCAGTGTCCCCTTTGAATGCCACATCAGAACCCTTCAGGACAAGTCTGTCTCGTTCTTTCTCCCATAGCGTCCAGGGCCTAATGAATGAATGAGTTAAAAGATAAGAGACGTTTGAAGTGATCAAAGCTAAGAACCCTTTGTCTGGGATTTGGGAGTTCAAGTTCATGCTAAGACTGCAGCTGTGCAAATTGGAGGACGTTCTGCTCAGTGGCCTGAACAAGCAGAGGGAGCACATATAATCATAGGGCTGCACAGCTGTTGGACACAGTAGAGTCTTGATTCTTTGGGGACTGAGGAAAGGGTGGAGTCTTGGGCCAAATGCTGGGTCATTTCAACTAGAGTCGGGTGGCTGTGGAAGAGAGATATGGCTGAGGAAAGGAAGTTGAGGGGATAGGAGTGTGCTCTGAGAAGTCTAAGCGGGCAGAACAAGGGGAGGGAGGGGCTCTGAGGGCATGGTAATCTGAGAAGAGATGGGGGAGGGGGAGGTTTACTGTGTGTCCAGAAGCCTGGGGGTCTGGGAGGAGTGAGAGGCTAGAGAGAGCCTTGGTTGAGTTAGAGACCACGGGAGGAGCAGCAGAGAGGAACAGAGTCAGGGCAAAGTGTGGAGTGTGTGAATGTGGGTTTCTAAATTTGCATATTTTCCCCACGACAAAAAAAGACAGCACGTGAGTCTGTGAGCGGTTATTTGCTACAGTGAGCAGGAGCCGCCTGTGTAAGCAGCTGAGAGTCGGAGGGTTAGGGTCAAAGTGGCTGAAGGAACGCGTTTCACCAGAGGTAAGACCTTCCTTGGGCAGGAGTGTCAAGGCCTGCCAGAGAGCAGCAGCTCCCGAACCTCCGAACCCAGAAGATACCATAAAGTTTGCACAGAATGTCCCAGAAGCTGATCCTCCAGTTCCCTGGGTGGACGGGCCACGTTGGATGAGGAGATGCCCCAGAGGATTAGGTTTTCCTTAGAGAATCACAGAGGTTGTGGTTGTTGAGCTTCTCCAGGCCCAGGGGCCCCAGGACTGGGTGGAACAGCCACACCTGCCGGCAGTTCTGAGGAAGAGGGCGGAAACTGCCAGCGCCCGCCCTCCACTGGCTCTCCCCAGGCTTGCGATAGGCTCTCCTGGGTCACTGTGTGCCACACGGCCTCACTTCCCGAAATG
Source organism: Arvicola amphibius (assembly GCF_903992535.2). Lineage (NCBI taxonomy): Eukaryota > Metazoa > Chordata > Mammalia > Rodentia > Cricetidae > Arvicola > Arvicola amphibius. The sequence goes on along the minus strand of NC_052055.2, from coordinate 69,418,820 downwards.
GGCAACTGTACTTTTTAGAGTCTGACATCCCTCCCTGGTTGACCCAAGTGGCATGCCCGGGGTCAGTGTGGGCCCTAACCCTGGGTGACTGGATGGAGCCATGGCCTTCCATGTTCCTGCTGCTGCTGCTGCTGCTTTTGTGGTTACAGAGCTGTGTCTCAGGTGAGAGGTGGGGTGAGAGAAGAGAGAGACCATGTCCTCCTGTCTGTCACCCATGGCCTTTTCGTGCTCTATTGTCTTAATGTTTTGTTGGGGAGGAGGCTGGGCTGACTTGGTGGGCCTTTGCCAGAGACCTGTGAGAATGTCCATGCTAATATCTGGTCCCAGGGAGAGCTCCACCAGGCCTCACATGGATGGTGTAGCTATATCCGCTACTTTGGCCCTTATCTGCTGGATTTCCTTGGTATGGAGAATTTCCTCACAGAAATTACCTGTTTGGTGTTTGTCCGTCTAGAGAGTTCTGGCTGGTGCTGTTGCGACTCCTTGTACGTCTGCACACTTTGAATTCTGTTTTTCTTGGAAAGCTGATGCCATATCCGGTCCCTCTGCTCTGACCTGCAGGGAACCAATCCTCAAAGGCCTTTCCCTAATCATGGCTCCTCTCTGCGGGAGGCTCACCCGTTCTTGCCTTCCTGTTCCGCTCTGGGTATGGTGAGGCCTGGCAAACCCACCCCTCACTGTTTGTCAGAAAGTGAAGACATAAATGAACCACGGACCCTAGAGACTTCCTCCAGGTGCCCCTTTGTTGCTCTGCAGGGAGAAGGTTCTTCTCGAAACACGGCTGAGCTGACGTGAAGTTGACAGGCCTGTCCTGTTCTGTTCTGTTCACTTTGCAAGGGAAGAAGACTAAGAGCGTCAGCTACAGTGGCAAGTGGCCTCGAAGGGCTAAACTGTAGCTCCTCCCTTCCTCTGCCCCCTGAATCATCCTGCCACCTACTCTCTCTTCAACAGATTGGGTTAGGAAGGACACGGACCACATTCATGTATTCATTCATACTCCTTTGTATGTGTGTGTTACATACACGTGCAGGTCATCCATCCTCTTGCCCCGCCCCCCAGCCATTGCTGGGGTAACAGGTGCACAGTGATGGTGCTTGGTGTTTTGCATGAGTCTTGGGTTTGGAACTCATGCTTAGGAGTCTTCCTAAACCATCTCCCCAGCCCTTTTTCTCTTTAGAGACAGGGTTTTGTTTCCAGGCTAGCCTGAACTCACTAGATACCCCAGGTTAGCATTACACTCTAGCTCCTCCTACCTCAGTCTCCCTCCTGCTATTACAGGCTTGTGTCACGTCTCACCCCATAATAGAGAGACCAGGCATGTGTAACCTGTGCTCTGCAAGCCAAATGCATCCTGGGATAGCTATGGCTTGCCCAATGCATTTGTAGACCACAAAGTCAAGTTGCAACATTGAACCATTGGATGAACAGTGAATCATGTAGAATTCACTGGCCGGCTCAGCAACAGGGCCGTAAGTCTGTGCGGCATGCTTATCTTTGGGGTTTATGTAACGATAGATTATTTGAAAATTAAGCACCTTGGAGAGTGCTATTGAAAAGGCATTCAGTAGAGGGCAGAGGTGTGACTCAGTGGTGGAGTGCTTGCCTAACATGCTTGAGGCACTGTGTGTGATCCCCAACATACCATACAAAACCAATAGGACAGAGCAGAGAGGAAAAGAGGAAGAGGAGGAGGAAAATTATTACTGGGGGAGATAATTCTTCATCGCTTTCCTAGACACGGGCCTTCTTGTCACCACAGCAGTGTGTGTGCTCAGGCTCCAGAGCTTGGTGACCTGTTTGTGTCTGCACATCTGTCTCAGGCAGAGCCCTGGTCTGTCATGAAATACTGGACATCCCCGAAGACCAGGAACTATCCAGAGAAAGGGACGATATCTGGTAGTGATTTCCCGCTAGGGTTGCTTCCTCATTGGACTGGGGTCTCCTCCATCAGACTGGGAACATGCTGTTAAAGGGCCCTGTGCTTCTCCCATCAGACTCCCGAAGGGTGGGGCTGTGCTCCCCCATCACCCTGAGTTCCACAAAGCCAGGGCTGCTGCACCCTTCTTTCACCTCCTGCTGCTGGTTTCAAGATGTCTTTCTCTTCCTCTCCAGACCGTGCTCAGAAAGTCCTGTCTCCCCAGGTCCCTCCAACGAGAATGTGTACAAGAAAGTATGGCGGCGTGAAGGGGAGTCTCTGACTGTGCTGTGCTCCTACAAGAACCGCCGGAACCGCACTGAGAGCAAGGCTTGGTGCAAGGTCAGGAAGAAGAAGTGCGAGCCCAGCTTCATCCGGAGCTGGGTGAAGGGGCCCAGCTACTCGATGCAGGATGATGCCAAGGCCAAGGTGGTCCACATCACCATGGAGGCCCTCAGGGTCCAGGACTCAGGTCGATATTGGTGCATGCGAAACACAGATGGGAGTCTCTACCCCTTGGTGGGTTTCCAGCTGGAAGTGTATCCAGGTGAGCAGACCCAGCCAGAGCTGGGGTGGGTGGGGTAGTATAAGAATGAGTGGTTCTTCACTAGGGACGTCTTCCTGTCTCCATTTTACGGACAAAAAAAATGAGCTTTATGAAACTCTGTGTGGCTCTGTCCTTGCCCTATGTGGAAGAGAGATGGAACTCTTCGGCTGTCTGAACATCATACACTCACTGTCGGGTGTGTACAGCACTGTTCCAGGCCTTGAGAATATAACTAAGAACAAAACCAGCCACAGTCCCGCACTGTGGGGAGCCCTGACAGTCACACGCCATCCGACCAATCATGGCACAGCAACATGCATGTGCTGAGAAAGCAATGATGAACTAGTTGCTTGGTGTTGGGGCCCCAGGAGAGGAGAGCTCTGTCATGCTTGGAAGGGCACCTGCAGGGACAGCCTTATGAGCAAAGGCCCTGCAGAGAGATGCAGCAAGTCCTGCAAAAGAACAGGCGTGGCTGGGCCACTCTGGCTATGGGGGAAGGATTAGGGGAAAGGAACAGTTAGGTTTATAGTAATTTGTTGCATTTATTTGTTTATTTGGGGGCAAGGTCTCACTATGTAGCCCTGCTGGCCCGGAGATCACTGTGCAGACCAGGCTGACCCTGAATCTCTGACCACAGAGATCGCACTCCCTCTGCCTCCCAGGAGCTGGGGTTAAAGGTGCTCTACCCGCACCAGTCCAATGCATTGCTTCTTTTTAAGCTTTCAGCTTGCAGAGTCGAGTGGTTCTGAGTTCAGTGATACAGAGCTGGGTCTAATTCTAACTGCAAAGGAAGAGAAGCATGCTATAGCTTTTGTTTCTTTCGCACATGTATGTATGTAAATGTATGTGTGGGTACACTGTGTGTATGTGGAGGTCAGAGGTCAATTCAGGGGTCACTCCTTAGGAGCTGTCCTCACTGTGTGTATGTGGAGGTCAGAGGTCAAGCTCAGGGGTCACTCCTTAGGAGCTGTCCTCACTGTTTGTATGTGGAGGTCAGAGGTCAAGCCCAGGGGTCACTCCTTAGGAGCTGTCCTCATTGTTTTTGAGACAGGGTGTCTCTCTGGCCTGTAGTGTGCCAAGTGGGCTACACTGCTCCCCATGCCCAGATTAAGAGCACACGCCAGTGTGCCCAGGTCTGCATGCCTCCAAGGCCAGCGCTGGACTGATTGAGCCATGTCAGCTCCATCTCTGTAAGGTGACAGTCACTGCTGACAAACGGTGGGGTAGGGAGAGGAGGCAGTGAGACCAAGGGGCCTGACTGGAAATAGCAGGGGCTTGGACAAGTGGGACTTGGGCACCTGGAACACCGGTAACAGAAAAACTCAAATCTCGGCTTCTTAAGACTCTGCTTATTTTGGAGTGAGGGAAGATTTGCTCAATGGGGAGAATGGAGGAGAACATTGACTCTTCGGTTGCTGGGGGATGGTAGCATTATGTAGTGGGAAACCACTAAAGAGTTCATATGGAGGGAAAATGAAGAGCCCTGTTTGGTCATGTGAAGGCATCTTCTGTATTCAGGTAGAGAGGAAGCAGGCAGTTGAAGTGTTACTGACGGGACAGAACTGGGGTGTGCACTTGGAAGTGTCTCTGTGAAGAGTCAAGGGCATTTAAAGGTCACAGCTTAGGGCTGTGGATGAGACTGTAGGATAAAGGGTCTCTCCCGCATATCTCAGTACAGCTGCTCATCACAACAAAGGGGAGAGAGAAATCTCTCTCCTGTCTACAGAAAGATGAGAGCAGAGTCTGAACAAGAATGGGTCCCTATGCTTATAGAACAGGAAATGGTGAGGACCCAGGAAGTGTCTGGGGAAAGCCACCCGTTGTTATGAGTTCGCCCTCCACCTGCCATGCCCTGCTCCCTGACCTGAGTGCATCCCCATCCTCCCGTTCTGAACCAGGAAGAGCGTCCCTCCCAGCTGTGGTGCTGAATCTCATCCTGTGCTCTAGCTCCATGCCAACCAAGAAGCAGGAGAAACTGACCCTGGGGTCTTCACTTGGAGGGAGCCATCAGGAAATGGGCTTATTATTCTATAATCACTTCTCTTATCAGCGTGTGCGTGCATGCATACATCCGTGCTTGTGTGTTTGTGTGTGTGTGTGTGTGTGTGTGTGTGTGTGTGTGTGTGTATGTGGAGTGTATGCACAAGTGTGCTCTACCTGTGGGGGCCAGAGAACAACTTCACCTGTCATTCCCAAGTGCCATTTTATTTTCTTTTATTTCCCTTGAGCCAGGGGTTGTCACTAACCAGGAACATGCCAAGTAGGTTAGGCTATCTGGCCAGTGACCCCAGGAATTCCCCTGTCCACCCCCAGCATGGGACTGTAAGCGTGTCCTACATGCTTGGGTTCCTGGGGCTGAACTCAGGTCCTCATGTTCACATGGCCGGCACCACTGACCGAGCTGCCCCTCAAAGTCTTCATTTTCTGCTTCCCAAGGGTAACCTTGGGGAGGTTTCTACTTTGCCCACGTTTTCAGTTGAGAGAAAGAACCATCTCCTGCCAATGGCCATGTGACACAGTGGGGAAAGACACTTGATGTGAAACCTGACGATCTGAGCCAGATCCCTGGGACCTTGTAGTGGAGGAGAGAACTGACGGCTACAGGTGCTTTGATCTCCATGTTCATATCAGGAATGTGTGTGACCCCCAATAAAGAAATGAAAATGTAAAAATGTACTTAAACCTCAGCCCAATTACAGCTCTAAGAGCAGGGTGTGCACCGCCCCAGAAACCAGGCCTTGTAGCCCAGGACAACTGAGTGGGGACGCAGCTGCTCTCCTGCCCAGCTCCTGCATCTTTGGAGGTGGGGATGGCTTCCTCCTGAGCCCTTTCCTGATGCTTCCTCTCACACACAGATGTGTTGAGTAGGATGAGGGAAGGCCTTCAGGGGTGAGACTTAGCTGCAGCTGTGGAGGCCCCTCTAAGGGCTGAGTCCTTTACGATGCTTTGAATGTCTCTGCTGCGCATGTCTATCTCGTGCTGTATGAAGGCACCATGTGGAGAGTTGTTGGGGTGACCTTGAGGGGAGTCTAAGCTGGAAACTGGCCTCGTCCTTCATCTTTTCCCTCCCCCACATTGTTAGTCAGGCTTCAATGCATAGAACAATGGCTCAGGCTTCCCTACATGGGACCACTGGCCTCAGGAATGTCTTTTCTGTGCCTTGTAAGTCTTTCCCTCTCTTGCTCCTGCTGAGACTCAGAACTCCTGACTGCGGTTCCCACATGCTGTCCAGACCCCACGCTGCTCTGGAGAAATGAGTTAGGATGAAGTCAGAGGGCAGGACCTGCTCCTGGGTGTCGATGTGCACCCCGAGGAGGGGACTGACCACAACTGTTTGCAGTTTTCTCTTGAATTTGAGACCCTTGACTCCTCTCTGTCCCCAGTTCTAGCCCCATCTGACAATTATGAAGCAGTTGTCTTTATACAACATCATATGATAGAAATATCTCCTAAACTCCAAAGGGGCAGTGAGATGGTTCGATGGGTAACAGCACTTACCATCAAGCCTGGGGACCTGGTTCAAACCTCAGGACCCAAAAGATGGAGTGACAGAACTGACTTCTGCAAGTTGTCCCGGAACCTTCACATGTGTTCTGTGGCACATGTGCACACGCAAATACACACACTTACACGCTAAATAAATGTCATTTTAAAGGAAAGTTCTTTGGTGCTCTTGATTGACCAGGGAGCTAGGAAGTCAGATGACAGTGTGCTGGGGACCAGCCCTGACAGGGGAGGCTGAAGAGAGTGTTCCAATGTCTCCCTTCCTCACTTGTCTACTTCCTCCTTCCTGTCTGCCTCTGAAAGAACACACAGCTGACACTCAGAAGCCAAGCCCAAAGTCACGGAGGGCAGGTTCTCCTCAGTATCTGTGCAGCTGAGGGGCTGTGAATTCTGTCCCTGGAACTCAAGTCTCTGGATTAATCTAATATTTCCTCCTCTCTGGTTTCTTAGCCCTCACAACTGAGAGAAGCATTCGTCGCACGCATCTAACCAACACCCTGAAGAGTGGATTTGTCACAACGGGCCAGGTCCCCATTTCAGGCCATCATGCCCCCTTCACCCCTGACGTGACTGTGTTCACATCTGGACTCCTCACCTTGGCCTCAGGGACCACCGAGCCAACCCCTGTGACAAGCTACAGTTTCACCAGTTCCAGTGGCACCATTACAGAGCGCGGGAGGAGCACAAAGAACCAGCCAGTGACCATGTCTCCTAGCAATGCGAGACCCTTCTCTGCTGATCCAGCGACCACCTCCACCGAATCCAGACACCCGAGCAGCAGCTTGTCCACCACGGGGATGTACCACCCGTCAACCCCCAAGAGGTCATGTGATATTCTCTCAGGCGTGGTCCCAGCTCTCAGAGTCCAACAGATCTCAAGAGGCCACTCTTGTGTCCACTCTTACTCCCTATTGCTCCCCCTGAATTCAATGAGGTCACTGCTATTGAGCAGTGGATTATGGGAAATGGGAAGGGCCATAAAGGAAGGCAATGGGATGAGGGTCAAGACTAAGGATGGAGAGGAGAGGGCTGGGTCAGGCGAGGGACTGGGGAAGAGAAGTGTGGTTGTTTTACTTGGATTCCCCCGGACCCTGAGACAAGGAGCAGCATTTTACCCTGGCACTGGGAAGAGGGTGGACGTGTCCCAGAGAATGGAAGTCGGCTGGCAAACTGTGCTGAGGCGGCCTCTGCTGTGCACACAGGAACGCCCTGCCTCTGGGCATCTAGTGCCAGGTGCCCACTCAAGGCCAAGGGAGCTAGGACAGCGATATGCCACCTTCTGTTCTCCACTGGTGGGGGCAGCATGAGAGTGCCAGCACAATGGGCAGTGCAGGCCCTGGTGTCACATGGAGAGGGAGCTTCTGCAACACAAAACGGGGTGGGGGCCAAGAGGAGTCCTCAGTCACTATGGAGGCAGCAATCTTGATGTCTTGGGCCCCCTAGGGCCATTGTGAACTACCCTTGTCTTCACTGATGGGGGTTTGAGGACTTTTTGGAGGAGAGGGGACAGTGGTAGATGCCGGCTCTTTCTGCCTGCCTTACCTCCTTAACAGGGACCATGACTCACTCTGTCCTCATATGTTCTTTCCACAGCTCAACCCAAGATGGGGCAACTATCTGGAGGGAGCGATGGTACGGTGTTACCTGCCGGGTAACCTCTGTGCTTTCTGTCCTGCCAAGGAAGCTTGGCCAAGGTGAGAACCCAGTCCTGATTCTCTCTTGTCCTGCCTCCTCAGGTCCCAGCAGACTTACCTCACTGCGACGGTGGTAGTACTGACATTCCTTCCGGTGCCTGTGGTGTTGGTTATGGTCTATGGCTTTTGGAAGAAGCGGCACATGGGAAGTAAGTACAGTCACCCCTGGAAGCCAGGGCCAAGATCTGTGTCCCTACTCTGAGGACTGTGACTCTGAGACTTTGGCTGGGGAATAAACCTCTGCCTGTGTCCAGTCAAGAAGGCCAGTGACATCCAGGGAGGAGGCGGGTACCAGGCATGGGTGGTCCCTCCCACATGTCCCTTATGGGGATGAAGGAACAATACAGAGACCAGAGAGGGTCAAGGGTCACCCAGGGGCAGGGCAGGGCAGGGCATGGCCTTTCTTCATCTTTCCTCGTTTGTTGTAGGCTACAGCTTGGGCAACGACTCTGCTAAACCCTGGATACATCTTCCTGAAGGACCAGAGACACTATGGAAGCCTGCTTGGTCTAAGATAACTCAGTGATCTGAAGAGCTGACGCCAATGGACTCAGAGGCCAGAGAGGGACCGAAGCCCAGGATAATGGGCCCTGGGGCAGCAGCACAGTACGGCTGCCTTCCCTTCACCTAGGGCCACCATGTCCTCAGCTTCTCTCTGTTCCCTACAAACGTCTCCATATGTTTGGAGACAAGAGCCAGAGTCATGAGCCCTCGGGCAGCCATTGTCTGTAGAGTCCTATTCTGAATGAGAAGGGACAGAGACTGAGACCTGGGATCATAGAGGAACTGGTACCAGGAGGTCCCTGAGCTGACCAGGGCCACGTGTCTTCTGATGTGTCCTGACTGTGGCTGCTGGTCCCCTCTGTCCTGGAAGCCTGAAGTTTACACGTGTCACTTGGTTCCTGCCTGCCAGCCTCTCTCAGGTCAGCGAGAGCCTACAGCTGCAAGACCAGCCTTTTGCAAAATGGCTGCAAAGGCTGAACATGGCCTCCCCCATTCCAGTTGCTTCTCCCATGCTACAGTGACGAGCTTATGGAGGAGACTGAAGGAACAGACTAATCATTGACGTGTCTGAAGCCCCTTCGAGAGGGCCCCTCCTCCAGACAGTGGGGTTGACCACTTATGAGGAAAGATCACATAGAGCTGCCCTGCTAAAACAGCAGTAGATGGAGGACTAGGTCTGGCGAGTGGACACCAGATTCTAGGCTGGAAACTATGGGCAGACACATGGACACAGACGTGGACATACACCCATACCCCCACACACAGATAGAGAGAGTGACACAGAGACAGACAGGCAGACAGAGAGGGGGAGGGAAATCTGGCTCTGGCCAACAAAAATCCTGCTATGAGCCATCCTTCTACTTGAGCAGCAGAACCATATCTCCAGGCAGGAGCAGAGACAACAGAGCCCAGGGCCTACTGACTCTGCCTCCTTCCTATGCACAACTCAGACTTGGCCTCTACTAGCGTGATCATTGGTCCAGAGTTGAGCAGGGATGGCTGAGGGGTGTGATCTATGGATTGTGTATGGGTTATGGGCTGTGGGCTGTAGGCTGTGGTCTGAACCGTCACCCTAGTAGTGGTGCACACTAGCCCATGGTGACTTGAAACGTCCCTGATCCAAGTGCAACATCTACACCCTCAGTCATGATTCAGGGACCTCCTAATGGCACAGCAAACATCACAGTCAGGAGGGTGACACAGCTGGGGCCTTGGTGACACTCCAGGATGTCTTTGCAGAGAGAGGAAGAGCCAAAGGTGTAACCTTGGAAAGAGAAGGTAACAACTTCCAGTACAGCTTGACAGAGGAGGAACTAGGTTGAGCAATTGACAAATCTAGTTCTAGAAGGAAGGACAGACAGACATATCACTGGCTCGCAGGCCATCTGCAGAGCCACTGCTCTAGTGAGCACCTGGGAGGAGCAGCTCACACTGCTGCCAGAGTCCCTCCCCCATTCCCATTCCTGCACCTTCATTGGCCCTGACAGTCCTGTTTCCTGGACAGCAGATGGACAGACCGTCAGGCATAGGATCCAGGGATCGCTGTGTGAACCCGAGCAAGACAATAGCCGTATCTGGGCCACGGTTTTCCCTGTCTTATGATAGGGGACAATAATTCCTACCTCTAAAGAGTGTTTGGGGGTGCACTGAAATGACATAAACATAGTGCAACCTTGTGAGTGTCTCTTGACTACTTTCCTGTGTTCATTCCTGTTCCACTGTTCATTAGGAACTGAATTTTGCTTCAGTGTTTGCTCAGCTGCTGTGATGGAAACACTCTGACCAGGGGCTGCAAAGATGGCCCCGTGGTCAACATGCTTATTGCTCCAGCAAGGACCCAGGTTCAGTTTCCAGTACCCACACCGGGCAGCTCATAGATGCCCTTCACTCCAGTTCCAGGGTATCTGATGTCCCTTTAGGCCCCCTCAGGCCTATGGTGCATATGAACTATTACAAATACACATGAATACACCCAATCCAAAAAAAATCTTTAAAAATCAACAAAACCCAGACACTCTAGCCAAAAGCAACCTAGGGAGTAAAGGGTTTATTTGCGTTATGCTTCCCTGTCACAGTCTGTCTTTGAAGGAAGTCGGGACAGGAACTCAGGCAGGGACTGAAGCAGAGACCATGGAGGAATGCAGTCTGCTGCCATGTCTGCTCGCAGGCCTGTGCTTAGTTAGCTTTCTTATACAGTGCAGGACTTCTTGCCCAGGGAATGGTGTCTCCCACAGTGGGCTGACCCTCCTCTATCAGCTAACAACAAGACTATCCCCCAGAGACATGTCCACAGGCCAGTGTGATCAGGGTGATCCCTCAACAGAGGCACCCTTCTCTGGAGACCCCAGGCTGTGTCAACTTGACATTTGAAGCTACCTGTCAAGTTTCTTGCTCTCACCTTGTCTCCTCCCCTTCTAGGCTCACACATGGACGGTGCAGCTCTGTGCTGGTGGCTGCATCAGTTCCTTTTCTGTTGCTGTGATAAACACCACTGTTGGGGACTGCCTGGTCCTAGGCTTTCCCTGGGGCCCTGAAGTATGGGGAAGGAATTGGTTCCTTGTCTAACACCAGGAACATGCAGGGCAATGACAGTAATAGCCTGGGGCCAGGGCCTTAGAGAAGCTGTGGTTTCAGACCCTGGGAGCCCAACTCTTCCCCACAAGGGCTGTGGTTATCAGTGTCAAGGTCCGTGTGCTCTGGCTGTGATGCACCTGCGATTTCTGTTCCTTTCCTACAACAACACCTGATTATCCTCCTGCTGACTCCATCCCAGTGCAGGGTAGCTCTGTGCTGACCGCTCCCATTTCCCCTCTGCAAACTGTGTACAAAATGTTGTACTTCTTAATAATTCACAGGGCTTAAGGTATCAGCTTATGCAAGATCTCCTGGTCCCAGCATTCCTATCTTCTTTCTCTTTCTCATTTCATGTCCACCCACTCAGGATCCTGCACTGAAGTCTGCTGGTCCATGTCACACCATGACCAGCACAACTTTTAAAAGGAATGGTTTATGCAACAAGGTGGTACAAGATGCTCCAAGCTCACATTTTGGTCCACATGCAGGAAGCAGAGAGAGCAAACTAAGTAATGTAAAGCCTCAGGCTCTCATACCTACGCACTGTGACAAACTTCCTCCAACAAGGCCATACCTCCTAAAATCAGCACTACCAGCTGGGTACCAAGTGTTCAAATGCCTGAGGCTATGGGGACATCTTATTCAACCCACAACAGTGGCCTTGAGACCTTCTTGTGAATAGCTAAGGTACGTGGTAAGGCAGTGGTACTGAAGTCAAGGCCTGAGTTCAAATCCCCAGTGTGGCACTTCATCTCCGTGTGACCACATTGAGTCACTGTCCCTCTCTGATGCTGTGTCCTCTTCTGGACAGGAGGATGGTGAAGGCTGAAGCCCCTCTATTCCACCTCCTATGGCAAAGGCACGTGCGTGTTGGTTCATGAGCACAAATCAACATTTAGCAAGGCAGGGCAGCGGGGAAAGGAAGCCAGGCAGCTCTGGCCTCACTTTGACAGGGACAGAGGGAAGCAAAGGCGTTGTGTAGTTGCACACACATTAGACACACGCAGGGGCAGATGCTGTGGTGCAGGAGGCGGGACAGGCTTGCATCCTTCAGGAAGCAGGACTTGGAGATCCTGCAAACTCTGCATGGTTGGTCAGGCTTCATGAAGAAGTTTGCTGTATGAAGCCAGAGCACAGTCTAAGGCAAAAGATGATGGGCGATTCTTGCAGGAGGCAGGAGATGGGAGAGGCCTGCAGGAGTCTAGGGGTGTGGGTGCAGAGACAGCGCAGGCTGATGCACCTGGGAACTCTGGGAAGGCTGCTCCAGAAGGAGCTGCACAGAGAGAGGAGGCCAGGGACAGGCCCAGCTAGTGGGTGAGTGGAGTTTTCAGTGAGAGAGAGGTTAAACAGGATAGTGAGGGAGTGAGCCCCCATTCATGGGAGCAGGCCAGGGGTTCTGTAAGCCAGCAGCACATGAGAGCTAATACTCTAAGGCCTGCTCACTTGGGATCTCACGGTAGGAGCACTGGGAACTGAGGAGTGACTGTAGACACCTGTCTCCTCAGCTCCCATGGCCTGCTTGGCTTCTGAGGCTCTTCTCTCAGAACCCCAGGCCAGCCTCTTCCTCTGTCCCCTCCTTTCTGCTGTTCTTTCTGGTGTTTAGGGGACTCAGAAACAAAGAAAATGGGGGCTGGGAGTAGTAACAGCAGGGGTGCCAGACAGGCCAGGGATGCACTTCTTGAGCTAAGGGCCATAGAGACTGGAATCTCCTGCTTGACCAGAAGGAGCAGGTGAAGTAACCCTGGGCCACAGTTGTGCATGCTCCAGAACAGGTCACAGCCTGGCTGCAGATGCATGCCTGCTCTGCTAAGGGTGACACATGCTGCCTGGTCTGCCCTCAGCATCCTTGGACTTCTTACGCCATGCTGGGAGGGGTGAGGAGGCAGATGTCACCTCAGTGAGCAGTTCAGCTGCTGAAAATCACCTTTCCATGGCCCACATCTCTCCTAGACACCCCGCCTTGCCACGGACTGGCACTGTTATCTACAGTCTTAGCACCCTGTGCCAGCTTGGTCAAAGGCTTCCCCTGCCTCTCAGACCTCCTCCCACGGGGCCTGGGTTCCCTCAATGCCTGTAGTACCCCCACACTTGTGCCCTTTCCTCCCCAGAGTCTATCCTAAGTCCTGTGCAACCTAGGTCAGCCCTTGTCCCTGGCATCCTACCTACTAAACAACACTGTCATTTAAAGGTGCTTTCCTGTTCCTATAGTTTTTTAAAATCTTTTTATTTACTTATTTATTTTGAAATAGGGTCTTATATAGCCCTATCTGAACTTGCTTTGTAGCCAAGGATGAACTTGAACTCCCAATATCGAGGCTTAGAGTTCTGCACCACCATGCCAGGTGCTCTCCTACTTTATCTGCTAACTATGAAAAGCCTATAGCTATTGATTTTTTGTATGTCATGCAATAACAGTTTCATTTATTTATAAATTTCGCACGTATGTAAAAGTCAGAGGACAACTACTGAGAGGTGATTCTCTCCTTCTACCATGGTGTCATGAAGCTCAAACCCAGGTCATCAGTCATGGCAGCAATTGTCCCTGCCTGCTGAGCCATCTCGCTGTCCTGTGACAGTTATTTTGAAATACATTTGATGATTAAAGTCTTTCAAGTGACATTAGCAGTGAGTGTGGTATGTTATGTAACTGGGCATATGAGGGAAACATGGGGCTGGGGATCCCCTTTCCCTTCCCTCCTTCTGAACTCTCTCCCTTCATTCCCAGCTTTGGTGTTTTCCACACTAATCAGAACTCCCTTGCTCTTTTATTCCTGAGAATGCATGTCTACCCCCTTCTGCTCATCCCTTCTACTCCACACAGAAATTTCTGGTTCTCAGGTGGGCTACACAGCAAGGTTCTAATCCCGGAACTCAAACAGGGCTTAGAGTTCTAGCCAGGTCTCCAAAGGGCCTCTGGTTCTGTCACCTGCCTTCAGTGGGAGCCAAACTTGGGCGGGTGGGACAGAAACTTGAGGCTAAAGAGGAAGAGAGGAACTTGTGGGTGGTGCTGAATAGAAATGAGCACGACTCTTACTTCACTGTGGTTTCCTCCTGGGCTTTCTAAGCTTTCCTCACCGGGGTCTTCTGAGGCAGGAGACTACACCATCTCTGTGAGCCTTTATCTAGTTCAGTTCAGAAGCCTGGAACCAGAGCCTGTGCTGGAGGAGCCACAGGGCCGCACAGGCCTTGCTCAGCTTCCCTCTTGTCCTTGGAGGTGTCTGATTCCTCGGCAGTTCACCCTGCACTGGCTCTGGGGGCTGCCAGGACCCTGCCCTGACCTGGTCTCCTCTCCTCAGAGCATCCATACCTCCTTCCCTGCTTGCTCCCCTCCAGCTCAAGAAGAGGACCTATGGCCTGGGAGGCCACATACCTGCTATCCCCCATCCTGCTGGTGCTCCTGGCCTCAGGTGAGGACAGGGGACAAGGATAGAGAAAAGAAACCAGAGATAGGAGAGGGAAGGGGCTGGGAGGTGTACAAAATGGGGCTCTATTGGAAAGGCGGAACACATGGTGTGTTGTGGCCAACGACTGACTCTAAGCTGCATCCTGAGCATAGACACAAAGAGGGTCACTCCCTGAGAAGGGAGCCTCTCTCCTAAACCTGCTGTGCAGACTGGGGGACTCTCTGATATGAAGGGTGTGTGTGTTTCCAGGCTGTTGGGCAGAGAATGCAGAGTTATTTCAAGCAATGGAGGGCCAGACCTTTTATGTGAAATGCCAGTATAATCACAGCCAATACGTCAACATGATGAAGGTGTGGTGTCAGCAAACATCAACAGAACATTGTAAAGTGTTAGTGTCCAGTCCCATCACAGATACTCAGTGGCCAAAATTCTTCATCTGGGACTATCCTGACTCTCGCTTCTTCACTGTCACCATGACTGCACTCACGGTGAGAGACTCAGGTCTCTATTTCTGTGGAATCCATCACAATCACGGAATAATCAGTGTTATCAGAAAAATCCGCCTGGTGGTGTCAAGAGGTGAGCTTCCCCCTTCTATGTGGCTCTCAGCTTTCCTGATGACCAAGCTCTAGAGTTGGAGAGAATTCTAGAAACTGTGTCTTCCAATAGCTGGGAACTGGGGCACAGGGAAGACCCCCTCTCCCCGCAAGGCCCCCTGCTGGTTCAGGGCAGAGCCAACCCTAGAACAGAGGCTTGCTGATCTCTGGGCAGTTTTTTACCAGTTATTCTAAACACTTCTGCTGCTGCTATTGCTGCTGCTCCTGCTGCTGCTCCTGCTGCTGCTCCTGCTGCTGCTGCTTCTGTTGCTGCTGCTGCTGACAGAACTCTGTTTATTAAGGATCTTGTTGTTCCCTCCAGCTGTCACAGCTGCCTATTCCCAAACATCCTTCCTGCAGTCCCATCAGAAACCTTCTCTCCAGGGGTGGCAGGCTCCATCACATGAGAGAGACCTCAGAGCAAATGGAGAGGGCACTGAGAATGTGGACCAAGAGGAGACAGCTACACAGAGAGGCTCACAGAGGGCTTAGTGGGGAAGGCTGGGAGATGGGGTCCTTGTCCAGGATCTGCTGTTGATGACTAAGAACCTCTGAGCTCTGGGAAAGCAGCCCAGAGGCTGCTGCTAGTGGCTTGAGTCTCCTGTGTATCTCATGCAGAAGACTGCAGTGGCGGAAGGCTCTGAATCAGTCTTCCATGTTCATGTGCTCACAGTTTGAACAGCTCCTCCCAGGGCTTTCCCTGCGGCAGAGTGTATCCAGCCCTTTGGTTATAGGGGGCCTGTAGGTTATTTCAGTACAGCTTTGGCCCAGGCACACCCATGGAGGAGAGGCATTAGCTATATAACCTTATATGTTTAAACATAGTGGGAACAGGCCTCGAGAGATGACTTAGCTAGTGAAGTGTTTGCCCTGTGTGATGGTTTTAGTTGTCAGTGTAGTAGAACCAAGAATACGCAGGAAGACAAGCCTCTGACCACAGCTGTGAGGGACTATGTTAGCTTGAGCTGGGAAGACCCATTCTAAAAGTGGGCAGCACCATTCCCTAAGCTTAGGGTCCCAGACTCAGTATAAAAGGGAAAGTGAACCTGGAACATTCATTGCTCTCTACTGCCTGACTTTGGATGCCCGCAACCAGCTACTTCCAGCTTCTGCTGTCTTGAATTCCTTGCTGTTATCAGCTGCACTCTGAATGGTATACTGCAACAGACTCTTTCTCCCATGAGTTATTTTGGACAGAGCGTTTCATCAGAATTATGGAAAATCTATCTGAGTTACTGTGCAAGTTCCATTCGCAAGTGCACATCAAAGACAATGTTGGGCATGTAGGCACATGCTTGCAATTCCAGCACTGTCGATGCGGAGACAGAAGGATCCTTGGGGGCTCACTGGCAAAGTCCTTGCAAGTGAGAAGCCCAGTCTCAAAAATTAAATAAAATTATATGGACTACACTCGAGTAAATATATGTAAAATTTCCATTTAGCATCAACATGTACACATATGCATGTATAGATACACATGCACACATACTCACATATATATATATACCCATGCATACAACACATGCACACATACACATGTATATATACACATGCACGCATACACATGAACACATATACATGTATACATGCACACATGTTCACCTGCATAGACACAAACATGCACATGCATGTACATAAACACACATATTTTAAAAAGAACACTGGAGGCTGGGCAGATGGCTAAGTGATTGGAATGCTTGCCGCTCTTACAGAGGACCTCTGTTGGTCCCCAGCCCCGTCTTCAGATGGCTCACAGCAGCCTGTGACTCCAGCTCCAGAGGATCCCATACCTCTGTCTCCATGGGCACTGCGCTCACATGCACACATCACCCCCACCACAGACACATAATTAAAAATTACAAAAATCTTCAAATGAAAGAATGCAGGAAGCAGGAGAGGCCTCATTTACAGTCACATGTGCTGTGGCTTTCTCGGGACGTGACTCTAGCGCCATTCACAGCACGGCATCGCTTTTCTGGCGGGGCAGAGTTCTCACTTGCTGGTTCCAGAACCACATGTAGGGTCCTCCTCTTCTCATTATGGTTTCTTACATCTTTAGCCCCACCCCCGATCTCCAGGATGACAACAGTCCTGGCCTCTGCCACCAGCTCTGCCACCAGCTCTGCCACCAGCTCTGCCACAAGCCCTGTCATTCACAGGTACTGCACTCTTAGTCTCGTGTTTCCCCCACTCTCCTGACTATGGTTCCCAGCTGTCACCCTGACCGATGCCCAGCTCTCACAGCACAGATGTAGTTAAATGGCCACTTCTGGTCATTTTATATAGGCCTCATTTTCTCATCTGCAAAATGAGATCACAGTAATATTCCAATGTCTGTCTATCATCTATCTATCTATCTATTATCTATCATCTATCTATATATTTATCTATCATCAATCTATCATCTATCTAAAACCTATCTATCATCTATCTATCTAAAACCTATCTATCATCTATCTATCCTCATCCCTCTTTCTATCTATCTATCTATCTATCTATCTATTATTTATCTACCTATCTATTATCTATCTATCACCTATCATCTATCTATATATTTATCTATCATCGATCTATCATCTATCTAAAACCTATCTATGATCTATCTAAAACCTATCTACCTGTCCTTATCTATCTCTATCTATCTATCTATCTATCTATCTATCTATCTATCTATCTCTATAATCATCTATCTATATATTTATCTATCATCGATCTATCATCTATCTATCTATCTAAAACCTATCTATCATCTATTTAAAACCTATCTATCATCTATCTACCCTCATCCCTCTATCTATCTATCTATCTATCTATCATCTATCATCTATCTATATATTTATCTATCATCTATCATCTATCTACCCTCATCCCTCTATCTATCTATCTATCTATCTATCTAAAATCTATCTATCATCTATTTAAAACCTATCTATCATCTATCTACCCTCATCCCTCTATCTATCTATCTATCTATCTATCATCTATCATCTATCTATATATTTATCTATTATCTATCATCTATCTACCCTCATCCCTCTATCTATCTATCTATCATCTATCATCTATCTATATATTTATCTATCCTCTATCATCTATCTATCCTCATCCCTCTACCTATCTATCTATCTATCTATCTATCTATCTATCTATCTATTCATTATCTATTTATCTATCTGTCCATCATCGATCTATCTATCATCTATCTATCTATGACCTGTCTGTCATCTATGGATCATCTATTTATCTTCTATGGTGAAGACTGAAACTGAGATTTCAGATTTATGGGCAGAGTTAGGTACTGTACTCTCAGCCTTACATTTTCTGTTTTGAGATTATGATTCCACTCAACATCTCAAGCTGGCCTTTAATTCGCTCTATCATGTAAGGTGGCACTGAACTTTTGGTCCTCACACCTCAGCCTTCTGAGTGATAACCTGTGTCACCTGTGCTACCAGCCCAGGCTCGAGCCTGTTCTGTGTCACAGGAGGCTGTTCTGTGCCTTGTAAGATGTTATCAGTGTCCTTGACAGTGTGTGGCCAGTAGTACAGATCCCTCCTGAAGGAGGCTGGAACTAGCAAGTTCAGAGTCGAAAAGGATGTTAGGGGCAGGCGACAGAAAAGGAAAAGGAAGAATGGATTGTGACATTTTCAGCATCCCCTATGATGGAGACCGCAGGACCTACAAGGCAGGCCCACTGCACAGTGAAGCTGTTCCCTGCCCAGCTGGGCAGGGGACCCCAGGAGAGGCTGGGTTACGGGAGGTCCTGTGGGAACTGGAGGCCTGGGAAAGAAGGTTCTCTGGCTGGCAGTGTTCTGGGCTCTGGCTCTCCTCACCCCGCTAACCCTTCTTCCACAGCCCTCCAGATAACCGGATGTGGAAGGGCATCATTGCTGGTGTGACAGTGGTCGTCCTGCTACTGCTCGTGTTTGTTGTCCTTGTGGTCCTGTACCTCAGGAATGCTCGAGGAAGAGCCCAGAAAGGTGAGCCCATGTTGTTTGTTTTCCCATCAAGGAAACGGACCTGAAAAGCAAAGTGTCCACCTGGCTCCCTTTTACTTCACAAGGTGGCAGACCTGGTCATCCTGAATGAGGGGGATGCGGCTGATGGGACCAGTTCCTCACAGCCTTCAGGTTGACTTACCTACAGGTGCCACAACTCCCCAACTATTTGTCAGGATTTTGGATCATATGCTTTTTCATCTCAATTTTTAAAATTACTTTAGTTCATGTGTATGGTGCTTTGCTTGCACATATTTCTAGGCACCATGTGTATGCCTGGTGCCTATCAGACCACCTGGAACTAGACTCTTAGAGAGTTGTCAACCACTGTGTGGGGCCTGGGAATTGAACCTGGGTTATCTTGAAGAGCAGCCAGTGCTCCTAACTACTGAGCCACCTCTCCAGTTCCTACTCTTTTCAACTTTGTGATTAGGGACTTGTTAAGTCTACATAAAGAACTTTTGGTTAATGATATTGAAATGTATGTTTATAGCATTTAAAAATTTTGTCTTTCTCAGTATGAGGAAGGAAGTGCAGAGATGTATGTAGTCAGAGTGCAGAGACGTATGTAGGTCATAGTACAGAGATGTATGTAGTTATAGTGCAGAGATGTATGTAGTCAGAGTGCAGAGATGTGTGTAGTCAGAGAGCAGAGATGCATGTAGTCATAGTGCAGACATGTATGTAGTCAGAGTGCAGACATGTATGTAGTCAGAGAGCAGAGATGTATGTAGTCAAATGCAGAGATGTATGTAGTCAAATGCAGATATGTGTGTAGGTCAAAAAATACAAAATAGCAACTATGCAGAGTGAGCGAGTCAAAGGACTTAATGTACAACATGAAGATTATGGGTAAGAATAATACGTCATACCCTGTATTTTGACCACATGAGTGACTTGTGACTGCTCTTGCCAGAGAAGGGATACAGGTGTGCTCTTAGGTTTTTCATTGTCAGCTTGACACACAATGAATCACCTGGGAAGACAGTCTTAAAGGAGAACTCTCTAGATCAGGTTAGTCCGTGAGCATGGCTGCAGCAGGAGGGGATTAGCATGATTGTTAGCTGATGTGGTAAACCTACCATGAAGGCAGCACCATTCCCCAGCAGAGGCTTGGAAACAGTGTAAGGAAGGAGTTAGATGAGAGCAGACAAGCAGGACGTCTGTATTAGCTTCGCTCTTGGCTGCTTGAGTTCTTCCTGAAATGATGGGCTGTAACTTGTAATTGTTAGCAGATGAGCCTTCCCTCTCCTGAGCTGCTTTTCTGTCAGGGTGTTTGTCTTGGCAACAGGGATAAAAGCAGGCCAATTTATTGTTCTATGTTATTAACCATCTTATTATGCATTCAAAATCTTATAATATGTAATGTGTATTCTATATACACATTTCAATGTATACACAATAATGTTTTCCCTTTGCAGTACTAAGAAAGGAACTGAGGCCCCAGGCATGCTAAACACACTCTACCACTGAACTTAGTAAACATTGAGGGGCTTGGGTATGGCTCAGCTCGTAAAGGGTCTGCTGTGTAAACACGAGGACCTGAATTCGACATCCAGCACCCATATAGAAATCGGAGCGCACACTTGAACTCTTAGCCTGGGCGAGGTGGAGACAGGCTCACCAGCTTCCCCACCAGCTTCCCCAAAAAGCAAGCGCAGGTCCCAGTGAGAGATGGGACAACAACGTGGACAACTCCTGAGGAAGAACACTCAGGGTTGTCCTCTGGCTTCCATACACATGTGCACACACTTACACATGCCCATGAACATGCACCCCTCACACTTACACACTTACACCCCAAAAGTGAACGTGGTACAAACGGAAATTGTTTTCCCTCAAGATTTTTATTTTTTAAGGTTTTTTCCAGACAGGGTTTCTTTGTGTAGCCCGAGCTGTCCTGGAACTTACTGCGTAGACCGGGCTGGCCTCAGATGTAGAGATCTGCCGACCTCTGCCTCCTGTGTGCCAGGATTAAAGACATGTGACACCTCCACACCCAGCTTTCTTCCGGTTCTGGAAGGACTTGTCAGTCTTCCAAGTTTTGGGTTTTAGCATTAATCCCACAAGAACTCCGTGGCCTTCAGCTGACTTCTGCCTCCTTTGCTGCTTTGTTCTGTCCTCTGAGCCCACATATGTATTCTCTATGTGCCCTCAGGACAGTTCTGGACAGCAAGGTTTGACTGTGTGAGTGGAACAAGAGCTCCTGGAGCTTGGGAAGGTTAACTTTTCAAGCCCTATAACAAATCCTTAGGGAAGAGAGAATCTCAGAATTCTATATGCTTGGTTTCCAAATGTCATGCAATCAGTTCCGTGGGTCACTGTGACATTTTAGAAAACAACATAGGAACAGTAACATGCCCAGACTCGACACACATATTCTGAGTTTTCATTTAGGAGTGTGTGTGAGTGTGGACACGGGGGTGAGTGTGGGAGGGTGTGTTCACAGCAAATGCTTACCCTGAGGGCTTTGACACAGGACACTAGAAAGCCAACCTCTTCCAACCATAGCCCCACCTGTGAACAGACCGTACCTATGTCTGATGTTTAAATACGGAACTTGCAGTGAATGACCTGAAACTGACCAGGAAGTTGACTGGGCTTATGCAGAGCAGACACAGGCAGCCAGGCTATCAGGGTTCCTAGAATCCTCAGGCACTACTCAGTGCTGAGGGCTTGGGAGATCCCCAGGCAGAATCCATCCTTTGGCCAAGAACAGGCCTCTCCTCCATCAGGGTCCCAGCCTAGTGTTGCTATGGGAACTGGGTGAAATGATACGTAGGACATCCCTCACTAACTTTCTGGTTTTCTCACAGTTGAGAATGAATGTCACAACATCTATGAAGAATTTCCAGGTCAGAAGGAGGAAACCACTGTAAGTAGGAGTGACTCTCCTCTAGGACCTACGGGCCCTAGCATTCCGGTGTGCACACCTGTCATTGTGAGCTGTGCTTTAAAGTGTGCACCTGTCATCGTGAACTGTGCTTTCCAGTGTGCACCTGTCATTGTGAGCTGTGATTTCCAGTGTGCATCTGTCATCGTTAGCTGTGCTTTCCAGTGTGCACCTGTCATTGTGAACTGTGATTTCCAGTGTGCACCTGTCATCATGAACTGTGCTTTCCAGTGTGCACCTGTCATTGTGAGCTGTGCTTTCCAGTCCACGTTAACTATCTCTCTGGTGTGTATCTGCTGTTGTGAACTATCTTTCCGGTGGGCATGTGCCATTGCTAATCTGATCTGTGTTCAGTTTCTATTTGCTCTAAGTGGTGGCACACACTCAGGACTGCTCATGTCCTCACAACCTGTTTATGTGTTTCCTTTTCGGTATTTCTTCTCCTGTGTTCCCCAACTCAAACAAGAGCGAGAGACAGAACAGAAAGACAAACAGACGAAGATGAGACAGAGGGGGAGGGATTTGGTAGAACCAGTTCTTGGCCATCACCTTTATGGGAGACAGCCTTTCCTGTGTCTTAGGACACAGCCAGTCTACAGACTAGCTGCCGCTGGTCCAGTCAGTGCGGGAAAATGTGATGAACCATGTCCCCTAAGTCCTCCTGAGGACGGGTGGTGTGGGTAGCTCTGTCTCCCCTGCAGACCCGAGACTCTTAGTACTAAAGACGCCCAGAACTAGAGGGTTCCAAGGCCACCTAAGCCAGCCCTCTTTAGAAACTAGAATCGATGCCATGAAGTACATCTCTAACAAGTCCCTTTTACTCAGCCCTCGTCCAGTTTGAATATGCACAAGACTCACTTGGAGAACTTGTTGAAAAGTTCCTTGAAGGGTATGGTAGCAGCATTTATGAGGCTAAGGCCAGATGGGCTCCAATTTCAAGCCAGCTTGGGCAACCTAATGAGACCCAGTCCACAAAGCTTGGAGCTGTAGCTCAGAGGTAGTCTTTGCCATGCAAATGCAAGACCCTGTGCTCCATCCCCAACATTAAATATATGCAGATTAATGGTTTCTAATCCCCACCACTAGGGTCTATGTTTCATGGATTTGGAGTGAAGCCTGGTTCCTTTTGGAACAGGAAATTGGGGAGGCCAGTGCTTCTGGGCTCAGTGACAGGAAAGGTATTTTTCCCCACCACCCCTAGCCAGAGTCTCTGCAGGTCCAGTGCCACACCCCATATCTTTGTAAAGAAAGGAATTATTTATTCTTAGTTTATGTTTATTAGTGTTTGGTCTACATGTATGTATGCCATGTGTATATGGTGCCTGAGGTGGTCAGAAAAGGGAGTCAGATCACCTGGACTGGAGCCAACAGACCATTGTGAGCTGCCATGTGGGTGCTGGGAACCAAACCCAGGTCATTTAGAAGAGCAGCCAGAGTTCTCAGCCACCTACCATCTCTCCAGCCTGTGTTTGGCATCTTAAATTCCGGTCCTGTCCCTCTGCCCTGTTCTGGTGACTCTCAGGCCACCGGTCACCACAGCTGCTACTCTATTAACAGACATCTGTTTACTTTGATTCTAGGATGTCAATCAGCAGATCTTCTCCACTGAGGACACAGAGGACATTTGTTATGCTTCCCTCATCCACCTCAACCACGCCAGCCCTCAGGACTCCATCTCTAGCAGTTCCCAGCCCTACCAGAAGCCCTCGCCTGACCCCCTTCTGTCTGTGGAATATGCTAGCATCTCTAGGAACAGACTCCAGCCAGCCAAGGCAGCTGCCCAAGAGGTGGAAACCAGGGCCTGAGGACTGAGCGCACACGGCAGAGCACACAGGTAAACCTGCGTCCCAGCAGAGGAACAACTTCCTACAGCGTAGTTGGTCTCAGACTGTTGGGGCCACACTTTCTTCAAGGAAGATTGCGAACAGTACAATAGAGAGGGCTTGTGGACCCCCGGTCGCTCCGCTCTGGCGGCCTAGGGCCAGGGCTGCTGGGACAGTCTTACGTGTATAGAGACCTGGGCCAGCGCCTTCGATGACTCTCGCCTCCCTTCCTTCGGTGACTACCACTTCCTTCCCCACTGGCTCTTGAAACCCAGGCAGATTGTGTAAGATCCCCAGGAACTCGAAGTCAGTTGAGGAGACCCGCTCAACCCCCAGCTCCTCCCCACACCAGCCTGTTACTAAAACCATCCTGCTCAGGAACTCTGTGACCCTGCCAGGAAGAAAACTAAGATATGGGCAGTGCCCTTCGCTGGCCTGTCTTCGGAGGCTTTTCCACCCACAGCAGAACCAGGGAGCTTCTTCACCATAACCAGCCACATGTCTCGGCGAGAGTGCAGAAGGCTCCTCTGCCGCCTGGAGGACCGCCATTCACCGGCTGACGGTGTCTAACTACACTATCTATGCCATATCCACCTGCCAGGATCTTCAGGCAGAAGATGCCATCTGTCCTCAGCCTGAGGCTCCATGCAGACTCAGACTGCTAGCCCCTGTGAGGCAGGCACTCAGACTGAGGGAGGCGGGGCCAGGGAAGGAGTGGGATGGTGTGTGCATGTCGCTGATTCTGAGGAACCTGACTTCTCAAGTCCTTTTCCAGCAGCACAGATTTCAGTGTGAGAGACTGGGTGATTCCTACCCTTGACAGAGTCCAACTGTCTTGCCCTTGGGTCATTGCTCTTTGTCATTTCTTGACTCTTACAGGACCTTTGTTCTGGGTCTGGGTTTCAGTCTACATTGTCCTCTGTGAACCCATTTTTATTGCATGTTCCTTGAATTGGTTCTCCTGTCTAAGGCTCGTCTTGGGTGTTGGGCTCCCCATGAGCTGTCAAAACCCAAAGTCTTTTCTCAGACTGGAACTCCTAGACCTGACTATGCTGTTTTCACTGGACCAGTATTAGAGGATAGTTAGGAAAGCCAGGCTCTACACTCCAGCTTGATGCTAGAGAGACTGAGTCTAGGATGTAGCTGGGAACACTTGCATTTTGTCCTGGGCCACTAATCGATGAATGATGTGGGATTCCCCTCCGTATGCTGTGAATATGTTTTGTTACTGTTGGATAATAAAGAAGCTTCTTTGGGCCTATGGCAGAATAGAACAAGGTAGGAATTCCAAGCAGAGATAGAGGAGTAAAGAACACAGGGACAGGGAGATGCCATGCAGTTGCTGAAGGAGAGAAATGCTGAAACATTGCTCAGTAAGCCACAGCCTTGTGGCTATACACAGAAAAGTAGAAATTAGTTAATTTAAGATCTAAGAGTTAGTTAAATAAGAAGCCTAAGTTAATAGGCCAAGCCATGTTTTAATTAATATAGATTCTGTGCAATTATTTCGGGTCTGGGCAGCCAGGAAACAAATGAACTGTCTCCAGTTACAGGTGAAGAGCCCAAACACCCCTGTGTATGCACATTCCTCCATTCTACAGATGGACATACACTGAGTCCACAGATAATCAATGGTAGATGGAGATCCTGGTGTCTACATACACTGAGTCCACAGGTGAGCAGTGGTAGATGGCAGATCCTGGTGTTTTTGCTGTGTTTCTGGTCCTTGCTCCCTCAGGGATCTCTTAGTGTATGTATTGGGGCAGGCATGTGACTAAACAGTGACAATCATGGCTTAGCTGGAGGGATGGATAGGGGCCAGGATAGGACAGGGAAGCCACCTAAGTGTCAGAAGCCCTAAATGCAGCAGGGAACAACACAGGTGCAGCTCACTCTCTTGAGAGGTTCAAGATGAGCAATTCTTAACTTGCCAGTGGCTCCAGAGAAGACAACTTAAGCTCCTCCTCCCTGCTCTACAGGAGCAATCACTGAAGGCCTGGGGGCGTCTCCAGAAGGTGCCTTTGGGATGGTGCCCTCACCTCTCCTTGCCTCGGGCTTCTACAACAAGCCAGCACCAGGAGTGTCTGAGAGAAAAGGGATGTCTTAGTTTCATTTCCTGTTTCTATGACAAAGTACCCCTAAAAAAGGAACATAAATGAGCCAAGGGTGAGCTGGCCACACAGTTGAGCGTACAGTCCACAGCAGTGGGAAGTTCTGGCCGCAGGAGCCGAGGCAGCGCTCCGTGTTGTAGCCACAGTCAGTAAACAGGCAGCAGGAACCATCGGGGCTCAGCCTGCTTTCTCTTTTTTATTTACTTTTTGTTACTTTTTTCTGTGTGTGTACAGGAGCCACACGCATACAGGTGCCCTCGGAGGCCCCAGCAGAGGGCGTCAGATCCCTGGATCTGGAGTTACAGGCAGTTGTGAGCCTCTCCTCTCCCTCCTGCCTGGGTGCTGGGAACTGAGCTTGATCCCTCTGGGAAAGGAAGAGGCACTTTAGCCTTAAGCACCCCGAGTCTCTATAGGCCCCTCCCCTTAATGTTCTTTTAAATCATGCTTTAGAGTTTTCAGACATTTATATGCTCGTCTCCTTGGTGAGAACACCCCAGAGCAGAGATGCTTCTTGACCCTTTGGGCCCTGAGAGGTTTTCCCCACCCACAACCTTCTCCAGCAGTCCCTGAGGTTCAGCCTTAGTTTTCCCTCCCTCTTGCTCAGGCCACAGGTGAAGACGGCACCTTCAGCCTCTCCTTTTACACCTCAGGGCTTGTTTCAAGTCACCTCCCAGGAGAGGCTTTGTGTTGTGTCAACAACCACAGCAATAACAGCAAAATAAAAACAACCTCCAGAGGCTGGCCATGGAGGGACACACCTTTGACCACAGCACTCAGAGGGAGATCTCTGTGAGTTCAAGGCCAGGCTGGTCCATGACCAGGTCAACCAGGACTGCATAGCCAGACTGGGTCTCAAAGCAGCAGCAGCAACAACAGAGCTAAAGATGAATTTGGGGAGCAGCCTATGGGGAGAAGGGGTGGACTTACCCTGTCAGAAGCCAGGACTCACCACAAAGCTGTTAATGTTTACCGCTGTATTTGGAATGGAGAACTGACTGAGGCAACTGAGCTGGGAAGAGAGAAACAGGCTGCGGCTCATAGAGAGTGGGAGGTGTGGGATTTGATGGAGCAGACATTCCCAGTCAGGGGGAAGGCTGGCACAGCCATCATCTACCCATATGGGGGAAATTAAAATTAGATTCCTATCTATGTCTTACACAAAAATACATTCCAGATGGAGCAGAAGCTAAATGTGAAGAGCTGAACAATAAAACCTTTGGAAGAAAATGTAAGCGTTGATATGAGCCGGGCAGGGTTTCACACGTCTTTAATGCCAACACTCGGGAGGCAGAGGCAGGTGAACCTCTGTGATCCTCAGGCCAGCCTGATCTACACAGGGCTCCAGGACAGACTGGGCTACATACTGAGAACCTTTTTCAGGAAAATAAATGAGTTTGCAAGATTTCTGGGTGGAAGGCGAATTTTTACAACTAACTCATCAAAGGCACAAACCCTAAGTCAGATGTGTGACTTTATTAAAACTGAAAATGATGGGACCAAAGAAGATTCCGGAAACCCAGCTCCAGGATGAGCTACGGACAAAGCAGGTTCCACAGTGCACATAGCTGGGAAGAGAGCACCTGTTCAAAATAACGGGCTGGCTTTCAAATTCATAAAAGGAGGACAAGATTGTTTATTTGGGAAGCCTGGACACCTGAGTTTAGCCCCAGAATCTTCCCAAAGGTGGATGGAGACAACTGACTCCTCTAAATTCTCCTCTCACCTCCACCCATGTGCCATGCGTTCCCACCCCCATGCCTCCTCACTAATAGTTTTGGGCCACACAAGATGTTTCAGTCGATGAAGGTGTCTGCTGCTGAGCTGACAACTGAGTTTGATCATAAGGACTCACCTAGAGTAAAGAGAACACTGCCTCCCACAGGCCTTCCTCTGGGCTCCGCTGGCCTCAACATGTGTGTTGTGGCATGTACATATATGTCCCGCCTCATGGTAAAATAACGTATTTCTTTTCACTGCAAAAAGAACAAATCACTTCAACTGCAATGGAGGGAGGAATAACCCTGCAAATCAGGAAAAATAGCCCCGCAAAGCGGGAAGAATGGCCATGCAAAGCGGGAAGAATGGCCCCGCAAAACGGGAAGAATAGCCCCGCAAAGAGGTCATGTGTGGAACATTTGAGGAGCACCGCACAGTTAATTTCACCAGCAACAGCAAGCATCTCAGTCATAAACTCTGATGTCCACCATGCTGCCCGGAGCCTTCAGATAATGAGCTGGGATGTGGCCCCATGGCAGGGCACTTGCCTGTTATATTAAAGGACCTTGATTCAATCCTCAGAACCATGATATATATTTACACACATGTGTAGATACCAGGTCCATAGAGATATACATACATGATACACATTTTCCCTGTCCTCTCTCCTCCACCAGCTTCCCATTCCCTTGGCTTCCTTCCCTGCCCTCTTTCTCTCCCTCCCTCCCTCCCTCCCTCCCTCCCCCCCCCTCTCTCTCTCTGAGTCCTAATCTTATAAAAGCTACTAACTTGCTACAAAAAATAAGACGTGTGAATTGATAGCCAAAGACCAAATGAAAATCTTAATATGTTCAGAACTGTACCCTTAGTCATGCTGGGTACAAATGTAGTTTATTTACAGGAATAAGCTTTGGTTAGACTCCTCTGTATGTTTTTAAGGTTCAGCCTAAAGCAAATAACTAAATACAAATGCGGTTTATTTAAAATCATGTCTACTTAACAGGCAGCCCTCAAAAGTTTTCAGAGACCTGCTGAATGTGGCATTTAATGTTTAATGAAAAAATCTTCCCATGATAAACAGAAATGCCAGCTCCTAGAAGTGACTCTAAGGTCTCCAAGGAATACAGATGGGGCATAGGCCTTGATCATGGTGAGAAAATCTTCCCCATGCCTCGCTCGCTGCCAGGGCCCTGCATAAAGTGTGGACACGGTTGGGTTGGATTCCTTAGTCTGCCTAAGTCAAAGTGGGTTAATTGTCCCAAGTCTCTCATCCACAGGAAAATCTCTCAGACCTTCCAGATCAGGCAGCCAAAGGCCTGTGCTGTCCTATGCGGCACCTGAAGATGCACCGCTGTCCTGTGTGATAGCTGAAGACTGAACCTGTCCCTAGGGAAACTGCCCCTGGAGCCTAGGCTAACCGGTTCATCCAGGCAAGCCTCTGCCCCTTTAATTGATAGAGAGCTCCTTTGGATCATACTTCCTGCTGGAGTTTGTCCTTCTCAGGTCTCTGATGGTGTTGATGCTAACTGTTGCTTTATCAGTATAACAACAGCTTCCTAGTCAATGAATTCATCTAAGAGAATCAGACCACCCAGCCGGAGGACAATAAAGCCAGGGATGGCAGAGGCTTGGGGAAGTAGGAAACTAGAGGCAGAAGGAAGGGAAGTAAAGAGGAGTGAGAACAGTGTCTTTGGGCTATGGATGCTGAGCAAGAGGACTTGAGAACACTCCGCACGTTTGTTCTTGTAAGCTTTTGATTACTGTGATAAACATCATGACCTAAAGCAATTTGGGGGAGAATGAGTTTATTTGGCTTACATTTTCCCATTGCAATCCATCATTGAGGGAAGTCAGGGAAGGAACTGAAGGTTGGAACCTGGAAGCAGGAAGTGAAGCAGAGACCATGGAAGTCTTACTGGACTTCTTATTACACACTAAGAGACTGCCTACCCAGGGGCGGCACCACCCTCAATGAGCTGTGCCCTTCCCGTACCAATCTTCAATCAAGAAAATGGTCCCTGGAATTGCCTACAGGACAATTTTATGGAGACATCTTCCCAATTAAGTTTCCTCTTCCCAGATAACCCTAGTTCGTGTCAAGTTGACAAAAAACTAATCAACACAGGTATGCAGCCTCTGATGAGAAGTCTGGCGGCAGCCTGGGGAGGAAACTGAGTCTGAAGGAGCTAGGAAGGAGTAGAACTCCAAAGTGGGCGGGGGGGGGGGGGGGGGAATGTGAGGGTGGCTTAGTGACCACAGGCAAGAGGTCTGAAAAGTTCTGAAGCTTTTGTAGAGTTAATAAGAGGTGATTCAAAGAAGGCAGACGTGCCCGTGGACATAGGAGACACAGCGGTGTGCCATGATGAGCTGGCTGTGGCAGCAGAGGACCCTGGCACAAGCTCGTGTCTCACCTCAGCCAGTGTTGGTTAACGAGGTAACATGGCAGCAGGCAGGCAGATGCGGTGCTGGAGCTGAGAGTCCTACATCCTGCAGGCAACAGGAAGTCAGCTGACACACTGGTCACTATCCTGAGAATACAAAACCTCAAAACCCACCCTTGTGATGACACACCCACTCCATCAAAACCACACACACCTCCTAATAGTGCCACTCCCTCTGAGGTTATGGGGGCCAAATACTTTCAAACTACCACAGGCTCTGCTCCACACAGCCATTCAGGCACCCATGACCCTTCCCACAAGTGTGCCTGTCAGCTTTGGAACCCCAGTGTCTATGTGGGACCCTCGGCCCGGGCAGCAAATGAGAAGAGAGAGGAACAGGAGGGCTTGCACCAGAAGTGCTATGGACCAGGCCTGGAGCTGGGAAACCTCATTTCTTGTAGAACACAGTGTGCGGCCAGCTCTGGCTGCAGGAATTTGGAAGATGCAGGCTAGCTGGTTCCTTAGAAGGAAAATCCATCCTCCCTTTCAAGAGTTGTTTTATGCACTCACTTATAGTGGTTTTTAGACATAAAGCATAGAAAACCAGCCTACAATTCACAACCCCAGAGAACCTAGACAACAATGAGGACCCTAAGAGAGAAATACAAGGATCTAAATAGGAAGGAGAAAAAGACAAGATCTCCTGAGTAAATTGGGGGTCATGGGAGAGGATAGAAGGGGAGGAAGGGAGGGAAGCAGAGAAAAATGTATAGTGCAATAAAGGCAATAAAAAATTTTTTAAAAAGGAGTTGCTCTTCAGGAAAATAGTAGCTCTTCAGGAAGCCTCCTCAGAGCCTGTCAGTCAGTCCGTCTTCTTTCCTGGTGGCCCTGCATATGTGTTTAGGACAAAGTCTTACACACAATGCTACATAACACTCATGCTGAATCAGTGCCACTGCAGTAGAATTCACGACCATGTTTTGCTTTTTAGAGTGATTTTTGAAATGTATTTTAGTTATTAAGGATGATTTTTATAGGCTTTTAAAAATATGCAATGTGTTCTATGTTATAGATATATGTCTATAATCAATTAAAACTGTCCCCCCATTTTGGTGTGACAGGTGGCCTAGGGTCACTACCTGTGATTACAGATCTGGTATTCTGACTGCCTCAGAAGTATTTACCAAGGCGATTGTGGTGGCCCATACTGGCAATCCCAGCACTCCAGAGGCAGAGGTTAGGGTATCTCTGTGAGTTTCAGGAAAGCCTGGGCTACATTAACAGACTGTTTTAAACAAACACAAAACCAAACCAAAGAGAAGTGTTTAGCATAACTGCTGATAACACCCACGAGTGCCATGTGTGTTGGCTACTTCATAACTGCTGTTAGAATCTGAGTTATAATTTCTACATATGGGTCTTTAAATTTTATTTTTTCTAAATTGTTTTAAAATCTTCCCTTAAAAGTTGTCTAGTCTCAACTTTCAACATCTGATTTAAGGATGATTTATGCTTGCTATTTGAATTCAGAAATTGAGTGGATGTTCTAAAACCTTTAAAAATAGCTTTTGCAGGGTTTGGGGGTTAGAGGAGGTCAGGATGGCCTTGGCTCAGGCAGTATTTCTTGCCAGGATGAGGGTTGTGATCCAGCGCAGACAGGGCGTCGTGGCTAAGCAGCGCCACCGTGCGGCCAGTTCACTGTGGCTGGCAGTGATAGGGCGTCGCGGGGAAGCAGCGCCACCGTGCGGTAGCTCCCTGGATATGGTCATGAGACTTGGCCCTTTGAGAAACCTGTTTTTTACTCTCAGTAAAGCAAACATTCACCGATAACTCTCTCTCATGAAGGCATTATTTCTCTGTCAAGGCAGAACAAGCCTTTAGGCGGCAGAGTTCTGTGGGCAGAGCATCCATGTCTTCCGGGCATGCCACCTCCAGACACCTCGTCAGTCCAGCAGTTGGGAAGCTCTCTGAAGAGTCTCATCACAGAGGCTTCATGATCAATGATCCGTGATCAATGACATCATTGGCTGTGGGTGGACTACTAGATCTTCAGCCCCTGTCTCCGTCGTCCTGGAACTTGGTAGAGCTAAATCACCAGCTCTTTTAGCCCCTGCTTGGTTCCCCAGGCGACCAGCCCCCATCTTGATGCTACCTCAGAGCCCTGCCAAGGGCTCCTACTACTTAAGGAAGTTAAGAGTTTCTGTCAGCTGTTTCCTATTGAAAAAACTACAAATATTGCAGGAGATCAGAGGCAGGAATCCAGAGTGAAACCCCCAAATATTGTAGGAGAGCAGAGGCAGGAAGGAATCCAGAGTGAAACCCCCAAATATTGTAGGAGAGCAGAGGCAGGAAGGAATCCAGAGTGAAACCCCCAAATGCTGAACAAAGTACTTTCCTGGGAACCCCCTTCTACAAGGTTATTAGGGATTCCGACTCAAGAATCTGATATAGAGACAAAATAAACATTTTTATTATATCATAGCGTCACAAAAGCTCCTCATGAGAGAGGAGAGAGAGAGAGAGAGAGAGAGAGAGAGAGAGAGAGAGAGAGAGAGAGAGAGAGAGAGAGTAAGGGGGCAAACAGATGCACAGAGAGAGGGGGGAGGGAGAGAGGGAGGGAGGGAGGGAGAGAGAGAGAGAGAGAGAGAGAGAGAGAGAGAGAGAGAGTAAGGGGGCAAACAGATGCACAGAGAGAGGGGGGAGGGAGAGAGGGAGGGAGGGAGGGAGAGAGAGAGAGAGAGAGAGAGAGAGAGAGAGAGAACAAACATGCAGGGCAAGAGTGAGGAGCAGAGGAAGGAGGAGGGAAGGAAAAAGGAGGAAAGAGGAGGCAGGCACAGCAGACAGGCAAAAAACCGCAAGAACCTGCCTGAGTACCAACTTTGCATAGTAATTTGTCTGTATTCTCGAAGTGTAATGAGACCTAAGAACAAAAGGAGCACTTAAAGTGATAACAGCCTCAGAGAGCACGTATTTGGCAAGAGCATTGGTGCCACTCTTCTGTGGCTTTTGTGCCGTGATGAGAGCTGAAGCGGATGAGTGGTTGAGACTCTAACACTACTTTCTGAGGGTGGGAATCTCTGCGGGAGAAAGGAGGCGAAGAAGGGAGATAAGGGGTGCTGAGCAGCTGCATCTGAATTTCTGATTTTCTTTCTGTATGAACTAATTTGTTATCCAGGGGCCACACTTGACGCAATGTGCAGGGAGAGAGAGATCAGGTAACAATTTTGTGGCATTGAATCTCTCTGTCCCCTTTACGGGGGTTCCAGGGATTGGACTCAAGTTCTCAGGTTTGGGCAACAAGAGCCTTGGCTTGCTGAGCCACAATGATGGCCCTAGTCCTGGTTTTCTATTGTATCTGTATGAACAATCAATCAATGGCTGGATGAAATCCTGTAATCCAGCACTAGGGATTTGGGAGCAAGAGGATCAGGAGACCACAGTTGTCTTATGCTCTAAGGCAGATCTGAGGCTGTATAAGACCCTTCATCCTGAAAAGAAGAGTTCTTACTTCCAGTCACTAGAGTCAGTGACTAGCCCAGTAGCAATGAGGCCCCCTAGCATCCAGGCTGTGGTGCTCTAGTTCCATTTCTGTTGCCATGACAACAAAACCCTGACCAAAGCAGCTCTCAGAGAGAAAGGGTTTATTCAGATTACAATTCCGGGTTACAGTTCATTGTTGCAGGGCAGTTAGGTAAAGACTTGAAGCAGCCAGTCACATGCAGGGTCAAAGGTGAAGAGAGAATAAGTGTCTGCTTCTTGTGAACAGCTACCTCTCTTTACTCATATGGTCCAGGTTCCCCTACCTAGGGAATGGTGCCACCCACTGTGGGCTGGGACTCACTATATCAGTTAACACAGTGAAGACAATCATTGCTCCTCCACAGTGTGCCACAGTCCAGCCTGATCTAGACAACCCCCCACTGAGACTGTCTTCTCAGGTGCTTCCTGGCTGGAAAAGTTGACATTAAATAGACCTCAATGGTCTTGAAATACTTATTCTTTTCTTTTTGTCCTTTCTATTTATCCCAGGCTGACCTTGAACTTGGAATCTTCCTGACTTGGTTTTCCAGCCATTGGGATTTCAGGCCTCTGCTATGACATGTGTTAGTGTTAACTGTCAATTTCATAGAATCTAGAGTTGACTGGGAGATGGACCTTGGAGCCTGGGTGTGGGGGATTGTTATGTGATAACATAACAATCTTTTGGCTTTTTGAGGGGCCTACCACCCAGCTCCCAGATAAATACCCAGACTTAGTTTGGCTTGCTTCTTGCCACTTTTATTACCTTATATCATCCCATCTACTGTTTGTCTCTGGGGTTTTATCTCTCTCTATTTCTGTATACCTTTCTTTACGTCTTTCTCCATGGCTTGCTGTGTAGCTGCATGGCTAGCCCCTGATATCCTTCTCTCCTTGAACTATCTTGTTCCTCCATCCCTTCTTCTTCCTCATTTCTCCTTCTATTTATCCTCTCTGTCTGCTATCCCCGCCTGTCCTTGCTCCTGCCTCGCTATTGGCCGTTCAGCGCTTTATTAGACCATCAGGTGTTTTAGACAGGCAACGAATCACAGCTTCATAGGGTTAAACAAATGCAGCATAAACAAAAGTCACACACCTGAAAATAATATTCCCCAGCAGGGGATCGTCTTAATTACATTTAATTGTGGGCAGGACTATTTCCAGGGCTTGGGGTCCTGGACTCAAAAAAACAAAAGCCAATAAACAAAACAAGCAAACAAAATACAGGAAAAGGGACTTGTAATTTGTCTATCTCTGCTTCTTGACTGTGGGTGTGATGGAACCCTCAAGCCCCTGCTGCCATGGCGTCTCTCCATGATGCATCATGGTCTGGGACTGTGAGCCAAATAAATCTCCCATTTTAGCTGCCTTTGTCTGAGTATTTTATCATAACCACAGGAAAAGATGCCAAGACACCTCCCTGGCACTAAAATACCAATTTTCACTGAAAATGGAAACAGCATTCCCCAAAATGGACTGACCCAAGTTTAGCAAGAAGTGAACAAGCCGGGCCCAGACATCTTGTTATGCTAGATGGTAAGGAAGCCGGTGGGATTACATCAGCCCAAAAGTCTCAGGAACTAACCAGTGTAGAAGGCTGAGTGATGCCCATGGCAACAGAAGCAACAACAGCACCAGGAGTTTAATCCCGGCACTTAAGAGACAGGCAGGTGGATCTCTGAGTATGAGGCCAGCCTGGTCTGTAACAATGAACTTAAATGAATCAAATCTATTTAAATTGTTCATTTATACCTCTGTAAAAAATTTTAAAAAATCTTAATGGCAACTAGAGTTTTAATAAAACAATACAGTTTTGTAAAAAAAAAATCAAACAGAAACAAAGAACAACAAACAGTTTATAAGTGAGGGAATGAAGCCCCCCTTTCTCTTTTATTTTGGGATGGAGCCTCACTGTCTCCGTCCTAGGGGAGGGATCAGGGTGTGCACTGCAGCCTCTTCCCAGGGAGGGATCAGGGGGTGCACTGCAGCCTCTTCCTAGAAAGGGATTAGGGGGTGCACTGCAGCCTCTTCCCAGGGAGGGATCAGGGTGTGCACTGCAGCCTCTTCCAAGGGTGGGATCAGGGGGTGCACTGCAGCCTCTTCCTAGAAAGGGATTAGGGGGTGCACTTCAGCCTCTTCCTAGAAAGGGATTAGGGGGTGCATTGCAGCCTCTTCCTAGGGAGGGATTAGGGGGTGCACTGCAGCCTCTTCCTAGGGAGGGATCAGGGTGTGCACTGCAGCCTCTTCCTAGAAAGGAATTAGGGGGTGCACTGCAGCCTCTTCCTAGGGTGGGATTAGGGTGTGCACTGCAGCCTCTTCCTAGGGTGGGATTAGGGGGTGCACTGCAACCTGCTCCTTTGCCTTTTGTTTTCTTCATTTTCAAAGGTTACTTATTACTAATGTGTATCTGTGTGATGTATGAGCATGTGTGAGCATGAGTGTGAAGTCAAAGGGCAACTCCTTGTCCCTTCTTCCCTTGAGTGGATCCCAGGGGTTGAACTCAGGGCATGGGGATCACACAGCCACTGCTAAACCCACTGAGCAATCTTACCTGACGCATCTCCTGTTTTTCTCAGCAAGTCGTGTCTCACAGGAGTGCTGAGCGACCCACGAAGAAGGAGCATTTGCTCCCACAAATGAATGGAGCACAAACTGCTGCTGCCACAGAAAAGAAACCCCCGCCGGCCACCGAGGCCCTGAGACCACGCCTGTGAAGAATTCACAGAGCCAGATCTGCAAAGACTCCACAGTTAGGTCGTCCTAAGGAAGTGCTGGGATGCGGAGCAGGGAAGGCAACACTGGGGTGTGAGTCAGCAGGCCACACTGTAGGGAACCCTGCAGGATAAACCATCTGGTTTCCTTAGAAAATAAAGCACAAGGGAAGAAAACAAAGTAGAGGGAACTGGAGACTAAAATAGGCACAGAGATGCCGCGCTGACTAGTGTGCATCCCTTTCTTAAACCTATAAAATGCATATGGCATTGCAGAGGCTAGGGGCGGCTTTATCATTGTGGATGAGGACATGAACTGGGTCTCCAGAGCATACATAAAGTCAGGTGAAAACCCCGCGTGCTTTCTCATTGTGTCATAAGAAGATCCCTGGTGAGGGACACACACCACATACAGAATGTGCCACAACGGGTGGATACGTCTTGATTCCAAACTCACGAAATAACTATATTTTAAAGGGCTAGTAGGCTAAAAATATTTTCTGTCCTCACACTCTTAGGTTGGGATGGATATATCATTAAGCATGTTGCTATCCATTGTATATAAAATTATGTAACCTAACTCTTTAATCGTTAAAGTTAGATGCAGTCATTGGGAGGGGGAAGACCCAGGCATGGTGCCTTACATTATGATCCCAGCTCTGGGCAGGTGGGGATAGGTTGTAGGCAAAGACTGCTCGTTCCTTCCCTGCCTTCCAGACCCAGAATAATCACACAGAAACGGTATTAATTACAATACTGTTTGGCCAATAGCTCAAGCTTATTCCTGGCTAACACTTATATTTTAACCCATTTCTATTAATCTGTGTATTACCACGTGGTTGTGGCCTACCAGTAAGGCTCCACCCAGTGTCCTGCGTCTGTCTCCCGCAGTGTCTACATGGCATCCCCTTGATGCCCACTTGACTCAGCCCACTCTCTCCTGCTCTATCTGCTTGGAATTCCCGACTTGCCCTATTCTGAGCTGCAATAGGCCCAAAGCAGCTTCTTTATTAACCAATGGTATTCACAGCACACAGAGGGCAATCCCGCATCAATAGGTGAATCTCTGGGGTTCATGGACCAGACAGTGTAGCCCAACTGATGAGTTCCATGCCAAGTGAGAGACTCTGTCTCAAAAGACGAGGCAGATAGTCTCTGAGGAAAGATATCTTTGACCTACACACACACACACACACACACACACACACTCACACACACACATGCACGCACGCACGGTGATACAGGGTTACTCCCTGCATTAGGCCCTGACAAACTGAGCTGTTTGCCCTGTTGTGGAGTACTGTCTTTTACTCCCCCCGGGAGTTCCCATCTCCAGATGACACTCCCTGTCACATGGTCCATCCCAGAAGGACCTGAGAACAGACAAAGAACTATGCCAGAACTGAAGCCAGGTAATGCATCTGTAGGCTCCTGCTTTTTTCCTCAGGACCTCTGGCATGGCTCAGTTTTCAGGCTGGAATGCCTCCAGATCTCCTGAGCTCTACCCCTGACTCACCAGACGCCTCTGTGCCTTGGCACATGCAGGTCTCTGTGCCTGGACCATCCTCATGGGGACTCCACCTGTGGAATCCCTGTCTTCCAGAACTCCAGAAAATGCTTGGCCTGTTCCACTGGGTGGCCAGAAGTTCAAGACGGGACTGTGTGGACATGTTTGCCCTGGGGACACCCAGCTCTGCGGAGGAGGAAGTTTGGGGGCAAACAAAAGAGCCCCCTTCTATTGTGGAGAATTATTGAAAACAGCTGCCACCCCCATCAGACAAGCTTTGGCTGCTTGTTGAGTTCATCTTGTGAATTGTTGACATATCTTCATAGAAGGAGGGGTGGAGAAGTCAGTGGAGGCCACCTAACCATTCAGCCACTTCTCTAAGCCACCTGCATGCAATTCTGCCCTAATTGCATGAGACCTTGGAGTCTTGGAGGTTGAGGAAAGCTGACTGGGGAGGGGAGTCCACCCATATGACCACAGGGAAGCCATCATCCATACTATATGAAGACTTCACTGCAACTGCTTTACGGCCACCCATTCTCCCGCAGGTCACCCTTCCCTTCACCCATGCTCTGTACGTAAGCCCAATAAGCTCATTATCTGGGGACTGAAGAGATGGTTCAGTGGCTAAGAGCACTTGCTGTTCCTGTAGAGGACCCAGGTTCAGTTCCCAGCACCCACATGGAGGCTCACAAGTGCTCGTCACACCAGCTCCTTCTCTGGCTTTGAAGAACTCATGAGGAGGGGATAGAGGTTGTTTACGTTTCTCTAGGGAAGGGATTCTTGAAAGGCACTCAGAGTTTGCCCATTTCCCCATCCCCTGCTGACTGAGGTAATAGACACAGTTAACCCTTGCTGAGGGCTTCTGTGCATCTGGACCCTTGATTGCAGGAAACCCCATGATGCCCCCAATAAACTTGCTTTTCACCAATGGTCCTATCTTACAGATGCACAAAATGAGGCACAGAGAGCACAGAGAGGTTACAGGCCTGAGCAGACACACAGCAAACAGAAAGTCTGCCTCTAGTTTATGTCCCTAGCTGCTGCCTTACACAATAAGGTCGTAGGCAAGAGTTGGTAACATGCCAACCTCATAAAAAGAGGCTGTCCTCCAGGAGAGGCTGGCACCAGTGGATGACAGACACTGTGGCTGCTGTGTGAGGATAATAACCCCCAGGTGAGGTTCTGCAAGGAAATGGAAGAATCTAAAAGCCCGACTGGCAACAGCCATGCAGGGCCAGCCTGGTCAGCACCGCAGGAGACATCTGACCTTCAGCCAGACTGAGGAGGCCTCTTTCCTTCCTCCCTCATGTCCTCTCCCTCCTTGAATCATAGCGCCTACCCTCGTCCTGACCGTTGCTCAATCCAGGAGCACAGTTCCTGTGACTGCGCCTGACTGGCTTGGTCCTGTCTTTTCTGCACTTCAAGGGAAAGACAAGATCTTGCACAAGGGACTCCCCACATCTGTTCTCTCCGGCTGGCTGAGGAAGGGAGCCATGGGGCCTCTGCACCTGTTTCTCCTGCTACTGATCACAGGTGGGACCCGCCCTCTACAATGCTTCCTTGAGCAGATGGCTGGGTGGGGGTAGAGGTGTTATGGAAGGATACTGTGAGGGAGACTGGAGTCCTGGCATGCTCAAGTGTCCTGCCTGGCTCTGATTTCCTCTCCACTGGCCCATGTTCCTCGCACCATCCTTCACAGGATCAACCCCCACGTGTAGGGAAGGCTAAGGGTCTGCTGTACTTGGTCACTACAGGAATTGTGATGGTGGCACTAGCTGTCGGGTGGGGGCCTGTGGAAGCACTGCTAAGAGCCCTTAAACACTCAAGGAGCACTGAAGCATAAGTGGAGTGGTGGAATGGGAGAGAAGGTTAAAGGAGGAGAGACTTGGGTTGGGATTTGCATCTTCCTCAGCCCTTCCCACATTTGACCTCAGCCCTCAGTGGGAACTAAGGATGCCGAAGGCTCTACCACTGTGTCCTCAAGTGTGACAGACTGCCTCCTCCCACTGTGGGCTGGGTACCTCCTGCAGCCCAAGAGTAATGGGCAAACCCAGGTGAGAGAAAGGCTGAAGCATCTGGAAGTGGAGGAAGATATAAGCACCTTAGCCTGCCTGGAGGCAGCTGGCTGGAGGGACTGATGTGGGGGGGAGATGTAAGGCGCCTTAGCCTGCCTGGAGGCAGCTGGGTGGAGGGGCTGATGTGTGGCAAGAACACACACATGAGGTCTCTACTCCAAAAGGTGGCTGCCAGCTCTTTGACCCACCTTCTGTGTTTCCATCTCAGTAGCTGGAGACAAGACGCAAGAGGCAGAAAGTTTAGATAAACCCTTTTCCCCCTGCTCTGGCCTCAACTTGGCGGGTGCTCCAATGCCACCCACCCTACCCCAAGATGATCCCCAAAATAGCAACCTCGTGTCTCCCCCCAAAATAGCTTTGAGACAAGTCCTCCAAAAAGAGGAACAGAGCCACAGAAACAGGGAAGCTGGAAGTTAAAGTTCAGGAAAGGAGACTTATCCAGTATGGACGACTGGAGATAGAACATGAGGCAGGGGCAGGGAGAAGGGCATCGCAGACCCTTGGGAAACCAGCCTGAGATCCATTAACTTTGCTCTCCTGAGATGAAGACAGGAAAAGAGACAATCTGGTCCCATATGACAGGAAGGAAGATGTCTAAAATAGAGCCAGAAGGGTTTTAAGAGCAAGGCATGGCTTAGTCAACACAGTGCTTGCCTTGCAAGCATGAGACCTGCATTTGGACCCACAGAGCCCATGAGAACAGACAGGTGCGGTGGCATGTGCCTGCCTCCCAGGGATGGAGACATGGGGGACAGAGACAGTCAAATCCCTAGAAGCATACAGGTCGGCTTGGTCTGCATGGTTGAGTTCCAAGCTGTACAAGTTACAGCTTGTTTCTTTGACAAAATATCTCAGAAAAACAACTCGGTGAAAGGAGGGTTGGTTTGGCTCGCAGTGCCTGGCGGGGAAGGCATGGCGGCAGGAGGTGGCTGTTACATTGTATGCTTAGTCAAGAAGCTGAGAGAAGAGTGCAGCTGCTGGGCTCTCTTCTTCCTTTTGATGTAGCCAGGGGGACTTCCGCCCATGGAATGGGGGTGTTCTCACACCAATGATCTGAATCCAGATACTCTTCCATCGATATTCCCATAGGCTAACTTTATCTAGAAATTCCCTCACATGCAAGCTCAGAAGTTTGCCCCCTCGATGATTCTAGAACCTGTCACCTTGACCATAAACATTAGCTCTTCTTGTATACTGGTAAGATATTCTGTTTCAAACAAAGAGTGGACGGAGATATTCTGATGATCATGTGTACACCCTGGAGCTGCCCCCAAAGGTGTCTGGGAAGCATTGTAAGAAAATCAGACCCTAGACCCCAGGTGTGCCACCTTCTGCTTAGACACCCTAAGCTCTTTAAGGATCCTGTCTGCAGAGGCTGCTCCTGGCAGACAGATGCTCAGTGAATGCTTGAGTGGATGAT
This sequence comes from Arvicola amphibius, assembly GCF_903992535.2. Taxonomy (NCBI): domain Eukaryota; kingdom Metazoa; phylum Chordata; class Mammalia; order Rodentia; family Cricetidae; genus Arvicola; species Arvicola amphibius. Next base: position 69,377,925 of record NC_052055.2, on the reverse strand, counting down.
GTGACAAGTGACAGTGTCCTCTGCAGAGTTGTCCCGAGCCCTCAACACAACAGTGCTGCAGGGTGTGGCTGGCCGGTCCCTGCGGGTATCATGTACTTACGACTCCTTGAAGCACTGGGGGAGACGCAAGGCTTGGTGTCGCCAGCTGGCTGAGGACGGCCCATGTGAGCGTGTGGTGAGCACACACAGCGTGTGGTTGTTGGCCTTCCTGAGGAAACGGAATGGGAGCACGGTCATCACGGATGACACCCTGGCTGGAACCCTCACTGTCACTCTGCGAAACCTCCAAGCCGGTGACGCGGGTCTCTACCAGTGTCAGAGTCTCCGAGGTCAAGAGGCTGATGTTCTCCAGAAGGTCCTGGTGAAGGTACTGGCAGGTGAGTATAGTGGCTGGTCGCACCTTTGCTTGATCCTTGGGACAGACCTCATTTTTGTGTGACTATTCCTGGAAGACATAAGCAAATTCTGTCCCAGATTAGCCATTAGCAACGGATTCAAGAAAAGGTTCCACCCAGATCTAGCTGAGTGAACTAGCGAGTTCACTGGAGCTACTTGTAAGTGCATTGTAGAGGGTTTATCTATGGGCAGCTCTAAAGTAGATGCATCATCAAAAGCCCATCCCAGCATCCCTGGAGCTCCCTGCATCCCTGGAGCTCCTGCATCCCCGGAGCTCACTGCATCCCTAGAGTTCCCTGCATCCCTGGAGCTCCTGCATCCCCGGAGCTCACTGCATCCCTAGAGTTCCTGTATCCTTGGAGTTCCTTGCATCCCTGGAGTTCACTACATCCCCAGAGCTCCCTGTATCCGCTCCCTACATCCCTGGAACTCCCTACATCCCTGGAACTCCCTGCATCCCTGGAGTTCCCTGCATCCCTAAAGTTCCCTGCATCCCTGGAGCTCTCTGCATCCCTGGAGCTCCCTGTATCCCTGAAGCTTCCTGCATCCCTGGAGTTCCTGCATCCCCAGAGCTCCCTGCATCCCTGGAGCTCCTGCATCCCCGGAGCTCACTGCATCCCTAGAGTTCCTGTATCCTTGGAGTTCCTTGCATCCCTGGAGTTCACTACATCCCCAGAGCTCCCTGAATCCGCTCCCTACATCCCTGGAACTCCCTACATCCCTGGAACTCCCTGCATCCCTGGAGTTCCCTGCATCCCTAAAGTTCCCTGCATCCCTGGAGCTCTCTGCATCCCTGGAGCTCCCTGCATCCCTGAAGCTTCCTGCATCCCTGGAGTTCCTGCATCCCCAGAGCTCCCTGCATCCCTGGAGCTACCTACATCCCCGGAGCTCCTGCATCCCCAGACCTCCCTGCATCCCTGGAGCTACCTACATCCCTGGAGCTCCTGCATCCCCAGAGCTCCCTAAATCCCCAGAGATCCCTGCATCTCTGGAGCTCCCTGAACAACTTGTAGGGAGCTTGTCTTGGTTTGAGTCTCCTCTCCCCAATAGCTGTAATGGCTTGGGGTGTGTATATAAATCTTGTTAAGGTTCCTGAGGTTCCTGAGCCTTGTAGTTTTCTTTACTTCCTGAGTTTTATGGTCCTACCGACAGACAGTGCCCTAAAGGAGCAGTGATCTCATGGCTTGTCTCTCACAGACCCTCTAGATGACCAAGATGCTGGAGATCTCTGGGTCTCTGAGGAATCAGAGAGTATTGAGGGTGCCCAAGTGGAACACAGCACCTCCAGGTACAGTGGTGGTCCCCCCTCGGACTCCTGGTGGTGGCTGGGGATGGAGGTCTCAGGACAACAGATCAGGCAAACCCCAGGTGGAGTCTTGTGTAAGTTCCCTCCCACCCGCTAGTGCATTGACTCTACCGGGCTTAGATAGTAAGAACTGGAGGCCTTGGTGACAGTTTCCAAAGGTGTCACTCCAGAATTCTGAAAGAGCAGCCCCCACAGGCCCCTGCTCTCAGCAAGAAGTCTCAGGACTTCAGCTTAAAACCAAGAGCCCTGGGACTCTACTTCTTCAGAAGAACCAGAACGCATCCTAGCTGCTTCATGTACTAATATAGAAATGATACAAACACTGAGCACGTGTGCAGGTGGATCCTTCCCTATGTACTGATACAGAAATGTGTTCTACAACTGCATGTGTTCTGCATGTGTACAGCTGCATACCTGCGCACCGCATGCACCATAGCATACTACAGGGAACAGCTCGGCAGGGAAATAGGATGTGAATTGTGCACCCAGCAGTGATTCCTCTGAGCTCCATAAAGTCCCACCCCAGAGATAGTGTCACCCGAGCCCCCTAGGAATTCCTGATTCCTCTATTCCCTCTCCTAGGGCAGGTTTCACCCAGTAGGTCACCTCTAGTCTTCCTTCTCTTTCCAAGGAGCCAATCAGGAGAGACCTCCTTCCCACCCACTTCCATTCTCCTCCTCCTGGTCTGTGTGGTCTTCAGCAAGCTTCTTACAGCTAGCGTCCTCTGGGCTATGGCCAGGGGCAGGCAGAAGCTGGGGTCACCTGTGGCCAGTGAGCTGGACTGCAGCTGCGAAGCTGGGCACCAACTTCAGATCTTGACTGGTGAGTGGGGCAAGCTGGGGGATGTTAGGCCCAGACAGGGCAGGAATGGAAGGGACAGAGCTGTGTCTATTGCAGGACCCAGAGATGCGTGAGAGAACTTCAAGTTGGAGAAGCCCCCCTGGAGTCCATCCACGGGTCATCCAGTTTGGGTTCTCTGCCCACTGGCACCAAGAATTCTGCTTCTGCTAGCTTGGCTTCAGAGGCTACTTCTGCCTAAACCCAGTCTCTCCTAGAAGCAGGAATAATCATGCCAAAGCCCACCTCGCCCAGAAGCAGGAGTACTCATGTGTTTGTGTGCATTTGGTGTGGAAGAGAGCTAGAAGGTCACCTGTCATCTGCTGGGCTATGGGCATTAAACACTCGCACACCAACCCAGGGTTATCCACTTTTTCTAGATGGATCTGTGCCTCATAAAGGTCTTCTCTTTCTCAGTGCTGGAACTGAACTCATGGCTGTGTTCACGCTAGGCATGAACTTACCACAGAATTATGCATTTGGATGAGAAAAGGGGAAAGGGTATCTTACTCGAGGCCTGGGGTCCAAAGATAACTGAGTTTCATTTTTGGTGCTGTGGTAAAATACTGACCAAAAGCAATTTAGGGGAGAAAGGATTGATTTTAGCTCCCAATTCCAGATTACAGCTCATCCCAGAAGGGAAGCAGAGGCAGCAGCCACTTCAAACACCTCTTAACAGCACATCAGCCAACAGCAGGGAGGGAATGGGCGCAGACCATACCTGTGCTCAGCTCCTCTCTGTACCGTTACCACTAACACAGCCCAGGAGCCCCTCTCTGCTGAGGGAATGGTGCTACCCTCAGCGGGCTGGGTCTTTCCACACCTATCAACATGTAATCTATCTACCCCCTCAGACATGCCTGTGTGCCAGCTTCATCTAGACAGCCTCTCTTTGAGGCTTTCCTGGGTGGCTCTAGATTGTGTCAGGATGAGAGTTAAAACCGACCATCGCAGTACCATGGCTTTCGTCTCACAGGCTCCAGCCAGGTCGATCTTCTCAGCCTCATTTCCCTTCCCTAAATTTGATCACCAAGTCCTTCTGTGGGAGAGCTGCTCATCTTCCTACTCCTCCCCTCTGGCATTCTCTCCATCAGCTCCTACAGTGGCCCCACTCCCAGCCCCAGGCTCCTTCCTCCCCACACCCACTTCTGCCATTCAGGGCCGGCCAATCCTCTGACTCATCCTCTCGTCTCTCAGAGCTGTGCTTGCATCTGCAGCTTCCCCTCTGGAGGAACGACAAAGACCGAGCCACAGTAGCTGAGCAGGGTACAGATAGTCCACACCCCTGGACATTCTGTGAGGAAATGGAGACTCAGGGAAAGAGGGGACACTCACCGTCTCTAACAGAGCCTGGAAATCCAAGTTTCCCTCCACATTCTCAGCACCCTTTCCTCTAGCTCCGTCCTGCTAGCATATCTGTGGACAAGTGCATTGCAACATGTTTTGAGCGTGATCCATGCCTCAGGGACACAGTGCAATTCTGCACTAGAGTTCTTGTTCTAGGGAGAGGAGCTGACGGGGTGTCAATGAACATGGTAAAGGGGTTTATGTTCAAAGGCAAGAATTGTTGTTGAAAAGTTAAAAATAAACCCAAATGCAGAGGAGATGGAATGTGCCATTTTGAGCAAGACAGTCAAAGGGGACACCTGAAGGAAATCAGGAAACACATGAGGGCATTGTGGGCAGGAAGAATCTGAGGCAAAGGTAACAGGCAGGACAGTGTCCGTCTCTTCATTTCTGTTGCTGTGAGGAAACATCTTGACCAAAGGTAACACAGGGAGGAAAGGGCTTGTTTGGCTCACTGTTCTAAGTCATAGTCCATCAGTTTGGGGAAAAGTTGAGGCAAACTCAAGCAACTGGTCACATTACATTTTTAGCTAAAAGCAGAGAGAAACAAATGCATCCACCTGCCTGTTTGCTCAGTTAGCTTTCCTCCTCTGTACAGTTCCAGGCCCAGTGCAGGAAACAACGCTGTCTGAATTCAGGCTGAATCTTTCACCTCTGTTAACAGTCAAGACATTCCCCTGACGTACCCCAGACAGACATGTCCACAGGCATACCCGCAGAATGCCCCAGATGTGCCCACAGACATCCATGCAGCTATGCCTCCCAGACATGTCCCCAGACATCCATACAGACATGCCCAAGACAGACATGCCCACAGACATCCCCACAGAAACCCCCACAGATATGTCCACAGACATATCCACAGACATCCCCACAGACATGTCCACAGACATACCCACAGACATGTCCACAGACATACCCACAGATATACACACACACATACCCATAGACATGCCCACAGACATCCACACAGACATACCCACAGACATGTCCAAGACAGACATGCCCACAGACATCCTCAGAGACATGCCCACAGACATACCCACATATATCCCCACAGACATGCCCACAGCTCATCTTCATGTAGACAATCCTTTTGGACTCTCTTCCTGTGAGTCTGGGTTGTGTCAAGTCAACTATTAAAAGCATCCAACACAAACACACACCTAACACCCTGGCCAAGAGTAAGGGAGAGTGTGTAGAACTCTCTGACATACCCAGATGAGGAGGGATTAAGCCAGCCACGCCCAAGCTTTCTGTTGGTCCTAAGAAGTGGACAGCTGGGAATCCATTTGGCCATGGTGACATGTGCATGCCTTACCATCTAAATGAGTTTGGAATTATGGGAAACATCTGCCATGTTATGTGTTCTCCAGCCTCACTCCACACGGCCCTCCCTGGATTCCAACCCTGCCTTGCACATTCCCACTTAGACCACTCCTCAGACCCAGACCTGGAGCTCTGAGATGCTGGGTCAGCCTGCTGGGATTCTCCAGCTGCCTCACTGTATCCTAAGTCTATTACGTCATCTCCACAGATCCAGCCCACGGTCTAGTCAAACCCTTCTCAACTGCCTGTCCTGAGCACCAGGCTGTGAGTGGGTGTTAGAGGCTCCCTGGGACATGCCTGACACTGCACAATGGTGGCTGTTCTCATCTTGAAGTTGCTCATCTATGTCAGAGATGCCCGCCTCAGGGTTCGAGTGACCATGGAGATGCCCAGTCTTGTGCTAAGGATCACTATGGACTGAGAAGTAGATAGATCCTGGCCTAAGTCTCATCTCTACTTCCCAACAGCTTGTAGTAAGAGGTTCCTCAACCCACGACAGATTGGCTGATTGTAAAAAATAGATCAGCCAAGCAATTAGTCAACCAACGCCCTCCTGGTCGATTTCACAGGGGTTTAAATGATTTTTAGGGGTTGGAGAGATAGTGTCTTCATTACAGTTGCTCTATCACTGTGAAGAGATATCATGACCAAGGCAACTTACAAAAGGAAGCATTTGATTGGGGGTGGTTTTCAAGTTTCAGAGGCTGTATCCATGAGCACCTTGGTGGGGAGCATGGTGCTGGAGAAGTAGCTGAGACCTTAATCTGAGATCTGATCCACAAACAAAGGGCGGAGGGGGGGCTGCATGAGCTTTTGCTACCTCAAAGCTCACCCCCAGCTGTAGTGATATTTCATTTGTATTTTAATAGAGCCTGCCTGAAGATCAGAGAGTAAAACAGCCCTGCTGGCCAATGGTGACACACATTTTTCATCCCAGTAGCCACACTAGTTTGCCATAGATGCCCTGCGGTAGTGGTGCATGCCTTTAATCGCGAACTAGAGAGGAATGTAAGACCAGAAGAGACAGGTCTCCGCTCAGTCTCATTCTGAGGATTCGTGGAGGCCAGGTTGCCAATTTGGCCTGAGGTAGAGGTAAGAGCCAGTGGCTGGTTGCTTTGCTTTTCTGATCTTCAGGCTGGACCCCAATATCTGCTCTGGGTTTTTATTATTCATGCTGCACCCAGTGACACACATTCTCCAACAAAGCTACACCTCCTGAACTTCTGTGAATGAGAACGGCCCACATAGGCACATCTATTTGAATGCTTAGTCATCAGCAAGTGAACTGTTTGAGAGGTTAGGAGGTGTGGCCTTTAGAAGAGGTGTGGCCTTGTTAGAGTACCTGTGACCTTATGGGGGATGGTGTTACTGAGGATGGGCTCTGGGATTACAAAAGCCCACACCAGACAGAAACCGAGTCTCTCTCTCTCTCTCTCTCTCTCTCTCTCTCTCTCTCTCTCTCTCTCTCTCTCTCTCTCTCCTGCCTGTTGATCAGGATGGATGTAAAGCTCTCAGCTACTGCACCAGCGCCATGCCTATCTGTTTCCTGCCATGATGATAATGAATTAACACTCTGAACTGTAAGGAAGCCCCAGTCAAATGCTCACATCTCTAAGAGTTGCCTTAGTCCTGGTGTCTCTTCACAGCAATAGAAGTGACTAAAACAGCTTCCTGAACAGTCCACCAACTGGGAAGCAAGCATTCAAATATATGAGCCCAACTTAATTAGGGTTTCTATTGCTAGAAAGAGACACTATGACCATGGCAACTTTTATAAAGGTAATTATTTAATTATGGTGGCTCGCTTACAGTTTCAGAGGGTTAGTTCATTATCATCATGGCAGGAAGCATGGCTGCGTGAGGCAGACATGGTGCTGGAACAGTAGGTGAGAGTCCTACATTTTGTAGGGAATAGGAAGTCAACTGAGAGACTGGAAATGTCTGCTGGATACTATGGGCCTGAAGGCCGAAGATGGATGCCCCAACGGTACAGAGAAACTTTGGGTGACTGTCCAGGCAGCGAGTTGTCTCTGTCATTTCTAGAGTTTGACAGTTGCATATTTCTTGTTTACTTAGGTAGTATTATATCCTTCTGGAGTCTTTGATGGAATTGAAGAATGGATAGATAGTTATAGTTTTCTTTAGTTATGATAAAAGATAAAGTAGATATAAATATTTTAACTGTAATTCTTGCTTGATAACTGTTTTGTTACATGTAATTTTACTATGTTAAAGTTGAAGCCTTTCTTTATGGTTTAAACAGAAAAAGGGGAAATGATGGAGGAGTGTCTATGTGTCACTTTCATTGGTTAATTAATAAAGAAACTGCTTGGCCCAATAGAACAGAAAATTAGGTAAGTGGAGTAAACAGAACAGAATTCTGGGAAAGAGTGAGGCAGACGCTTCAGGCAGTCACCATAGTGAGTCGCCATGCTTCTCCTCTCCGAGATGGATGCAGGTTAAGATCTCTCCTGGTAAGCAATCCACCTCATTGTGCTATATAAATTACTAAATATGGGTTAAAGCAAGATATGAGAATCAACCAATAGGAAGCTACAGATAACGGGCCAGGGGCCAGGTAGTATTTAAATGAATACAGTTTCCATTTAATTATTTTCGCCCCAAGGTTCCATCTACACACCATCAATGTGTGGCAAGATAACCTGACAACTGTTATAACTGTGTGAAGTCTCCCTGGGAGGCAAATTCCCCTCTGAGTGCTAGTTAAGGCTTCAGGCTTCCTTTCTTTACCATGACATTTCAGGGGCAACTCTGATTCCTCAGGAATCTTTTGTTTAATAGGCTGGTGGTGTGGGATTCCTTTCTGTATACTGTGAATATTTTATTGTCATTGGCTAATAAAAAAGCTGTTTTTGGCCAATGGCTTGACAGAGTAAAGCCAGGTAGAAAATCCAAACAGAGATGTAGAGAGAGAGTAGGCAGAGTTGAGGGGATGCCATGTAGCTGCGAAAGGAGACAGATGTCCCGGAACTTTAATGGTAAAGCACAAGACTCATGGTAAAATATAAAATAATAGGAATGGGTTGATTTAAGATATAGGAGTTAGTTAATAAGAAGCCTGAGCTAATAGGCTAAGCAGTTTTTTAATTAATATAGTTTCTGTATAATTATTTCAGGTCAGGGCGACCAGGAAACAACAAGCAGCCTCCATGACCAGGCTGGTAGTTGAAAGATAGGACAGGAGTGTCTCTTTAAAATATTTCCATTCCTAGCAGAGGAGTTATGGGGCAGGGGAGAGGAGGGAGGGAGGGAGAGGGGGGAAAGGGAGAGAGAAGGAGGGAGAAGAGGGAGGGAATGAAAGAAAAGGGAAGAAGAGAAGGAGGGAGGGAGGAAGGAGGGAGGAAGAGAGAAGAGGGACTGAGGGAGTGAGGGATGGAGGAAGGGCGAGGGAGGAAGGAAAAGAGGAGGGAGGGAGGAAGGGAGGAAGGGAGAAAGGGAGGGAGAAAAGAAAATCTTCTGCACTTCTCTGAACTTATCTTCCACACCAGGGCAATATGACCATCCGTACACGTGGCTTGAGTTCTGACAAACTCTGTCACGCCCACTCCCCAGGGCAGTTTTGGGATCAGATGCTTCTTCTACAGGCAATGAGTCTGAATCTCAGGACCCCAAATGGACTTGCAGTCAAGAAGCATGAGAATGCTAGGGTTTGAAATGCCCCCCAGGCTCATGTGCATGAACACATGATTCCCAGCAGCATGGGAATCATGAGGGTGTGGACCCACAGTTCCCAGCAGGTGGTGCTGAGGGGTGTGGACCCGCAGCTCACAGCAGGTAGGTCTAGAATGTAAGGAATCTTTAGTTGCACAGCAGTTGGGCCCTACTTCGAATCTGTCTTTGCTTCTTATCTACCTCCATGGGGTAGCCTCACCTCATGTTCCTGCTGCTATCTATGCCTCTGCTATCATAACAGACCAGCATTTCCTGAAATGGAGAACCCCAATAAACTTTTCATTTCTTAAGGTGACTTTGTCTTAGCTATAAGAAAAGTAAAATACAGGCACCTTCCTCTTTAAAGAGAGGCAGAGACAGAGAAAGAAACAGACAGACACCATTGCTTTGGAGAATAAATGTATTTAGGAAGGAAAGTGAAGGATACAAGTCTTCTGTCTGTTTCCCAGTCTCTAGTCCTGAGGGATGCTCCCTGCTCAGTCACACTCAAGCATACTGCACATACAGTCAAACCACGTATAAAGGTGGGAATACTCATGGAGAACACAGCAGTCATGGAACCAAAGTAGTCAGGGAATTATAATAATGCTTGAAAACTAAGAAAGAGAACTTGTGAATTAAAAATATCAAGAAAAATGGGTTTGGAGTGATGGCACAGTGGTTAAGAGCATTTGCTGCTCTTGCAGTGGGCACAGGCTCAGTTTCCAGACCCACATAACAAACAGTTCACAAGCATCTATAGTTCCAGGGTTCAGGCCCCCTCTCCTGGCCTCTGCAAGTAATACACACATACACTCGGGGCACTTACATAAAGGCAGAACGCTCACACACTTAAGAAAAATCAATCTTGTTTTAAAAGAAAGAATGGGGGCTGAAGAGATGGCTTAGAGGTTAAGAGCACTTGCTGCTCTTCCAGAGGTCCTGAGCTGATATCCAGCAACCATGTGGCGACTCACAGACATCTGTAATGAGATCTGGTGCCATCTTGTTGCAGACATCTGTGCAGACAGAGTACTGTACACACAGTAAATAAATCTTTTTAAAAATAAATAAAAGAGGGGCTGGAGAGATAGCTCAGTGGTTAAGAGCACTGCCTGCTCTTCCAAAGGTCCTGAGTTCAATTCCCAGCAACCACATGGTGGCTCACAACCATCTGTAATGGGATCTGGTGCCTTCTTCTGGCCTACAGGCATACACACAGACAGAATATTGTATACATAATAAATAAATAAATACAATTTAAAAATAAATAAATAAAACAAAAAAGAATAAATAAATAAATAAACAAATAAAAATAAATAAATAAATAAATGAATAAATAAATAAATAAATAAATAAATAAATAGGAAAAGGATTGCGGATGTGGCTCAGTCGGCAGAGTGCTTGCTTGTTTAGCATTTGTGAAGCCCTGGATTCAGTCGCCAGCACCACAGAAACCAGGTGGTGGCAGAAGTCTGAAGTTCAAGTTCACCCTTGGTACATATTAAACTTGAGGCCGTCCGGGATACAGGAGACCTTGTCTCTGAAAGGAAAACAAAGACTAGCTGCAGTAGAGGGGATGGAAGAAGAATATGCAGAGTCCTAGAAGCCAGAATACGATGGACCAAGAGATGAGTAATGAGAAAAAAGTTGTGAAAACAGGAATAATGTCTAAGAAAGCGAGGACCACGCAGCTAATGGTGGGGTGCAGACAGCAGGGGAGGGAAGAATATGGTGTGTCCACGCTGCAGGAGAGCGCGGGTCCCTAGGATTGGGGAGGGTAGGTTTGAGAGAAAGGCTCCAGAGAGTCTAGGCAGGACATAAGCCAAGAAGGGTTCAGAGGGTTTCCAGCAAAGAGGTTGAAGGGATGGAGTGAAGGCCTCCTGGGAATTGGGGTGGCATGTGTGTGTGGAGCCAGGATGGGGAAGTTGTTCATAAAGGCTTGAGAATCACAGAGTCTCGGGCCACACGGAGGAACGTTACTTTCTTCTTCAGACCTGTTTCTGCATATGTGTGTTCAGGAGACTGACAATTCCCTTATTTCTCCTGCCTTCCCGGAGCTGGGCCCTCTAACCATTCCTCTTGGTGGGAAGTCGGACCCCTTCTTCCAGCCTCTCTCACACTGGCCTACCAGTCTCTCAGGGTCTTCTGAGCCCTGAGCCAAGCAAGCCCCAGAGAAGCTCCCTGTCCCCAACCTCGGAGATTCCCACCCGTGTAACTCTGTTGGCCCTTATGGTTACTGGAGAGCCCACGTGACTGTATGAAACAGATGTTTCCTGCCCCCAGGGGCCTGCAGTGTCTGTCAGGAGGCGGCTCAGAACCACTGTCTGCCCAGCCATGGGCTGCTACCTGCTGCTGCTGCTGCTGCTGGGACTGTCAGGTAAGGTGCAGATGGACCACACACCTCCATCCCCAGCCAGAAGTATCGCAGATGCTGTACCTGCCCCCTGGATCCCCACATCTCTATGCCAGAGGGTGGGCTAGAACCCATGCCTGCTTCTATCCGACCCTCACTCCCACCTCTCTTCCTTCCCCAGGTCAGGGCTCACCCGAGAGCCACCCCGAGGTGCTGCAGGCACCTGTGGGGTCATCCATCCTGGTGCAGTGCCACTACCGGCTCCAGGATGTGAGAGCTCGCAAGGTGTGGTGCCGGTTCTCGCAGGAAGAGTGCCAGCCACTGGTGACCTCAGCTGTGGACCGAAGAGCCCCAGGAAATGGGCGCATATTCCTCACTGACCTTGGTGGGGGGCTCCTGCAGGTGGAAATGGTGACCCTGCAGGAGGAGGACACAGGGGAGTATGGCTGTGTGGTGGAGGGAGCTGCGGGGCCCCAGACTCTGCATAGAATCTCCCTGCTGGTGCTTCCACCTGGTGAGTAGTCGGGACAGTCTGAGGTGGGGACTCTTGGGGACCTGGGGTGCGGGGCCCTTTTGTAAGGCATTGGGGGAGATGCCTTTTTGACAGCTCGGTGACTGAGTGGCAACACCGGAACTGTTTGGGAAGCTGGAGATAAGGAGCTAAGTGGGCAGCTTCCCTCCTCTCCCTTCTCCCCTTCCTCCCCCTCCTCCCCCTCCTCCCCTCCCAGTACTTTCTGTCACAGCATCTCTGTGGCCTCTGTGTGTTCCTCCAGCTCTCCCAAGCTTGAACTAGCTTTCTTTTTCTTTATGTGAATTTAAAGCACATAACAGAAATTAATTTTTGTGCCTTCCAATGTGAGTGTGTGTGTACAGAAATGAGTGAGTACATGTGTATACATGAGTGTGTGGGTATATTGTGTGTACAGGAATGTGTGTATACATGAGTGTGTGGGTATATTGTGTGTACAGGAATGTGTGTATACATGAGTGTGTTGGTATGCTGTGTGTACAGGAATGTGTGTATACATGAGTGTGTGGGGATATGTGTGTGTACAGGAATGTGGGGGGGTGTATACATGAGTGTGTGGGGATATGTGTGTGTGCAGGAATGTGTGAGTGTGTGTGTATATATAAGTGTGTGGGTATATGTGCGTGTACAGGAATGTGTGAGTATGTGTGTATACATGAGTGTGTGGATATGTGTGTGTACACAAGTGTTGTATATGTGTGTATAAAGGAGTGTGTGGTGGGTGTATGTGAGTATACAAGAGTGTGTATGCATGAATGTGCGTGTGCACCACTGCACAGCACCAAAGCATGATACAGGATGTCCTGTTCTATCACTCTCCACCTTATTACTTTGAGACCCTCAGTCTGAAGCTCTCTGTCCTGGATAGACTGGCTGGCCAGAGAGGGATTTGCCTGTCTCTGGTCCCCAGCACTGGGGTCCATAGCCAGCGTTTTTACATGAGTATTGAGGATTTGGACTCAGTACCTCATGCTTGCCCACTGAGCCATTTCCTCAGCCACACCTTTCTTTGATGATTTAAAGTTGATCTTCACAGAGTTCACGAGTCTTCCCTGAGCATCTAGTAAGGGCCACGGAAGCTGCTCCATGATGGCTCTGCACCCACTGATTGTTTCCTTCTGCCTCAGTTCCTGGCCCAGGGGAGGAGGAGGCAGAAGAGAACGAGAGCAATAGAACTGGAAGTCTGCCAAAGGACCCCTCCTTGGACCCCGCGGGGAGTGCTGGTCCTCACGAGTTCAGGAAGCATGAGAAAAGGTGCCAAAAACAGTGGTTTGGGCAAAAACAATTGGTTTGCAGCTATAGACCGAATCAGATGAGGCTGGAGAGAAGGCTCAGCAGTTAACAGTTCTTGCTGTTCTTTCAGAGGACAGAGCCCATTCCCAGCAGTCTCAACAGTCTGTGACTCTGGCTCCCGGGGATGTGTATATATGGGCTCTCTCTCTCTCTCTCTCTCTCTCTCTCTCTCTCTCTCTCTCTCTCTCTCTCTCTCTCTCTCTCACACACACACACACACACACACACATTTTAAAAATCATCTCAAATCACATACACGGCTAACTCATTCTACTGCTGGGGAACTTCTCACCTTCAGCAACCATCCGTTCACTCTGGTGGCTCACTGTAAAAATGTCTCTCCTCTCCCTGATCTGGACCTACCCTCAAACTCCCTTCCATTACCTCTCATTTATGGTTCCCAAAGAAAGTGGCAGTTTCTCCCACTACTCCAGTGTTCTTGGTTGGCAGCCCCCTTCGGGATTCAGGGCTAAGCCAGCCTATCCCTTTTTGTCTCTCAGTATCTATCTGATCTGGGGTGCTGCAGTGCTTCTGCTGGGCCTGCTGGTGGTGGCTGTGGTGCTGTTTGCTGTGTTGGCCAGAAGGAAAGGTATGAAGGTATCCTCCTCCTCCAGCGGCTCAGTTTAGAAGAGGAGAGCAGGAGACCGGGTGTGATTCCCACATGAAAAATCTTTCCGTTCTTTAGAGAAGTCCCCATTGCTGGAATCCCAGTGGCTGGGAGGGAGAGCAGGGAAGGGAACTGGGCTAGTGCAGGCGGAGGAGGGACAGTGAAGTGAGAAGTGGGACTGGAGGAGAAAGGAGGGAGGAAGGAGGGAGTTCCAGTGGGTAGGCTTAGTGTGGTGGCAGCTGGAGAAGCCGAAAGTGGGCAAGGAAGCAAGGCAGGCTTGTGGGGTGCAAGGTGGAGGGGTTAGGAGTAGAGATGGGAGAGGGGAAAGCGAGTCAGCACTAACAAAGGTTCGGAGGCTTTGGGGGGGCCACACTGCAATGGACTATACTGTTGCTTTCTGCTGCTAGGACATAGGCTCGGTGTCTGTGCCTGGTCCCAGAGCAGTGGCGTTTCAGGCACGGTAAGAGACCTCTGTGGCTTCCCCTAACCCATCACACTACTGAGCAGGTGGAGGAAAAACAGACTCACCATGGTCCAGACCCTTGCCTTCCTACATCTGGGGAGAACATCGGGGCTTAGGGTATCTTCACTTCTGTTTTTTTTTTTTTTTTTTTTTTTTTAATAAGACAAGGTTTCTTTATACTTGACTGGTCTTCAGCTTACTATGTAGACCAGGCTGGCCTCAGACTCACAGACATCCAGCTGCCTCTGCCTCCTGAGTGCAGGGCTTAGAAGTGTGCACAACTCCCAGATATTTTGTTGTTTTGTTTTATCTTTCAGATAGGCTCTCCCTGGGTATACTGCTGGCCAGCCTGGAACTCACTATGTAGACCAGGATGAACATGAACTCTTGAGTTCTGAGCGTAAATGTTTGTGTGTGCACACACACGTGCGTACTACCATCCCTGGCCAAAGGAATGCCCCCTCATCCCTTTGACATGCTGGATTGTTATAGCAGGCCCATTATGGTTTCCGACGTCCCATCCAAGGGAACCCTGGCACAGTTCCGCTGTGTAACTTTCCTGTTTTTATTCCAGGAGCCCTCCTCAGCTGTCCCCCACAGCAGCGACTCTGGACTGGATGCCGCATTGCCCACAGACATACCCTATGTGAGGTTAGACTCACCACCTTCCTTTGACACCACCTACAAGAGCTCTCCTGTTGATCCTCCGTCAAGGAAATCCCCGGACCCACCCCTACAACCCCCTCTACCCCCTAAGGTTCTGACGTCATCCAAGCCTGTGACACAGGCCACAGTTGTCTTCCTGAGGGGGGACAAAGGTGACGACGGATCTTCCTGTGAGCCTGCTCAGGATCTACCCACCCAGTTAAATAATACACCTTAATTTATACGCCAGGGATTAGCCCTGGGGCAGTCTCTGCAGCCATACAATATGCCTAAAGTATGTTAGCAAATAGTGACTTAGGGATCCAATCGAGTCCCTCGACTTAGTGGACATAGAGCGTGGTGCTCAGACATGGTTGAGGTGTTTGGGGAAGAACTCTGCCTGCCACTTCTTGGAACTAAATAAACCCTAATGGTGTATGAACTCTGTGTGTGTGTGTGTGTGTGTGTGTGTGTGTGTGTGTGTGTGTGTGTGTGTGTGTGTGCGCGCGCGCGCGCGCACACACCAAGAGGTCAATGGCACCCTCTTTACTTTTTGAAACAAGGTCTTTCCCTGACCCTGGCCTAATGAAGTGGGCTAGTTGACCAGAGAATCCCAGGGACCTCCTTTCTCCACCTCTTCAGAGCTTGTATTACCGGCATCTGCTGCGGCACCAGCTCTTTATCTGGATATTGGAGAATTGAACTCAGGTCCTCAGGTTTACACAGCAAGCACCTTATTTATGGTTCCATCATCTGTCCTGGCCCCAGTATGTGAACTCCTAATGGTTGAGTGGGCAAGACAAAGACTGTTTCACTAGTCACCTGGTTTATAGACTAGGAAGACTCTGGTCCTGAGCTTGCATTGCCAGTAGGGAAATGGCTTCTTCTCTGGCCAGACCACTGCAGGTGAGAACAGAAGGTCTTGCTCCAAATTACTTCCTGATGATGCCCAAGGGTACAGATTCGTTGGCTTGAGTCTAGAAAGCTCTTCTGCTCTGTACCTTGTGAGCAAGTGGCCTATGATTGGCGACAACATTTGCTGGGCTGTCGGGTGTGAGGGGTTGGGCGAGCGGTTACTGATAAGTTAAAGGAGGCTCGGGACAGGTGCAGCATGGGAGAAAAGAGTGCAAAGAAACAGGAGGAAGAAGGACGGAGTGGAAACACACCACATTCCCTCAGGAGGGACATAGCATTGTCAAGCACTAAGGATGAAAGGGCTTCACAGACATTAGTCTCACCAAAGCTGGGGTTCTCAGCTAGGTAGCCGGGAGTGGCCGCTGTGTTTGGCCTGCGAAGAGCTCAGAGAAGTTATCCCAAACGGGAAAGTGGGCGTGGCTACCGCAGAAGGTAGTGGGTGTGGCCACAGTCAAGTGTAAATGAAAAGGCCAGCCCAGGCTGGAGGTAGAAGGACGTCTAAGGTCCATGAGGAATTTCTTCTGAAACTGACTGGAGAAGATGTGCTCTTACTGAAACAAGAGATTCAAGGGGGAAGGGATGAAGGCTTGGGGTTCCAGTACTGTGACAATGACATGGTGCAGATAAAAAGGGCCATATGTTTGACTTAGGCGGCTCAGAAGAAGGCTGGTGTCACTAGGCTATGCAAGCCCAGTGATGCTGCCCTGAGGGAGCTCTGGCAGAATGTCCCGAGCTTCTCTTGACAAATGTCTCAAGCTGTTATCTCAGGAGCTCAACGCTTAAGCATTCGCCATGCAAGCATGAGGACTAGCGTTTGGATCCCCAGATCCCGTGGAAATGCTGGATGGTGTGGTATCCCTTGTAATTCCAGACTTAGCAGGTAAAGACAGGATCCTCTGAGCAAACTGGCTGTAAAGACCAGACGTGTTAGTGAGATCTGGATTTGATGGAGAGAACTTTCAGTGAGCACGGTGGAAAAGTGGTGGAAGAGGATTTCTGACATTAATCTCACGTCTCTACAGGCATGCACACACAGGCACGTACATGTGAATGAGCACGTCTGTCAGGATCACAGCAACTCTTGAGAGGAAAACATTTAATTGAGGAGGTTCGCTTACAGTTTCAGAAGCTCAGGACAGTATCATCAGGACGGGGAGCACGGCGGTGGGCAGGCAGATGTGGTGCTGGAGCCGAGAGTCCTACATCTTGACTCAGGGGTAACCGAGTTGACTGATACACTGGGCAGTATCCTGAACACAGGAGACCTCAAAGCCCACCCCCACAGAGACACACTTCCTCCAACAAGGCCATGCCCGCTCCAACAAAGCCACACCTCATAATAGTGCCACTCTCTGTGAGATTATTGGGGCCAAATACATTCAAACTAGCACAATCCCCGCAACCACCACACACATTAAAAGGGGAGAAGAAGGAATGTTAGCCAACACAGTATACTGTAGTATGCTTGCTGTTTCCTTTGTGCTGTGGGACTGATTGGGAACCTTGTGCATGGCACTAGCCTGAGCAGTGACCAAGATTCAGAATTCTCAGGACAGTTTGTAACAGATGCAGAGCACATTGGGAAATTACAAGACAAACACCATAGTCAGGAACTGTCTGTGAAAATTCCAGCCTTGCTCACCTAGACAGTTCACCAACACAAACAAACACAATGTCCAACCCATTTACATTTGACAAATTCAGAGAAGATATTCCATTATCTATCCTATCATGGTGATTCCAAAATTTTTACCTAATTGAGTTTTTATCTTAAAGTGTATTACCAACCCAAAACTGTTTCTTTAGATCTCAAACCATTTTCTTAGATAAACAATTTGAACTTTTATGTCTCTTAACCTTATACACTTTATACCTCTTTTGTGAGTTTCATTTCTGAATTTGGTAACAAGGAAAACTAACTATAACCATTTTATCTTCAACTCCATCAGAGACCCAAAAAAAATATTACCTGAGTAAACAGAAAGTTCAGAACAAACAACTTCCAAAACTGTAGAAATGACAGAAACAGCTGGCTGCCTGGATAGCTACCCAAGGTTCCTCTGAAATGCTGAGGCATTCATCTTCAACCTACAGGCCAAGAGTATCCGACAGACTTTTCTATGAAGCAGGAATTTTGAAGGACTGTCCTACCTTGTTTGGCAGTTGCATTCTTTTGTCTCCTATGTGTCCAATATGGAGAGCATAATGTCTGAAGTTTAGGCAAGGTCAGTTTCTTGCCCAGCGGTTAACCTTGATACATTGAAAGCAAACTCCATATGGAGGTTATCCAATGTCCATCATCCTTTTTTGAAGTAAACTTCACTGTTATGAAACACCTTATATTATTAAAACATCTTAAATATCATATTCTGTAGATCACTGAAGTATTTAAAGACCATCTGTCTATCTAAAATATATTTCTATTAAACCTTGAAAATATACCTTTCATGACCACAAATGATTGTTATAGGTGACTAACAATTAACCAACATTTCTTAATTACCTTAAACAGTTTGTTTATTTTATTTTATTTTTTTTCTCATTTTTTTTATTAAAAATTTCCATCTCCTCCCCTCCTCCTCCCCCTTCCCTCCCATCCCTTCCACCCATACCCCCACTCTGCCCCTCTCCAAGCCAAAGAGCCATCAGGGTTCCCTTCACTATGTTAATTAAGTCCAAGGTCCTCCCAGCTACCCCTAAGTCCAGGAAGGTGAGCAACCCAAATGACAAGGCTCACAGTGAGCCCATCCATGCTATAGAATTCATGCTCATCGCCGTTGTTCTTGGTTTCTCAGTCCTCCTACACCGTCAGCCACATTCAGAGAGTCCGGTTTGGTCCCCTGTTCCATCAGTCCCATTCCAACTGGACTTGGTGGTCTCCCGTTAGATCTGCCCCACGGTCTCAATGGGTGAACGCACTCCTCACGGTCCTGACTTCCTTGTTCATGATCTTCCTCCTTTTGCTCCTCATCAGGACCTTGGGAGCTCAGTCCCGTGCTCCTATGTGGGGCTTTGTCATTTTCTCCATCCAATGCCAGGTGAAAGTTCCCTCACGTTCCTGACTTTCTCCCTCATGTTCTCGCTCCTTCTGCTCCTCATCAGGACCTTGGGAGCTCAGTCCAGTGCTCCAATGTGGGGCTCAGTCACCTTCCCCATCTGTCGCCAGCTGGAGGTTCCCTCACGGTCCTGACTTTCTTTCTCATGTTCTCTCTCCTTCTGCTCCTCATCAGGACCTTGGGAGCTCAGTCCTGTGCTCCAATGTGGGGCTCTGTCATTTTCTTCATCTATCGTCAGGTGGAGGTTCTATGGTGATATGCAAGAAATTCATCAGTATGGCTATAGGAACTGGCCTTTTCAGGCTCCCTCTCCTCAGCTGCCCAAGGAACTAACTGGGGGCGTCTCCCTGGAAACCTGGGAACCCCTCTAGGGTCAAGTCTCTTGACAACTCTCAGGTAGCTCCTTAAATTAAGATATATGCTTCCCTGCTCCCATATCCACCCTTCCTATATCCCAAGCACCCCATTCCTCCAAGCTCCCCCCATTCTCCCCTTCACACTTTTCTCTCCCCATCTTCCCTTGGCCCAGTCTCGCCCAACCCTCAAGTGCCCAATTTTGCCTGGCGATCGTGTCTACTTCCAATATCCAGGAGGATTACTATATCTTTTTTTGGGAGTTCACCTTCTTATTATCTTCTCAAGGATCCCAAATTTATAGGCTCGATGTCCTTTAATTATGGCTAGAAACCGATTATGAGTGAGTACATCACATGTGCATCTTTTTGGGTCTGGGTTACCTCACTCAGAATAGTGTTTTCTATTTCCATCCATTTGCCTGCAAAATTCAAGATGTCATTGTTTTTTACCGCTGAGTAGTATTCTAGCATATATATATTCCACAGTTTCTTCATCCATTCTTCCACTGAAGGGCATCTAGGTTGTTTCCAGGATCTGGCTATTACATATAATGCTGCTATGAATATAGATGAGCATATGCTTTTGTTGTATGATTGGGCATCTCTTGGGTAGATTCCCAATAGTGGAATTGCTGGGTCCTGGGGTAGGTTGATCCCGAATTTCCTGAGAAACTGCCACACTGCTTTCCAAAGTGGTTGCACAAGTGTGCATTCCCACCAGCAATGGATGAGTGTACCCCTTACCCCACAACCTCTCCAGCAAAGGTTATTATTGGTGTTTTGGATTTTAGCCAATCTGACAGGTGTAAGATGATATCTCAAAGTTGTTTTGATTTGCATTTCCCTGATAGCTAGGGAGGTTGAGCATGACCTTAAGTGTCTTTTGGCCATTCGAACTTCTTCTGTTGAGAATTCTCTGTTCAGTTCAGCGCCCCATTTTTTAATTGGGTTAATTGGCATTTTACCATCTAGTCTCTTGAGTTCCTTATATATTTTAGAGATCAGACCTTTGTCAGTTGCAGGGTTGGTGAAGATCTTTTCCCAGTCAGTAGGCTGCCTTTGTGTCTTAGTGACAGTGTCCTTTGCTTTACAGAAGCTGCTCAACTTCAGGAGGTCCCATTTATTCAATGTTGCCCTTAATGTCTGTGCAGCTGGGGTTATGCGTAGGAAACGGTTCCCTGTGCCCATTTGTTGTAGAGTACTTCCCACTTTCTCATCTATCAAGCTCAATGTGTTCAGATTAATATTGAGGTCTTTAATCCATTTGGACTTGAGTTTTGTGCATGGTGATAGGTATGGATCTACTTTCATTCTTCTACAGGTTGACATCCAGTTATTCCAGCACCATTTGTTGAAGATGCTCTCTTTCTTCCATTGTGTACTTATGGCTCCTTTATCAAAAATCAGGTGTTCGTAGGTTTGTGGTTTAAGATCCGGGTCTTCTATACGATTCCATTGGTCAACTTCTCTGTTTTTATGCCAATACCAAGCTGTTTTCAATACTGTAGCTTTGTAATAGAGTTTGAAGTCAGGGATGGTAATGCCTCCAGAAGTACCTTTATTGTATAAGATTGTTTTGACTATCCTGGGTTTCTTGTTTTTCCATATAAAGTTGATTATTGTCCTCTCAATCTCTGTGAAGAATTTTAATGGGACCTTGATTGGGATTGCATTGAATCTATAGATTGCTTTTGGTAGAATTGCCATTTTTACTATGTTGATCCTCCCAATCCACGAGCAGGGGAGATCCTTCCATTTTCTGGTATCCTCTTCAATTTCTTTCTTCAAAGACTTAAAGTTCTTGTCAAATAAATCCTTCACTTCCTTGGTTAGAGTTACTCCCAGATATCTTATGCTATTTGTGGCTATTGTGAAAGGTGATACTTCTCTGATTTCCCTCTCTACTTCCTTATCCTTTGTGTATAGGACGGCGACTGATTTTTTGGAGTTGATCTTGTAACCTGCCACGTTACTGAAGGAGTTTATCAGCTGTAGGAGTTCTTTGGTGGAGTTTTTGGGGTCGCTTATGTACACTATCATATCATCTGCAAATAACGAAAGTTTAACTTCTCCCTTTCCAAATTGGATCCCCTTGATTCCCTTATGTTGTCTTATTGCTATTGCTAGAACCTCAAGCACTATATTGAAGAGATAAGGAGAGAGTAGACAGCCTTGTCGTGTTCCTGAATTTAGTGGGATAGCCTTGAGTTTCTCTCCATTTAATTTGATGTTAGCTGTCGGCTTGCTGTAAATAGCTTTTATTATATTCAGGAATGACCCTTGTATCCCTAATCTCTCCAAAACCTTTATCATAAAAGGGTGCTGAATTTTGTCAAATGCTTTTTCAGCATCTAATGAGATGACCATACGGTTTTTTTCCTTCAATTTATTTATATGATGGATTACATTGATAGATTTTCATATGTTGAACCAGCCCTGCATCTCTGGGATGAAGCCTACTTGATCGTAATGGATAATTTTTCTAATGTGTTCTTGGATTCGGTTTGCCAGTATTTTATTGAGAATTTTTGCATCAATGTTCATGAGTGAGATTGGCCTGTAATTCTCTTTCTTGGTTGAGTCTTTGTGTGGTTTAGGTATCAGGGTGACTGTAGCTTCATAGAAGGAATTTGGCAGTGACTCTTGTGTTTCTATATTATGGAATACCTTAAGGAGTATAGGTATTAGGTTTTCTTGGAAGTTCTGGTAGAATTCCGCATTGAAACCATCTGGTCCTGGGCTCTTTTTGGTAGGGAGGTTTCTGATAACAGTTTCTAATTCTTCGCGACTAACAGGACTATTTAGAGCATTTACCTGGTCCTGGTTTAACTTTGGTATATGGTATTTATCTAAAAAACTGTCCATTTCTTTTACGTTTTCCAATTTTGTGGCATACAGGCTTTTGTAGTAAGATCTAATGATTCTCTGAATTTCCTCTGTGTCTGTGGTTATGTCCCCCTTTTCATTTCTGATCTTATTAATTCACGTGTTCTCCCTCTGCCGTTTGATTAGTTTGGCTAGGGGTTTGTCAATCTTGTTGATTTTCTCCAAGAACCAGCTTCTTGTTTCATTGATTCTTTGGATTGTTTTCTGTGTTTCTATTTTGTTGATTTCTGCCCTCAGTTTGATTATTTCCAGTCTTCTACTTCTCCTAGGTGAGTCTGCTTCTTTTTTTTTCCAGAGCTTTCAGGTATGCTGTTAAGTCACCAATGAGTGCTTTCTCCATTTCCTTTAAGTGGGCACTTAGTGCTATGAACTTTCCTCTTAGCACTGCTTTCATTGTGTCCCATAGGTTTGAGTATGTTGTGTCTTTGTTTTCATTAAATTCAAGAAAGACTTTAATTTCTTTCTTTATTTCTTCCTTGACCCAGGTGTGGGTCAGTAGTTGACTGTTCAGTTTCCATGAGTTTGTGGGCTTTCTGGGGGTAGCATTGTTGTTGAATTCTAATTTTAATCCATGGTGATCCGATAAAACACAGGTGGATACTAATATTTTTTTGTAACTGTGGAAGTTTGCTTTGTTACCAAGTATATGGTCAATTTTCGAAAAGGTTCCATGAGCTGCAGAGAAGAAGGTATATTCTTTCCTATTTGGGTTGAATGTTCTATAGATGTCTGTTAAGTCCATTTGGTTCATTACCTCCATTAAGTCTTTCAATTCTCTGTTAGGTTTCTGTCTGATTGACCTGTCCATTGGTGAGAGAGGAGTGTTGAAGTCTCCAACTATTAGTGTGTGTGGTTTGATGGCTGCCTTGAGTTCTAGAAGTGTTTCTTTTACATAAGTGGGAGCTTTTATATTAGGGGCATAGATATTCAGGATTGAGACTTCACTCTGATGGATTTTTCCTGTTATGAGTATAAAGTGTCCCTTTCCATCTCTTCTGATTGATTTTAGTTTGAAGTCCACTTTTTTGGAAATTAGTATGGCCACACCCGCTTGTTTCTTAGGGCCATTTGCTTGATAAACCTTTTCCCAACCCTTTACTCTGAGTAGGTGTCTGTCTTTGTGGTTGAGGTGTGTTTCTTGTAAACAGCAAAATGTTGGATTCTGTTTTCGTATCCAGTCTCTTAGCCTGTGCCCTTTTATAGGTGAATTGAGTCCATTGATATTAAGTGATATTAATGACCAGTGGTTGTTAACTTCAGTCATTTTTAGTAGTAGAGTTTGTGTGTTTCCCTTCTTCTAGTTGTGCTGGTGAAGGGTCGCTAGATGCCTGAGTTATTGTGGGCGTTGTTGGACTCCTTGGTTTGTGATTTTCCTTCTATTACTTTCTGCAAGGCTGGATTTGTGGCTGCGTATTGTTTAAATCTGTTTTTGTCCTGGAATATCTTGTTTTCTCCATCAATGGTGAATGCAAGCTTTGCTGGGTATAGTAGTCTAGGCTTGCATCCATGTTCCCTTAGTGTCTGTAGCACATCTATCCAAGCTCTTCTGGCTTTCATGGTTTCCATTGAGAAATCAGGTTTAATTCTGATAGGTTTCCCTTTATATGTTACTTGACCTTTTTCCTTTGCAGCTCTTAATATCTGTTCTTTATTCTGTATGTTTTGTGTTTTGATTATTATATGGCGTGGGGATGCTTTCTTTTGATCCAGTCTATTTGGTGTTCTGTAGGCTTCTTGTACCTTCATAGGAACATCCTTCTTTAGGTTGGGGAAGTTTTCTTCTATAATTTTGTTGAATATGTTTTCTGGGCCTTTGAGTTGTAATTCTTCTCCTTCTTCTACCCCAATTATTCTTAGGTTTGGTCTTTTCATGGTGTCCCAGATTTCCTGAATGTTTTGTGTTAAGAATTTGTTAGATTTGTTTAGTTCTTTAATCTGTGAGTTTATTTCCTCTATAGTATCTTCAGAGTCCGAGATTCTTTCTTCCATCTCTTGTATTCGGTTGGAAATACTTGTCTCTGAAGTTTCTGTTCATTTACTCAGAGTTTCCATTTCCAGTCGCCCTCAGATTGTGTTTTTTTCAATACCTCCATTTCATTTATCAGGTCTTGTACTGTTTCCCTTACCTGTTTGAATGCTTTTTCTTGTTTTTCTTGTTTTTCTTGGGTATCTTTGAGAGATTTATTTATTTCATCTACCTTTTTGTTTGTCATCTCCATTTCTTTATGGCAGTTTTTTACCTCCTGTTTAAGGTCCTCTATTATTTTCATAAAGTACTGTTTAAGGTCGGTTTCTTCTATATCTTCTGGGGTAGGGTGTTCAATTCTTGTTGTTTCGGGATGTCTGGATTGTGGTGATGTCATGTTGCCTTTCATGTTGTTGGAGGAGCTCCTGCATTGGCGCCTGCCCATCTCTTCCTTCAAAAGGAGCCCGGAGGTGTTTGGTGTCCTAGACCAATCTTTGCTGTGACTGAAACTGGTTGGATCTCCCCAGTGCCAGAGGAGGACCTATTCCTTGCGTCACAATCTGAAGAAGCCCGCACTCCCTTGCAGGAATCCTCAGACCTGCCTGGAGGCCAGAGTCTGACCCCTTTGGGTGGATGGCCTTAGAACAGGAGCAGGACACCTGAGAACACTAGGGAAAGCTTGGGAGACACAGGGATGGGAGAAACAGACACAAGCCTCCAGAGGGAAGTGGGGGTAGGGGGTCTGTGCTCTCTTCCAGGGCAGGTTGCCCCAGGGTCCGCATTCACTCACCAGTTCAGATGGAATGTCAGTGCACAGGATCAGGGATTCCAGGCAGCCCAGGGTCGCAGCCCAGACAAAGGGGCCAAGGTGGGGGAAGGGCGGGATGGAATACCACACAGCGAACCTGGCAGCACCATCTGAAGGAGCCCGCACCCCTCTGCAGGAATCCTCAGACCTGCCTGGAGGCCAGAGTCTGACCCCTTTGGGTGGATGGCCTTAGAACAGGAGCAGGACACCTGAGAACACTAGGGAAAGCTTGGGAGACACAGGGACGGGAGAAACAGACACAAGCCTGCAGAGGGAAGTGGGGGTAGGGGGTCTGTGCTCTCTTCCAGGGCAGGTTGCCCCAGGGTCCGCATTCACTCACCAGTTCAGATGGAATGTCAGTGCACAGGATCAGGGATTCCAGGCAGCCCAGGGTCGCAGCCCAGACAAAAGGGCCAAGGTGGGGGCAGGGCGGGATGGAATACCACCCAGCGAACCTGGCAGCACAATCTGGAGGAGCCCCGCACCCCTCCGCAGGAATCCTCAGACCTGCCTGGAGGCCAGAGTCTCCTTAAACAGTTTGTAATAGTAGCCTTTAAGTATTAGAACTTTATATTACATTTTAAAATGAACTGCATAGTTACAATACCTTAAACAAGACTAGAAACATACATACAGTATAAAAATAACCTTTAATTTGTATCAATATACAAAATCCATACCAATATAAAATATTTAAGACTAGTAGTTGCTTTTTTAGTTTAAAAGTAGATTTAATAACCTGTGCATTTATCCTATCATTCCTATATTCCCTTTTTTCTTTTTAGAACAAGATCCTTGAATATAATCTCCTTTGTTTAGTTTCTTCCCTGACTATTACCAATAACAACTTGCAACTAAACCCCCTAAACAATGACAAACATCCATAATCTACTGAACAACCAAAACCTACCCATCCCACCTCTTGGTATATTCTTAAAATTACTTCCTGCTGTCTGGGAGCAACAGCATGTTTAAGGGACCCTGAGAAAATTGAGATTATGGTGAAGTCCTGGGAGAGCTAGATACTATTGCCTAGTCTCAGTGTGATGGAAAAGTGCAGGGAGTATCAGAAATCCTGAATGGAGCAGGATGTAAGACTGGACCATCTCAGCTAACTGCTTTGAAGTTATCATCAACAGTTTGCAGACCAAAACTGACCTTTGGGTGATGTTTGTCAGCTTAGTGGCATTACCACAATCCAGGTGGATTCATCATTGTGGGGCCCCATTATCTTCTTAGAGACCTCAAAGGTCACTGCCAGAAATGGTCACAGGTCAATGTAGAAAACTTAAACATTTTTAATGCCTTATATAGCAGATCTCAGAAAAGTAAAGAACCACAATTTGTTAAGTACAACTGGGGTACACAAACTTAATTCCTAGTTCCCTGCTTCAGACTCAAGCGGTCTGAAATCAAGTACCTGAAATTGTGTACAGGAAGCTATGTGAAGCCTATTTCTAAAATTAATTAGTGCTCTATATGACCATTAATATCGTGACAGAAAGCTTAAATAAATATATACTATATGTTAATCTTATATATACATATACTAATATATATTTAATGTTATAAAATTTGAGATCATAGTTATGCCTTAAGAAAAGTTTTAAAGAGTCAAACCAAAACCAAAGGATTATGAAATTGGTGACTATAGAATAGTCCCTTGGTTTTGGTTTTCTTCTGTCCTATATGAGGTGAATCTTCTGACATGAGACAGAGATTTCAGATTTTCCTTTGACAAACATGCTTGCATTTTGAGAAGGAGAACCATGTTTCAACTCCAAAACCAGCTTTAATTTTTAACTGAATTAGGACTACAAAAAGACCATTTGCCTTATATGTCTGTAAAAATTGGCAGAAACAAACATGTGAGGAGATTTATGAAATTTTATTCTATTGGAAACTTTACCATTAGGTCAATTTACTCTTTTCCTTGGGCTATTTTATCTGGGTGATTTGTCCTTTTTCTTTAGATGTTTCATTTGTCTGATGGTCTTCAGATTTTTTCTTTTCATTTTTCTTTCTTTCTTTCTTTTGTTGTTGTTGTTGCTGTTGTTGTTTTGGTTTTTTGAGATGGGGTTTTTCTGTGTAGCTTTGGCTGTCTTGGAAATTACTCTGTAGACCAGGCTGGTCTTGAACTCACAGAGACCCACCTGCCTGAGTCCCTCTGAGTGCTGGGATTAAATGCATGCACCAACATTTCCCAACTGGTCTTCAGATTTCTTAGTTGAATGTTTTTATTCTCCTGGAAATACAAAAACAAAACCCTGCCCCAGCCCTAACTTTGGGGCGTTTCCCTTTTTGGCAGATTATATCTGATCAAATTAAAGGCATTTGTTAGTTTATAAGTCAGTTAGATTGAATGGCCATGCTGTTTGATGAACTATTGCCTCTCCTAATCAAAAGGTCTCTCCTGTTAAAATCAAATCTTTCTCAATTTTGATGGCTTCCATAGCTTTTCTTCTCCTGTGGAAACAAAAGCAAAACCTCTTCTCCAATGTAATACATATCTGAGATCAACACATCCTTAAAGTATACAGGATGATTTGATTCATCAGTTTTTTTCTACTCTCCAATGTCTCTATGCAATTGTCATTCTTTTCTCATTAGCATTTAAAACAATTATAATTAACAAACCTTTGTGTAATTTTTCTCTGGAGGTATTTATTACCCTTTTCTATTTATTAAGCATATCTTTTAAAGTACGATTAGATCTTTCTATAACCGCTTGTCCTATAGGAGTGTATGTTATACTTGTAATATGCTTTTGCTTTATGCTGTAATATGTAAAAAGCTATTTCATTTTACAAGAGACATTCTGGATCATCGTCAGTCTTAATTTGTTCCCATAATGTCCATAACTTCTAATAAATGTATAATTATAAAATCAACCTTTCCAGAACTTAAAGCAGTTGCCATTGAAATCCTGAGTATATATATCTATGGTATGGGGACATATTTTAATTTTCCAAACTCTGCAAAATGAAATACATCCATTTGCCAAATTTCATTTCTTTGAGTACCTTTTGGGTTACTTCCTGCAGATAATGGAGTTTGGTTATATGAAGAACAAGTACAACATTTCCTTATAATTTCCTTGGCTTGTTGCCAAGTGATAGAAAAATATTTTTTCAAACTTTGGACCACATCATTCCTCAGTTTGGTGTTCCACAGACCATCCAAACAGACAATGGGCCAGCCTTCACTTCCATGGTCATGGAGTTTGTGTCAGAAGCTCTCAACATCTCTTAGAAATTCCATACTCCCCACTATCTACAATCCCAGGGAAAGGTGGAGAGGGCCAATGGACTCATCAACAAGGGCTAACCCCTCCCTTCTCCCAATTGCCCTTACTTGCCTCAGGGCCACCCCATGTTCCTCTATGGGCCTGAGCCCTTTTGAGCTGCTTTATGGCAGGCCCTTTCTCCTTAACCAACACCTCTCTGTCCAAACTCCTCCACTGGTGGGGTACCAACCCTACCTATCCTTTTAAGGTCCCTTCTCCTGTTCACATGCTGACAGCTATCTCCTTGCCCCCACACCAGTAGACCCAAATGCCCCTGAACCTGCCTCACTCTCCCCAGGGGACAGAGTGCTCCTCAAACAGCTCATGCCTAGGTCTCTCAAACCTCAATGGCCAGGACCTCACACGGTAATCCTCACCACCCACTTGGCTTCCAAGCTCTTGGGACACCCATGTTGGTACCATCTCTCCAGGCTCAAGTGGACACCTACTCTGGATACTTGATCTGCCCAGCAGACAAGACCTTCCACCCTCCGGTTTTCCAAGGTGTTCCTCATCCTGGCACACTCATCTTTGGTGATAACAATATTTTTTTCCTGCCTTCTCACCTCCCCCAAGGAACAGATGCCAGGTGTCTCTGGGATGACAGTACATGGGATGCCTTTCCAGCCACATCTCTCACTGAGCGTAGACCCACCAACACCCAGCTCTCCCCTTCCCCATGTCGTCCCAAGCCCGCAGGAAGTAGCTAGACTTGAGCCAATGCCCCCTTTTCCTAAGAGAGCCTAAATGTTAGATAAAATATCACCTCAGCTTCCTGTTACCCCTTATACAAACTGTCTGGAATGTAAGTCCCAAGTCCCGGTCTCTGGCTTCCATCTTTGGAGACGCCATCCCTGTGCCTGCCAAAATCTTGACCACTCCCTCAGTCTATTTAAACTGCTTCCCCGGAAAGGTCATGACTTCTTGGTAGCATGTAGTGTGGAGCTGCGGGCTGGCTTCCCGCCGCCCGACTCCCGCACGGCTAGCTTATACCCCGAAATAACAACACACAAATTGTATTCTTTTAAACACTGCCTGGCCCATTATTTTCAGGCTCTTACTCACATCTTGACTAACCCATATCTAATAATCTGTGTAGCACCACAAAGTGGTGCCTTACCAGGTAGATTCTAGCGTGCGTCCATCTTGGGCTGGAGCTTCATCGCATCTGGCCTCTCTCTCAGGAGAGGCACAGTGGTCTGTCTAACTTAGGAGAGGCGTAGCATCTGACTGAGCCATCTACCTCACTTCCTTCTTCCTGTTCTGTCTACTCCGCCCACCTAAGGGCTGGCCAATCAAATGGGCCAGGCAGTTTCTTTATTAGCCAATGGGAAGCCTCCATCATTTCCCCTTTTTCTGTTTAAACAAAAAAGAAAGGCTTTAACTTTAACATAGTAAAATTACATATAACAAAACAGTTATCATGCAAAAATTACAGTTACAATATTTATATCTACTTTATCTTTTATCATAACAAAGGAAAACAACTATAACTAATCTATCTATTCTTCTTCAGCTCCATCAAAGACTCCAGAAGGACACAATATTACCTAAGTAAATAAGAAATATGCAATTTCCAAACTCTAGAAATGATAGAGACATCTCGCTGCCTGGACAGTCACCCAAAGTTCTTTTGTATTGTTGGGGCATCTATCTTCGGCCTATAGGCTCACAGTATCCAGCAGACTTTCCCATGAAGCAGGAAATTTCAAAGACAGTTCAGTCACTATCTGCTGTGTTCTGCAGAATGTCTTGCAGACTCTTTCATGAATCAGGAACCCAGAGAGATCATCTCACCTATAGGCAAGTTCAGCAGTCCTCTCTCTGAGGGTTCTCTGTGTCCAGTTTATGCAATAGTCCAGGCAAGAGCAATTTCTTGCCCAAATGGCTATCAAACTCCATAAGGATCCTCTTCGATGCCCATCATCTTCTTGAAGTAGTTTGTGCTGCCAGGAGCAGACGTGTCTCAATGTCATGAAAAACCCTAAGTTATTAAAACATTTAAAATGCAATACTCTGTAGTCTTTGAAAGATATGAATGCCTATTTAACTGAAATATATCTCTATATATCTAGAAAATCTAACAAGACTACAAGCTTTACTATTATCGATGATTATCCATTAGCAACCTATATTTCCTAATTATACATTACATTCTAAAATGAACTATACAATCACAATAACTTAATCAAGATCAGAAATACATATACATATAACAAAATTGACCTTAAAATCCATACCAATGCAAATTATTCTTATCTATATCATCTCCCCCTTTAAATGTAAAGAACATTTATAAACAATATTTGGGGAAATGGGCACAGTTTTTTCTCTCCAAACTGCTTCCTGCTGAGTGGGGGCGCTGTTATTTAGGTCTTTCATGGTATAACCTGTGTGCCAGGTTTATCTCAGTCGGCAGTTGGGTAAAGTAATTTTTTGAAGGTGTTCACAGCAACCTTTCTGGAGGGCGTGGTCTATCATACCATATTGGGATAGATGCAATCCATAGGGTCTCATTTTCTGTAAAAACAAAAGAAGAATCTCTTTTCCAAAGTATCATATCCTTAGATCCAAATTCTGAAGTCAAGGTATTTTCAAAATATCTTTCTTGGATTAGTTCAGCAGCATTTATAAACAAATATCTTTTAGCAGCTGTTGCTCCTTCCTCAGCATTCAAACAATCCAAAGAGAGCATAATAGTATACAGTATCAAGGTTCTCTGTATATTTTCCATCTTTGTGCAGCTTTGTTTTAACCTCTATTTCGTTTATTTTTACTTTTACTTTTTGAGACAGGTTCTCTGTATATCTTTGTCCTGGAATAACTCTATAGACCAGGCTGTCCTTGAACTCTCAGAGATCCAATTGCCTCTGCTTCCCAAGTGCTGGGATTAAAGGCGTATGCTACCACACCTTGAACTCACAGAGATCTGTCTGTCTCTGCCTCCCAGGCATTGGGATTAAAGGTGTGTGCTGCCACACCTTGAAGTCACAGAGGTCAATCTACCTCTGCCTCCCAAGTGTTGGGATTAAAGGTGTGTACCACCACAACAAACTACTTCCTTTTTTTTTAAAGAACTTTAACCTTTAGCCTGCATATATTTTTAACTCACTGTAAACCATTTAGAGGTTTTCTTTGTCTTTGAATCTCTCTTTACTGTACATCTCTCTTCTTCTGACCACACGAGTCTTTAATTTACCAAACAATATCAGTAGGACTAAAGCCGTGACTTTGGCAGCTGGATCCAGCCCTTTCCTTAGCTTTCCAGCCTCATGGCAGAGGTACTTGCTAGAGCCATTTTTATTACCACAACTCTGTGGCATTTCAAGGTCCCTGCCAGCAAGCAAGCTGCAACATTCTTCTCAAAGACCACATTCAAATGCTCTGTACGTAGTCGGACCGCCTGCCTGAAAGAGTTAGAGTTTGCCCTGGCAGTATGGACCAGAACACCAGCATTTTAAAACGGCACAGGTTTTTTCCTGCTATGGCTGAAAACTGAAAAACATGCGGTCGGCTTTTCATCAACACGGTTTAAGTGTTTTGTGGCAGGACCTCTTAATGAGCTGCAGGGTTTTGCAGCTAAAGCTGAGTCAGGAAACCTCTCTTAGATGAGAGCGCTTGCCTCTAGTGAGCAGAGCCAGACCCAAGAAATTGCTGCTACCAAGAAAACATGCTTTACTCTATTCTTTCCCAAGCTTTCTCAAGCTTTCTGTGGATTCAGTTATCCACGTTGGGTGCCATTCTGTAGTGAGGAGCTGCGGGCAGGCCTGCTTTTCATCCTGCCCAGCTCTCGGCTTCCTGACTAGCTCAGCCCCAGAAATAACAACACACAGACTGTATTTTAGAAAGCTAAAGAATGGGCTGGATCCAGTTGTCAAAGCCACGACTTTAATCCTTTCCATATTGCTTAGCAAATTAAAGACTCATGTGGTCAAAGAGAAAGAGAAAGAGAGAGAGAGAGAGAGAGAGAGAGAGAGAGAGAGAGAGAGAGAGAGAAATACAGTAAAGAAAGATTCAAAGACTAAGAAAACCTCTAAATGGTTTACAGTGTGTTAAAAATATATGCAGACTAAAGGTCCTTAAAATAAAAATGAAAGAAGAGAGTAGTTGGGCATGGTGGTACACATCTTTAAATCTTTAATCTCAACACTTGGTAAAGAGAGGCAGGCAGACCTCTGTGAGTTCAAGGTGTGGTGGCACACACCTTTAATCCCAGCACTTGGGAGGCAGAGGCAGGCGGATCTCTGTGAGTTCAAAGACAGCCTGGTCTACAGAGGGAGTTCTAGGACAGCCAAAGATTGTCCTGTACCATAATACAGTCAATTCTGTATCATCGGATATAAATTCAGAGGTTTCAATATGCAAAACAACTCTGCATACTGCAAATCAGCATCTATATTAAGAGGTTTCATAAAATCCTTAGTACCATGAGAATACATATATTTCTGACTTTGGGACGGACTCATAGGGTCTTTGTTCCACTTTACTTACATTTTCTGATTTGCAACCTACTTTTCCTGATGTATTTGTTTCAGTATAGAAAGTAAGGCTCCAGATATTGGTGTTTACCATATATTGCTGTTTTTCTAGAATCTCCTTTGGTACTTACGTTTTCAGTGTTAACAAAGCCTAACATATGACTTAAGGTCTGTAACTTTAATGACATGTAAGAAATATTCTACCTTAAAATCTTGCAAACTCTTTTATTTTCCTAAAACAGGTTCTCACTATGTAGCCCAGGCTGTCCTGGAGCTCTGTGTAGATCAGGCTGGCATCCGGCTCACAGAGGCTCACCTGCCTCTGTGATGATTGTCCTGTCTTTTTAAGAGACAAGACACGCCCACTCCCTCCCCCATCTGCTGAGGCACACTGATCTTCAGCTTCCAGCCTAAGTTCTCTCTCTTTTCCAACTCCCTCTGAGGAGCTTCCATCTCTCCCTTCTCTCCTCTCCCCCATCTCTCTACCTCTCTGCTCTTTTCCCCTTCTCTTCTCCCTTCCATAACCACTAAATAAACATCCAACCTCACTCTGCATGGCATGCCTATCCGTCTGTCTCTCACCTGCCACAATGTGGCTAGCTGCCCAGGACCAGCCACCTTTGGAGACCTGCGGCATGGTCTCATGCACAGACCCTGCCTAGGACTGGCTGCTTCCGAGACCCGCTGCCTCCTGCGTGCCACCACGTGGCCCACTGCCTGCCACAGCGGGGTCCTGCAGCATTTTTTAGTAATTCATTACAGCCTCTGCCTCCCGAGTGCTGGCATTAAAGACATGCACCACCCTGCCCGGCTCATATCAACGCTTACATTTTCTTCCAAAGGTTTTATTGTTCAGCTCTTCACAATCAGCTTCTGCTCCATCTGGAATGTATTTTTGTGTAAGACATAGATAGGAATCTAATTTTAATTTCCCCCATATGGGTAGATGATGGCTGTGCCAGCCTTCCCCCTGACTGGGAATGTCTGCTCCATCAAATCCCACACCTCCCACTCTCTATGAGCCGCAGCCTGTTTCTCTCTTCCCAGCTCAGTTGCCTCAGTCAGTTCTCCATTCCAAATACAGAGGTAAACATTAACAGCTTTGTGGTGAGTCCTGGCTTCTGACAGGGTAAGTCCACCCCTTCTCCCCATAGGCTGCTCCCCAAATTCATCTTTAGCTCTGTTGTTGCTGCTGCTGCTTTGAGACCCAGTCTGGCTATGCTGTCCTGGTTGAACTGGTCATGGACCAGCCTGGCCTTGAACTCACAGAGATCTCCCTCTGAGTGCTGTGGTCAAAGGTGTGTCCCTCCATGGCCAGCCTCTGGAGGTTGTTTTTATTTTGCTGTTATTGCTGTGGTTGTTGACACAACACAAAGCCTCTCCTGGGAGGTGACTTGAAACAAGCCCTGAGGTGTAAAAGGAGAGGCTGAAGGTGCAATCTTCACCTGTGGCCTGAGCAAGAGGGAGGGAAAACTAAGGCTGACCCTCAGGGACTTCTGGAAAAGGTTGTGGGTGGGGAAAGCCTCTCCAGGTGCAAAGGGCCAAGAAGCTTCTCGGCTCTGGGGTGTTCTCACCAGGGAGACGAGCATATACACGTTTGGAAACTTTAAAGCCTATTTTAAAAGAACATTAAGGAGAGGGGCCTATAGAGACTGGGGTGCTTAAGGCTAAAGTGCCTCTTCCTTTCCCAGAGGGATCAAGCTCAGTTCCCAGCACCCAGGCAGGAGGGAGAGGAGAGGCTCACAACTGCCTGTAACTCCAGATCCAGGGATCTGACACCCTCTGCTGGGGCCTCCGAGGGCACCTATATGCGTGTGGCTCCTGTACACACACAGAAATAAAAGTAAACAAAAAGTAAATAAAAAAGAGAAAGCAGGCTGAGGCCCGACAGTTACTGCTGCCTACTCACTGACTGTGGCTACAACACTGAGCGCTGCCTCGGCTCCTGTGGCCAGAACTTCTTACCGCTGTGGACTGTGCCCTCGGCTGTGTGGCCAGCTCACCCTTGGCTCATTTATGTTCATATTGTTGGGTGCTTTGTCATAGAAACAGGAAATGAAACTAAGACATCCCTTTTCTCCTCAGACACCCCTGGTATAGGTTGTTGGCTTGTTGTAGAAGCCCTAGGCAAGGAGAGGTGAGGGCACCACCCCGAGGGCACTTCCTGGAAAGGCCCCCAGGCCTTTAGTGGTTGCTCCTGTAGAGCAGGGAGGAGGAGCTTAAGTTGTCTTCTCTGGAGCCACTGGCAAGTTAAGAATTGCTCACCTTGAACCTCTCAGCGGAGTGAGCTGCACCTGTGTTGTCCCCTGCTGCATTCGAGGCTTCTGTCACTTAGGTTGCTCCCCTGTCCTATCCTGGCCCCTATCCATCCCCCCAGCTAAGCCATGATTGCCACTGTTTAGTCACATGCCTGCCCCAATGCATACACAAAGAGATCCCTGAGGGAGCAGGGACCAGAAACACAGTAAAAACACCAGGATCTGCCATCTACCACTGCTCACCTGTGGTATGTCCATCTGTATCGGTGTATGTCCATCTGTAGACCCCAGGATCTCCATCTAAGATCCTGTAGGACTCAGTATACATCCAACTGTAGAATAATGGAATGTGTATAAATAGGGGTGTTTGGGTTCTTCATCCATATAGAGGCACAGGGCACATTACAAGTGTTCCCAACTACATCCTAGACTCAGTCTCTCTAGCATCAAGCTGGAGTGTAGAGCCTGGCTTTCCCAGTTATCCATCAATACTGGTCCAGTGAAAACAGCATAGTCAGCTCTAGGAGTTCCAGTGTGAGAAAAACCTTTGGGTTTAGACAGCTCATGGGGAGCCCAACACCCAAGATGAGCCTTAGGCAGGAGAACCAATTCAAGGAACATGCAATAAAAATGGGTTCTCAGAGGAAAATGTAGACTGAAACCCAGACCCAGAACAAAGGTCCTGTAAGAGTCAAGAAATGACAAAGAGCAATGACCCAAGGGCAAGACAGTTGGACTCTGTCAAGGGTAGGAATCACCAGTCTCTCACACTGAAATCTGTGCTGCTGGAGAAGGACTTGAGAAGTCAGGGTCCCCAGAATCAGCTACACACACACACACACACCATCCCACTCCTTCCCTGGCCCCGCCTCCCTCAGTCTGAGTGCCTGCCTCACATGGGCAAGCAGTCTGAGTCTGCATGGAGCCTCAGGCTGAGGACAGATGGCATCTTCTGCCCGAATCCTGGCAGGTGGATATGGCATAGATGGTGTAGTTAAACACCGTCAGCCAGTGAATGGCGGTCCTCCAGGCGGCAGAGGAGCCCTCTGGACTCTCGCCGAGACAAGTGGCCGGTTATGGCGAAGAAGCTCCCTGGTTCTGCTGTGGGTGGAAAAGCCTCCGAAGACAGGCCAGCGAAGGGCACTGCCCACATCTTAGTTTTCTTCTGGGCAGGGTCACAGAGTTCCCGAGCAGGATGGTTTTAGTAACAGGCTGGTGTGGGGAGGAGCTGGGGGTTGAGCGGGTCTCCTCAGCTGACTTCGAGTTCCTGGGGATCTTACACAATCTGCCTGGGTTTCAAGAGCCAGTGGGGAAGGAAGTGGTGGTCACCGAAGGAAAGGAGGCGAGAGTCATCGAAGGCACTGCCCCAAGTCTCTATACACGTAAGACTGTCCCAGCAGCCCTGGCCCTAGGCCGCCAGAGCGGAGCGACCGGGGGTCCACAAGCCCTCTCTATTGTACTGTTCGCCATCTTCCTTGAAGAAAGTGTGGCCCCAACAGTCTGAGACCAACTACGCTGTAGGAAGTTGTTCCTCTGCTGGGACGCAGGTTTACCTGTGTGCTCTGCCGTGTGCCCTCAGCCCTCAGGCCCTGGTTTCCACCTCTTGGGCAGCTGCCTTGGCTGGCTGGAGTCTGTTCCTAGAGATGTTAGCATATTCCACAGACAGAAGGGGGTCGAGGGCTTCTGGTAGGACTGGGAACTCCTAGAGATGGAGTCCTGAGGCCCAGAAAATATATTAAACAAAATTACAGAAGAACATTTCCCCAACCTAAAGAAGGATATTCGTATAGATACAAGAAGCCTACAGAACACCAAATAGACTGGATCAAAAGAAAGCATCCCCACGCCATATAATAATCAAAACACAAAACATACAGAATAAAGAACAGATATTAAGAGCTGCAAAGGAAAAAGGTCAAGTATCATATAAAAAGGAAACCTATCAGAATTACACTGACTTCTCAGTGGAAACCATGAAAGACAGAAGGTCTTGGATAGATGTGCTACAGACACTAAGGGAACATGAATGCAAGCCTAGACTACTATACCCAGCAAAGCTTGCATTCACCATCGATGGAGAAAACAAGATATCCCAGGACAAAAACAGATTTAAACAATACGTAGCCACAAATCCAGCCTTGCAGAAAGTAATAGAAGGAAAATCACAAACCAAGGAGTCCAACAATGCCCACAATAACTCAGACATCTAGCAACCCTTCACCAACACAACTCAAAGAAGGGTAACACACAAACTCTACTACCAGAAAAAAAAATGACAGGAGATAACAAACAATGGTCATTAATATCACTTAATATCAATGGACTCAATTCACCTATAAAAAGGCACAGGCTAAGAGATTGGATACGAAAACAGGATCCAACATTCTGCTGCTTACAAGAAACACACCTCAACCACAAAGACAGACTCAGAGTAAAGGGTTGGGAAAAGATTTATCAAGCAAATGTACCTAAGAAACAAGCCGGTGTGGCCA
Source organism: Arvicola amphibius (assembly GCF_903992535.2). NCBI lineage: Eukaryota > Metazoa > Chordata > Mammalia > Rodentia > Cricetidae > Arvicola > Arvicola amphibius. Next base: position 69,340,644 of record NC_052055.2, on the reverse strand, counting down.
TACTAATTTCTAACAAAGTTGACTTCAAACTAAAATCAATCAGAAGAGATGGAAAGGGACACTTTATATTCATAACAGGAAAAATCCATCAGAATGAAGTCTCAATCCTGAATATCTATGCCCCTAATATAAAAGCACCCACTTACGTAAAAGAAAAATTACTAGAACTCAAGGCAGCCATCAAACCACACACATTAATAGTAGGAGACTTCAACACTCCTCTCTCACTATTGGACAGGTCAATCAGACAGAAACCTAACAGAGAATTAAAAGACTTAATGGAGGTAATGAACCAAAAACTTAACAGACATCTATAGAACATTCCACCCAAATAGGAAAGAATATACCTTCTTCTCTGCGGCTCACAGAACCTCTTCGAAAATTGACCATATACTCGGTAACAAAGCAAACTTCCACAGTTACAAAAAAAATTAGTAACCACCTGTATCTTATCGGATCACCATGGATTAAAATTAGAATTCAACAACAATGCTACCTCCAGAAAGCCTACAAACTCATGGAAACTGAACAGTCAACTACTGACCCACACCTGGGTCAAGGAAGAAATAAAGAAAGAAATTAAAGTCTTTCTTGAATTTAATGAAAACAAAGACACAACATACTCAAATCTATGGGACACAATGAAAGCAGTGCTAAGAGGAAAGTTCATAGCACTAAGTGCCCACTTAAAGAAAACGGAGAAAGCACTCATTGGAGACTTAACAGCACACCTGAAAGTTCTGGAAAAAAAAGAAGCAGACTCACCTAGGAGGAGTAGAAGACTGGAAATAATCAAACTGAGGGCAGAAATCAACAAAATAGAAACACAGAAAACAATCCAAAGAATCAATGAAACAAGAAGCTGGTTCTTGGAGAAAATCAACAAGATTGACAAACCCCTAGCCAAACTAATCAAATGGCAGAGAGAGAACACGCAAATTAATAAGATCAGAAATGAAAAGGGGGACATAACCACAGACACAGAGGAAATTCAGAGAATCATTAGATCTTACTACAAAAGCCTGTATGCCACAAAATTGGAAAATGTAAAAGAAATGGACTTTTTTTTAATAAGTACCACATACCAAAGTTAAACCAGGACCGGGTGAACAATCTAAATATTCCTGTTAGTCGCAAAGAATTAGAAACTGTTATCAAAAACCTCCCTACCAAAAAAAGCCCAGGACCAGATGGTTTCAATGCAGAATTCTACCAGAACTTCCAAGAAGACCTCATACCTATACTCCTTAAGGTATTTCATAATATAGAAACAGAACAGTCATTGCCCAATTCCTTTTATGAAGCTACAGTTACCCTGATACCTAAACTACACAAAGACTCAACCAAGAAAAAGAATTACAGGCCAGTCTCACTCATGAACATTGATGCAAAAATTCTCAATAAAATACTGGCAAATCGAATCCAAGAACACATTAGAAAAATTATCCACTACAATCAAGTAGGCTTCATCCCAGAGATGCAGGGCTGGTTCAACATATGAAAATCTATCAATGTAATCCATCATATAAATAAACTGAAGGAAAAAAACCATATGATCATCTCATTAGATGCTGAAAAAGAATTTGACAAAATTCAACACCCCTTTATGATAAAGATCTTGGAGAGATTAGGGATACAAGGGTCATTCCTAAATATAATAAAGGCTATTTACAGCAAGCCGACAGCTAACATCAAATTAAATGGAGAGAAACTCAAGGCTATCCCACTAAATTCAGGAACACGACAAGGCTGTCTACTCTCTCCTTATCTCTTCAATATAGTGCTTGAGGTTCTAGCAATAGCAATAAGACAACATAAGGGGATCAAGGGGATTCGAATTGGAAAGGAAGAAGTTAAACTTTCGTTATTTGCAGATGATATGATAGTGTACATAAGCAACCCCAAAAACTCCACCAAAGAACTCCTACAGCTGATAAACTCCTTCAGTAATGTGGCAGGATACAAGATCAACTCCAAAAAATCAGTTGCCCTCCTATACACAAAGGATAAGGAAGCAGAGAGGGAAATCAGAGAAGTATCACCTTTCACGATAGCCACAAATAGCATAAAATATCTTGGGGTAACTCTAACCAGGAAAGTGAAGGATCTATTTGACAAGAACTTTAATTCTCTGAAGAAAGAAATTGAAGAGGATACCAGAAAATGGAAGGATCTCCCTTGCTCGTGGATTGGGAGGATCAACATAGTAAAAATGGCAATTCTACCAAAAGCAATTTGTAGATTCAATGCAATCCCCATCAAGGTCCCAACAAAATTCTTCACAGATATTGAGAGGAAAATAATCAACTTTATATGGAAAAACAAGAAACCCAGGATAGCCAAAACAATCTTATACAATAAAGGTACTTCTGGAGGCATTACCATCCCTGACTTCAAACTCTATTACAGAGCTACAATATTGAAAACAGGTTGGTATTGGCATAAAAACAGAGAAGTTGACCAATGGAATCGTATAGAAGACCCGGATCTTAACCCACAAACCTATAAACACCTGATTTTTGATAAAGGAGCCATAAGTACACAATGGAAGAAAGAGAGCATCTTCAACAAATGGTGCTGGCATAACTGGATGTCAACCTGTAGAAGAATGAAAGTAGATGCATATCTATCACCATGCACAAAACTCAAGTCCAAATGGATTAAAGACCTCAATATCAATCGGAACACACTGAGCCTGATAGATGAGAAAGTGGGAAGTACTCTACAACATATGGGCACAGGAGAACGTTTCCTACGTATAACCCCAGCAGCACAGACATTAAGGGCAACATTGAATAAATGGGACCTCCTGAAGCTGAGCAGCTTCTGTAAAGCAAAGGACACTGTCACTAAGACACAAAGGCAGCCTACTGACTGGGAAAAGATCTTCACCAACCCTGCAACTGACAAAGGTCTGATCTCTAAAATATATAAGGAACTCAAGAGACTAGACTTCAAAATACTAATTAACCCTTTTAAAAAATGGGGCTCTGAACTGAACAGAGAATTCTCAACAGAAGAAGTCCATGGCCAAAAGACACTTAAGGTCATGTTCAACCTCCGTAGCTATCAGGGAAATGAAAATCAAAACAACTTTGAGATACCATCTTACACCTGTCAGATTGGCTAAAATCAAAAACACCAATGATAGCCTTTTCTGGAGAGGTTGTGGGGTAAGAGGTACACTCATCCATTGCTGGTGGGAATACACACTTGTGCAACCACTTTGGAAAGCAGTGTGGCAGTTTCTCATGAAATTTGGGATCAACCTACCCCAGGACCCAGCAATTCCACTCTTGGGAATTTACCCAAGAGATGCCCAATCATACTACAAAAGCATTTGTTCAACTATGTTCATAGCAGCATTATTTGTAATAGCCAGATCCTGGAAACAACCTAGATGCCCTTCAGTGGAAGAATGGATGAAGAAACTGTGGAATATATACATGTTAGACTACTACTCAGCGGTAAAACACAATGACATCTTGAATTTTGCATGCAAATGGATGGAAATAGAAAACACTATTCTGAGTGAGGTAACCCAGACCCAAAAAGATGCACATGGGATGTAGTCACTCATAATCGGTTTTTAGCCATAAATAAAGGACATCGAGCCTATAATACGTGATCCTTGAGAAGACAATAAGAAGGTGAAACCAAAGAAAAACATATAGTTATCCTCCTGGATATTGGAAGTAGACAAGTTTGCCGGGCAAAAATTGGGAACTTGGGGGTGGGGTTGGTTGGGGGCAAGGTGAGATGGGGAGAGAAAAGCGTGAAGGGGAGGATGGGGAGAGCTTGGGGGAATGGGTTGTTTGGGATATAGGAAGGGTGGATATGGAAGCAGGGAAGCATATATCCTAATTAAGGGAGCCATCTTAGGATTATTTAGAGACTTGACTCTAGAGGGGTTCCCAGCTATCCAGGGAGATGCCCCCAGCTAGTTCCGTGGGCAGCTGAGGAGAGGGTGCCGGAAAAGGCCAGATCCTATAGCCATACTAATGAATATCTTGCATATCACCATAGAACCTTCACCTGGCGATGGATGCAGATAGAGACAGAGCCCCACACTGGTGCACCGGACTGAGTTCCCAAGGTCCTGACGAGGAGCAGAAGGAGGGAGAACATGAGAAAGTAAGTCAGGACCATGAGGGAACCTTCATCTGGCGATGGATGGAGATAGAGACAGAGCCACACATTGGTGCACCACACTGAGCTCCCAAGGTCCAAATGAGGAACAGAAGGAGGGAAAACATGAGCAAGGAAGTCTGGACTGCGAGGGGTCTCCCCATCCACTGAGATGGTGGGGCTGATCTATTCAGAGCTTACCAAGCCCAGCTGGACTGGGACTGAAAAAGCATGGGATAAAACCAGACTCCCTGAACATGGCAGACAATGAGGGCTGCTGAGAAGCCAAGGACAATGACACTGGATTTGGATCCTACTACGCATACTGGCTTTGGCGGGGGGGGGGGGGCCTGGCCTGTTTGGATGCTCACCTTCCTGGACCTGGATGGAGCGGGGAGGAACTTGGACTTCCCACAGGGCAGGGAACCCTTACTGCTCTCTGGATAGGAGAGGGAGGGGGAGTGGAGGGGGGAGGGGAGTAAATGGGAGGCAGGGAGGAGGTGGAAATAAAAAAAATAAGTGACAGGGTAAAACACCATTGTCCCACAGCATTACATATTATATGATGCTGAATATATAATATTGTTAATAATGTAGAACAATGAATTGGTCTGCTTTTATCCCTGTTGCCAAGACAAACACCCTGACATAAAAGCAGCTCAGGAGAGGGAAAGCTCATCTGCTAACAATTACGAGTTACAGCCCATCATTTCAGGAAGAACTCAAGCAGCTAGACAAACCACACCCACATCCAAGAGCAAAGCAAATACACACATTCTGCTTGTCTGCTCTCAGCTAACTCCTTCCTTACACTGTTTCCAAGCCCCTGCCTAGGGAATGGTGCTGCCTGCATGGTAGGTTTACAACATCAGCTAACAGTCATGCTAATCCCCTCCTGCTGCAGCCATGCTCACGGACTAACCTGATCTAGAGAGTTCTCCTTTAAGACTGTCTTCCCAGGTGATTCATTGTGTGTCAACTGACAATGAAAAACCTAAGAGCACACCCGTATCCCTCCTGTGGCAAGAGCAGTCACAAGCCACTCATGTGGTCAAAATACAGGGTATGACGTATTATTCTTACTCATAATCTTCATGTTGTACATTAAATCTTTGACTCATTCACTCTGCATAGTTGCTATTTTGTATTTTTGACCTACACGCATCTCTGCACTCTGGCTACATACATCTCTGCACTATAACTACATACATCTCTGCACTCTGGCTACATACATCTCTGCACTCTGGCTACATACATCTCTGCACTCTGACTACATGCATCTCTGCACTCTGACTACAAAGTGGGTGAGGAGAGCCAGAGCCCAGAACACTGCCTGCCAGAGAACCTTCTTCCCCAGGCCTCCAGTTCCCATAGGCCCTCCCACAACCCAGCCTCTTCTGGGGTCCCCTGTTCAGCTGGGCAGGGGACACCTTCACTGTACAGTGGGCCTGCCTTGTAGGCCCTGTGGTCTCCATTGTAGGGGAATGCTGCAAATGTCGCAAGCCATTGCTCATTTTCTGTCGCCTGCTTCTAACTTTCTTTTTGACCGTGAACTTGCCAGTTCCAGCCTCATCCCTTCATGGATCTTTTCCCCCATCAATCACTAATTAAGAGATTGTCCTACAGGTTTACTTCCAGGCCTGTTTTCTGTAGACATCTTCTCAGCCAAGGTTTCCTCATCTCAGGTGACTGTAGCCTGTGTCAAGTTGACATAAAACTATGCAGTACACTTATGTAAGCCTCTAAGTCTGTTCATACAGTCAGAGCTAGGATGCTGGAGAAAGATAAAGGCTGCTGACGCACCTTCAAGGAGACTTAAGGTGAGGACCAGTGATACTTAGTCTCACCTTGGGCTGTTCTAAATCTTAAACAAGCCCCAGTCTATGGACTGACATCCTTTAAGGGATGGGCACAAATATAATTCCAGTAAGACAGAAGCTAGGTGACAAATGTCTTTAGAAGCTTCCAGAAGCTAGGTTTGGTGATGTCAAACTATAATTTCCAATGCATAGTACTCCATTATGTAAATGTACCACATTTTCTTCATCCATTTTTCAGCTGAGGGGCATCTAAGCTGTTTCCAGGTGCTAGCTACAACAAGTAATGCTGCTATAAACACAGTTGAGCAAATATCCTTGTGGTATGAGTGTGCATCCTTTTAGTATATACCCAAGAGTGGTATTGCTGGGCCTTGAGGTAGATTGATCCCCAATTTTCTGATAAACTGCCACACTGATTTCCAAAGTGACTGTAAAAGTTTGCACTCCCACCAGCAATGGAGGAGTGTTCCCCTTACTCCACATCCTCTACAGCATAAGCTGTTGTCAGTGTTTTTTATTTTAGCCATTCTGACAGGTGTAAGATGGTATCTCAGAGTCATTTTGATTTGTGTTTTCCTGATCGCTAAGAATGTTGAGCAACTCAAGTATCTTTCGGGCATTTGAGATTCTTCTGTTACGAATTCTCTGTTTAGGACTGTACCCCATTTTTAATTGAATTATTTGATATTTTGATGAGTAGTTTCTTGAGTTCTTTTATATATTCTGGAGATCAGTCATCTGTCCAATGTGAGGTTGGTGAAGATTTTTTCCCATTCTGTAGGCTGCCGCTTTGTCTTGTTGACCATGTCTTTTGCCTTACAGAGGCTTCTCAGTTTCAGGAGGTCCCATTTATTAATTGTTTCTCTCTGTGTCTGTGCTACTGGGGTTATATTTAGGAAGTGGTCACCTGTGCCCATGCATTCTAGGCTACCTCCCACTTTCTCTTCTATCAGGTTCAGTGTGGCTTGGTTTATGCTGAGGTCTTGACCCATTTGGACTTGAGTTTGTGCATGGTAATAGATATGGATCTAATTTCATTCTTTTACATGTTGGTATCCAGTTATACCAGCACCATTTGTTGAAGATGCTTTCTTTTTTCTATTTTATAATTTTAACTTCTTTATCAAAAATGAGGTGTTCATAGGTGTGTGGGTTGATATCCAGATCTTCAATTCAATTCCATTGGTCCACCTGTCTGTTTTTGTGTCAATAACAAGCTATTTTCATTACTATAGCTCTATAATAGAGCTTGAAGTCAGAGATAATGATGCTTCTAGAAGTTCCTTTATTGTACAGGATTTTTTTTTTGCTTTTACATATAAAGTTGAGTATTGTTTTTTTCAAGGTCTGTGAAGAGTTGTACTGAGATTTTGAGGGTCATTGCATTGAATCTGTAGATTGCTTTTGGTAAGATTGCCATTTTTATTATGTTGATCATACCTACCCAAGAGCATGGGCAATCTTTCCATTTTCTGATATCTTCTTCAATTTCTTTCTTCAAAGACTTAAAGTTCTTGTCATACAGTCTTTCACTTCTTTGGTTAGTGTTACCCCAAGGTATTTTATCTTATGTTATTTGTGGCTATTGTAAAGGCTGATATTTCTCTGACTTCTTCCTTAGCCCCTTTATCATTTATATATAGGATATATTAAATTTATCATTTATATATATCATTTATATATTGCAGGCAAATGGATGGAACTATAAAAGAGCCATCCTGAGTAAAGTAACACAGACCCAGAAAGACAAACACGAACTTTCATCCATCAAGTGATGGGAGTAGATGCAGAGATTACAGCTAAATACTGGGGTGAGCCCTCAGAGTCCAGTCAAAGAGAGGGAGGAGGGATCATATGAGCAAAGGGGTCAAGACCATGATGGGGATACCCACAGAAACAGCTGACCTGAGCTAGTGGGTGCTCACAGACTCTGGACTGACAACAGGCGAACCTGCATAGGACCAAAATAGGCCCTCTGAATGTGGGGGACAGTTATGTGGTTTGGGAAGTCTGTGGGGCCACTGGCAGTGGGAACAGAATTTATTTCTAATGCATGAACTGACTTTTTGGAGCCCATTCCCTATGGAGGAATACTTTGCTCAGCCTGGATATAGAGGGGAGGGCCTTGGTCCTTCCTGCCTTAAAGTGATGTGCCAGACTTTGTTGACTACCCATAGGAAGCCTTGCCCTCTCTGATGAGTGGATGGGGGGTGAGGTGGGGGAAAGTTTGGGGGAGACAGAGGATAAGGGGGAGTGGGAACTGGGATTGGTATGTAAAATGAGAAAAGATTGTCTTTAGAAAGTAAATAATAAAAAAGAAAAGAAACTGAGGTAGAACCCCAGTGTGTGTGTGTGTGTGTGTGTGTGTGTGTGTGTGTGTGTGTGTGTGTGTATTTCCAGCACTGAAGAGCCTGAGATTGAAGGATCTTGAGTTCCAGAGTGGCTGTGCTAAATAATGAGTCCCTGTTTTTTTAAAATATAGAGTTATTCAAAATATTGAATAGCCTCTGGAGGGGATGGTACTGTTATTTTTAACAAAATCTCAGTCATTCGATTTTACTAATAAAAACCCAGGAGCCAGATGCTAGGGTGAAAACCTGCTGTCTCAGAGAGGCAGAGAAAGCATCCAGGTGCTTCTCCTCTGCCAGTGTCCTAGAAATATCTTTCTCCTACACCATCTCAAACAAAACTCCTCAAACTGAATGTCACTTCCTTCTATTTCCTGTGCATCTCTCTATCTGTCCTCCTGACTTTCTCTTGCCTCTATGGTTTTTCTGTCAACTGGTTGCTTACTCTGCCTCTTGACCTATGGTTGACTCTATTTAATCCTGTTTACAATATCTAAGCAGAAAGCTCTTGGATTAAAGGTGTGCCCTGGGGCTGAGCCACACCACAATTAGAAATAGGTTTTTCCAGTAAATAATGCAATCTTGGGGTTCACAGTGTGATCAAACATCCTGCAACAGGGTACAATAACCTAAATGACTTGTGTGTGGCCCTAAAATTGCAACCTTTCCCACAATTCTAGAATGAGACATTACCACATGGCTAGGGAGGCGTGGACACTGCTATACAGAAAGCTGTGTTTTAGTTTTCCCTCTGAGCAACACTCAGTGTTGAATGAAATGCAGATACTCATTAACGTGCCAGTACAGTAATCCTGTGGGCAGAGAAGGCTACTGTGCAAGGATGTATTGTCAAGGTAGGAACTCAGGGTGGGGAGCAAAGATGACCCAAGACACTGGAAAACTGCAGGAGATGCAGCACAGGTTATGCCTGAGGGACAGGCTTATGACTATCTGTGTTCCAAACCTCAGGCTCCATCTGAGTTCTGGATTCCTTGGGAATATATCAGAGCCCTGTGTAAGATTTGCCCTTTTTGTTTTTTATTAAAAATCATTTTCACCCCTGTGGTGGTTTGAATAGGTACAACCTCTTATAGATTTAAGTGTTTGAATGCTTGACCCATAGGGATTGGCACTATTAGGAGGTGTGACCTTGATGGGGTAGGTGTGGTGTCATTGGGGGAAGTGTGTCACTATGGGGGGGATGCTCAAACCATGCCCAGGATGTCAGTTCACTTCCTGCTGCCTGCGTATCAAGATGTAGAGCTCTCAGCTCCTCCAACACCATGTCTGCCTGCCTGCTGCCATGCTCCTGCCATAATGACAATGGACCAAATCTCTCAAACTGTAAGCCAGTTCCAATTAAATGTTTTCCTTTATAAGAGTTGCCAAGGTCATGGTGTCTCTTCACAGCAATAGAAACCCAAGACACACACAATAAATATATTTGATCATGTTTTTCCCTCCCTTAACTCCTGCCAGATCTTTCCCCAAATCTCTACCCATTTGTCTTAGTTATGGTTTCTATTGCTGTAAAGAGACACAATGACCATGGCAACTCTTATAAATGAAAACATTTAATTGGGTGGCTTACAGTTCATTGTCATCATGGAGAACATGGTGGTGCATAGCCAATATGGTGCTGGAGAAGAAGCTGGGAATTCTACATCTTTGATCTGAAGGTGACAGAAAGTGAACTGAGACACTGGGCATGGTTTAAGCATATATGAGATTTCAAAGTCTACCCTCACAATGACACACTTCCTGAACAAAGCCACATCTACAACAAAGCCACACCTCCTAGTAGGGGCCAATTACATTCAAACTACCACATCACCCAACTTCATGCTTATTTTTTAAAAAAATAAAGAAAACAAAATGAACAAGCAAAAAAATACCAAAAAACACACATGAGAGACTGCAGGGAGCCGATTTGCTAGCCGCCATTACAAGATGGCGCTGAGCCCCTGCACCACCGAGCAAACAACTCCATATATGGCAAGGCTGTAGACGGAACCTCTCGCATGCGCAGTAGTGCGCAGTAATCTTAGCCAATCCCGTGGCCGGGGGCATCGAAAGATGAGTGAGTAGCCAATCCAGGCATGACCCGTGTCCGCTCTCCCTATATAAGCGGCTGCCGTTTAGTGCTCCGGGCCCTTCGCTTTTGCTCTCCCTACAACCAAGAGGCTCCAATAAAGCATGATTTGAGAAGGATCCTCGACTCGGTGGTCGTTCTTCCCTGCTGGCCAGGGGGGTTTGCCGCAACTGGTGCCGAAACCCCGGGACGCCGGGACACCCTTCGGTCACTGGGCAAGGGGCCAAGGAGGATCCAGAACTCGACAGGCGGGGCAGCGACGTCGGTAAGCAAGTCTCCCAAAAATGATGATTGCTGGAGTTGAGCCTGGAGTGTTCTGCCTTGTTTTTGTGGTAATGGTGATCTGTGTGCTCCTGTGTTGCTTTTGGTTGCGTTGCCATAAGCCTGGTCAAGAGTGCCTTTGCTGTTGCGACCACGCCTAGTCAGAATCGAAAGTAAGTCCGTCATAGATAAAACGGCTTTTCTCTGAAGGGGAAGTAAGACCGCTGTAGCTTAAGCGGCTCTCCTGTAGGGTGCCCGTGCATAAGACCACATTATGGGCAACACTCATGGCGCTGGTCCTGGTCCCATCGACCTCGTTAGTCCCCTGCAGGCGCTGCTTAAACAGCCTGGCCTGAAGGTTTCTCGGAGCACGATCGATAAGGTCGTGAAGGACATTGACCAGAACGCACCGTGGTTCGCGGTCTCTGGGGATTTCACCTTGCCCTCATGGGAAAAATTAGGACGGGACTTGGAAAAGGCAAAACATGAAAACCAAATAGGCCGTGGCACTATGCTGCTATGGCGACTAGTGAGGAACTGCTTACGAGGGGGTGATAATGCAGATCTTGTTAGGAAAGGTAGAGAGGCATTAATAGCACACCAGGACAGCTTATCAGAATCGGAATCAAAAGGGGGAGACTTGGATAGGCCTAAAAGAAAAAAAGAAAAGGAAAAGGAAAAAGAAAAGGATCCAAAAGTTAAGCCCAGGGAAAAGGGCCAAAGAGAGCCCTTGGGCACAAAAATGGAGGAGAGGAACCGGCTTTATCCAGTTCTTGAGGAGTTCGCCGACCTAGACTTGTCGGACGATGAGCTCAGTCCTCAGGAAGAGGAGGACTTAGAGGAGGAAGTTGCTAGATGCGAGGAGGAGCGGCGTGGGCGGAGATGCCTGCCGCGGGTTTCTGCAGTTGGAGGCGGGGCCAGAGGAGGGCCTGGGAGGCTGCTGGGTGAGTCTCCACCCACAGCGCCGCCGCCATCTTATGCGCAGGCAGCAAAGCCTGCCGGAGGTTATCATTTCATCAGCAATAACACTTGGGCTCGTTTGGCCTCAGCCTTCCCAGTGTTTGAGGATGCTGATACACATCATAGGTGGTATGAGCCCGTGCCCTATAAACAGCTGAAAGACATAGTGACCGTGGCTAGGGACTTTGGGCCCACCGCAGACTATACCATTGCATTGTTGCGCAGACTCTGTACCCAGGTTTTAACACCCACAGACTGGACAGAGGTTGCTAGGGCATGCCTGTCCCGAGGACAATTCCTGGAATTCAAATCCCTGGCTGCTGACAAGGCACAGGTTCAGGCTCGGCTTAATGCACAAAATGGCCACCCAGATTGGACGGCTGAGATGCTTTTGGGACAAGGGGAGTTTGCTGAAAACCAAGTTGATCATCCTCTTGAGGTGTACCAGCAAATTAGTGATATTTACTTCCATGCTTGGAAGATCCTACCCAATAAAGGGGAAGTGGCAGGCAATTTGACTAAGATCGTCCAAGGACCCACAGAGCCATTCGCAGACTTTGTGGCCAGGATGACTGAGGTCGCTGAAAAGATCTTTGGAAATTCAGATGTGACCCTGCCGTTTGTGCAACAGATAATTTTTGAACAAAGCACTAAAGAATGTCAGCGAGCCATAGGACCAGTCAGGCATAAAGGACTGGATGCTTGGTTGAAGGCTTGTAGGGAAATTGGAGGTCCTTTAACAAATGCAGGCTTAGCAGCGGCGATGCTTTCGGCCACTAGATCGGCCCGGGATACAAAAAACAAAGGATGCTTTCGGTGCGGCCAGATGGGACACTTAAAAAGAAATTGTCCTAATGGCAGCGGACCTATCGAACCGCCTACTAGGCCTGGTCCACGTATGCCAGGCACTTGCCCTCGCTGTAAGAAGGGAAAGCATTGGGCCAATGAATGCCGCTCAGTGAAGGACATTAATGGTCAACCTATCCCACAAGTCTCTAGTTCTGAGACAAAAAACGGGATGAGGGGCCCCAGTCCCCGGGGCCCGAAAATATTCGGGGCGCTTCAGGCTTCAGCCCCACCTCTGAGTCACCAGAGGCAGACCCGCCAGTACGGAGAGCCACCATCGGTTCCGCAGGGTTGGACCTCTGTGCCACCTCCGGAATGGTATTAACACCAGACATGGGAGTTCAGATTATGGAGACTGACATGTCGGGTCCCTTGCAGGAGGGACATGTAGGGATTGTTTTGGGGTGCTCCTCATCTACTATGAAAGGACTGATAGTTCACCCAGGTGTTATTGACCCTGATTATATGGGGCAGATTAAGATTCTTTGTCACGCTTTTCATGGCGTAATTTCTGTTGCTCCCGGTGACCGGGTTGCTCAATTGTTAGTTTTTCCCTCCAAGCATGAATCATTCCCCTCTGCAGACAGAGTAAGAGGGAATGAGGGCTTGGGGTCCACAGGAGTTGACCTTGCCTGTTTGTCCATGGCCCTTAATGATAGACCGATCTTAGAATTGACTATTGAAGGAAAAGTTTTTTCGGGCTTGGTGGACACTGGCACGGATCGAAGCATTATCAGAACCCAATCATGGCCTAAGCAATGGCCTTTACAGCAATCCTGCCAGTCCCTACAGGGGCTAGGGTACGCACGTACACCTTGCATCAGTTCTAAGGAACTGACTTGGAGAATAGAAGATCAGCATGGGAAAATACAACCTTTTATAGTAGACCTTCCCATTAACCTCTGGGGAAGGGATGTTCAGCAGCAATTACAGCTCAGATTGACTAATGAATTTTCAGATAAAAGTAAAGATATGATGAGGTTGCAAGGATTTGTTCCTTCTCGAGGCCTGGGAAAAAATCTTCAAGGCATACCCGACCCGATAATACCGGTCAGTAAGACAGACCGCAAAGGACTGGGTTTTTCTTAGGGGCCACTGACATATCGGCTTCCACAATGGGCTCCATACCCATACCATGGACAACAAATAAGGCTGTATGGATCCCCCAGTGGCCCCTTTCCCAGGAGAAATTGGAAGCCGCTAAACAACTAATTGAGGAACAATTGCAATTAGGTCACATTGAGCCTTCTGTATCACCATGGAATACCCCAATCTTTGTTATCAAAAAGGCATCAGGAAAATGGAGGTTATTACATGACTTGCGGGCTGTAAACAGTCAGATGCAAGTTATGGGGGCAGCCCAAAAGGGTCTCCCATTACTCTCTGCTCTGCCAAAGGATTGGCCAATTATAGTACTAGATATCAAAGATTGCTTCTTTTCCATTCCGCTGTGTTCCCAGGATAGGGAAAGGTTCGCTTTCACTTTGCCTTCTGTAAATCATGAACAGCCTGATTCCCGTTATCAGTGGAGAACCCTCTCCCAGGGGATGTCAAATAGTCCTACTATGTGTCAGCTATTTGTAGATTCTGCCCTGATGGCTGTAAGGAGACAGTTTCCCACTGTAAAGGTCATTCATTACATGGATGACATTCTGTTGACAGCTTCATCCCAACAGGTACTTAGGGAAGCTTTTCAAAATACTGTTCAGACCTTGGAAAAGCAAGGGCTAATTGTAGCCCCTGAAAAGGTACAGTGCTCTACACCAGCACGGTTTCTGGGTTCTATTATCTCCCCAGATACAATCAGACCACAAAAGGTCCTTATTCGTACCCAAAACTTAAGGACCCTTAATGATTTCCAACAGTTACTAGGAGATATTAATTGGATCCGAGGGTATCTACATGTACCAAGGTCAGAGCTACTGCCCCTATTTTCTATCTTAGAGGGTGATCCTGATGTTACCTCCCCGAGGACGTTGACACCTGCTGCTATGCAATCTTTACACAAGATTGAGGGGGCTATATCCAAGGCACAGCTATGCCGCCATGACCCGTCTTTGCCAATTTCTCTTTGTATATTAAAAACAAAAAATATTCCAACAGGAGTTTTATGGCAAGAGGGACCTCTATGGTGGCTGCATGGTAATTCAATTGGGGCAAAAACGCTTAGATATTATCCTGACTTGGTGGCTAATCAAGCCTTAATGGGAATAAAATTTTGCTTGACCTGTTTTGCAAAGATGCCTGATAAGCTGATTATACCCTATACTAAGGAGCAAGTGGAGGTCTTGGCCGCCACTGTGGACAATTGGGCTATTTTGCTTTGCACTTTTTCTAATACTATTGATAATCATTTTCCTAAGCATCCAATTTTGAGTTTTGTGGAAAAGAATTTAGTGTACTTTCCACGAGTTACCTCCCCTAAGCCCTTATTGGGAGCTGTAACCATATTTACTGATGGCTCAAAAACAGGAGTAGGAGGTATGGTGGTGGATAATCAGCCACCGGTGGTATTTAATTTTCAACCCGATGCCCCTCAGACTACAGAATGCTTGGTGGTATTGGAAGTTTTTAAGAAATTTCCTGAGCCCTTTAATTTGTTTTTGGACTCACAATATGTAGTTAATGCGGTGTCCTCTCTTGAGGTGGCCGCTTCCATTCTCCAGTCAAGTCCGGTTTCCAATGTTCTAATACAGATTCAGCAACATATACTTCAAAGGAGTAATCCATTCTATATTGGACATATTAGAGCCCATACCCTACTGCCTGGTTCTATGTCTGAGGCTAATGCAAGAGCTGATCAGGCAACCAGAGCTATGGCCTTGGTTGCTGCGGACCCAATGGAGCTTGCTCGAGAGTTTCACAGGCTCTATCATGTACCCGCTGATACTCTTTGTAGAAAATTTGCCCTGTCCAGAAGCAATGCAAGAGATATTGTGAAGGCCTGTTCCTCTTGTGTGACTTTTCTTCACCCTCCTCACACAGGGGTTAACCCTCGGGGCCTGCGCCCGACTGATCTATGGCAGATGGACGTGACTCACATCCCTGAATTTGGGAGGCTGAAATATTTACATGTGTCTGTTGATACCTGTTCAGGCATTATCCATGCCACCCCTTTGGCGGGGGAAAAGGTCACCCATGTAAAGACTCATTGCCTGGAAGCTTGGGCAGCTTGGGGCAAACCGTTGCGCTTAAAAACAGACAACGGCCCAGCATATTCCTCCCATGGCTTTCGCTCCTTTTGCACACAGCTTCAGGTTGAACATACTTTTGGCCTACCATATAATCCCCAAGGCCAGGGGATCGTTGAAAGGGCTAACAGAAGCCTCAAAGATATTCTAACAAAACAAAAAGGGGGAATAGCAGAAACAGCTTCCCCCAGGGATAGAATTGCCTTGGCACTTTTTACATTTAATTTTCTAATTTTTGATGGTCAAGGCCGAACAGCGGCTGATAGACATGCTAACATGACCCCCGAAGATAAGGGAGTGTCTGTTATGTGGAAAGATGTGTTGGATAACAAATGGTATGGACCGGATCCAGTTGTTGCGAGATCCAGGGGAGCTGTTTGTGTTTTCCCACAGAGTCAAGAAGTCCCTCATTGGGTACCAACACGGCTGACAAGGAGCCTGAGACCAACAGCTGAAGATGAGGGCTGCAACAACATGGATGCTGATCCTGGCAATGAAGACAGCCCTGCTGAACGCGAGTCCAATGACGTTATGGGCGGTAACGAGGGCCTGGCCCATGCCGATGCCTGTTCATGCTAACTCTTCTATATTGCCCACACTGTTTTCCACCTCCTGCGATCTGGAGGCACCCTGTCTGCCTAACTCAGACGCTAAACAGGAGTTGTTTAATGCTACAAAGATAGCCCTAAACGGGACTATGTGCTTCTCCCTTGAGGAGAAAGGACCCTGCATAAGGCTTTTACGCAAAAACTTGACCAATTGGATGGATCCCCTGATGCAGAGTAATGTTGGGTTAGGGTCCCTGGGCACAGTATTAGCCCAGGTGACTCAGGGGATCACCTCAGGGTCAGGAGGGCCCAGTAATGCTACATCTATCAATGCTACCACCTTGGCCATGAGAGTGGAGTCCCTGGTACCATTGGGAGGTGCATCCACTCCTAAAAATGCCACTCGTTTTAGGACATCACCACACTGTGTTCCAGATTTTTCATTTCCACCTACATTTACAGCCTGCCAAGCTAAGACTTGGGAAAAGACACAGGTTGCCTATGGGTTCTCCCTTTCCCCATCTATGAGGAGATACCTTTATAACCAGTCTAATCAAGATTCTACTATTGGATCAGGATGGTCCTGGTATCAATGGCTGCTCTCTAATGAAGTAGGAGCCACGGCGGACATCTCAGCCCTGGCAACGCTACGATTAACTAGGACTTGGCTCCTTAATGTTTCTGGTAGCATATCAGAGTCATTGGGCCAGGGGAGATGGCTTCGCATTTATCAAGAAGAAGAATTGAGTAATGCCACTCTAGGGGGAGCTGCGGTCTGCGTGACCCCTCCTTTTTCCTTTTTGCTTACTGATTCCACCCCGGATTCCTCGGGTACCTTGGATTGCACAAATGGATCAGTTAATTGCCACTTGTCTGAATGTTGGAATGGCACTCAAAAGCTGGCTATAATGGTGAAGGTCCCAACCTTCGTACCTCTCCCGGTCCAAGCTGACCCGGACCAATTTCCCATCACAACGCTTTTGCGTGAACGACGTGACTTTGGTATTACTGCAGCCATTGTCACCGCTGTAGCAGTGTCAGCGGCGGCTGCCGTCACGGCTGGGATAGCCATGGCTAATCAGGTGCAAACAGCGACCACAATTAACGAAGTGGTTTCAAAAACAGCTGATGCATTAGAAACTCAAAATAGAATTAATAATCATATCCTTTCTGGCATAATAGCTGCCAATCAGAGGATAGATTATGTGCAGACTTAGGTGGATGAGTTGACCCGCCTGGTCCAGATTGGATGTGTCTCCTATCAGAAACATGTGTGCATTACTTCTCTTGTCTTTAATAATTCCAGGAATGAGTCACGAAGAATTGGGGAGTATCTGGCGGGGAACTGGGCATGGGAAGCGGAGCTGTTTCTCCAGAATCAATTGTTCCAGATCACTATCCTGAATAACACTCATGTCCAGCCCATCACCCTTGAACAGTTTTCTGACTGGCTATATTCTGCTTTCTCCTTTTTTAAGGAATGGGTGGGGGTTGGGATATTTCTGGCATGCTGTCTGGGAGGATGCATGGTCTGCTTGTGGCTGATTTGCCGTCTTCGAGCCCAAACAAATAGAGATAAGGTTGCTGTCCTACAGGCCTAGCCGCTTTGGAGTGTGGTGACTCTCCCCAAATATGGTTATCAGTTCTTAAGAACCAGTAGGCATTTGTCCTGCATAGCCTTTGCACCCCTGTAGGGCTTGTTCCCATTGCACCAGGGAAGGTATGCTGAGACAACGCTTGAGGTACTGCCTTTGCACCTCCTAGGGGTTTGTCCCATTGAACAGGAGAAGGAGTACCACGAGCCTGGGCCTCCCTTGATCGGCCCCCACATCATGAGGTGGGAGCCAGAACGGGAATAAGACCCCTTGTTGCCTATAAAACAAAAAAGGGGGAACTGCAGGGAGCCAATTTGCTAGCTGCCATTACAAGATGGCGGTGAGCCCCTGCACCACCGAGCAAACAACTCCATATATGGCAAGGCTGTAGACGGAACCTCTCGCATCCGCAGTAGTGCGCAGTAATCTTAGCCAATCCCGTGGCCGGGGGCATCGAAAGATGAGTGAGTAGCTAATCCAGGCATGACCTGTGTCCGCTCTCCCTATATAAGCGGCTGCCGTTTAGTGCTCCGGGCCCTTCGCTTTTGCTCTCCCTACAACCAAGAGGCTCCAATAAAGCGTGATTTGAGAAGGATCCTCGACTCGGTGGTCGTTCTTCCCTGCTGGCCAGGGGGGTTCACCGCAAGAGACAGAGACAGGAGGCACATGAGAAGCAGAGACAGGAGGATCTCTGAGTTTGAGACCAGCCTGGTCTACAAAGCAAGTTTCAAGACAGTCAGGGCCATTACAAAGATAAACCCTATCTCAAAAGAACCCCCTTAAAACCTAAAACCAAGCAAACCAAAAGCAAAACAATCACAAAACCAAAACACCCCCCAAATAAAAACCAAAACAAGAAAAATCCAAAAGACAAAAAATATTTCAAAAGTTTTGTTTGTTAAGATTAACTTTCCTTATAAAGAGCAGGTCTAAGCAATCAGAGAAGTGGGCCAGGTCAAGGACATCATAACCTTGGAGGATGTATGTCCATCAACTTTCCTGCACATGAAACAGAACAAGTTTGCTGAGCTGCCAGAGAGACAAGAAACTGGTCCAGGAGAAGCGGGGGGAATCTTACACTTTCAAAGCAATCTAACATCCTCAAGCTCTCATCATAGTTCTATTTATACAGAGAACATCTGTGCCCAGGATCAGGACTGTGTCTAGGCAAAGAAGGTGGAAAAATGCCTGGGGTAGTGTATGAGATCTGAACACTGTTGTTGTCTAGTTTCCTGCAAGCAAATGACTTGGGAGGGGGCACAGAAGAACTTATTAGTAAGTTCCAAATAAGCTCTTGTTTCCTTTTCACTCCAGATACCCGGCCTTTAATATGCTGCTTCTTGAGTGAGTCTACTGGAGGTAGAGACAGACACATATGAACAGATACTAGGGGGTAGAGCAAGAAGATGGTGAAGAAAGGAGTGTGAGGTAGCATCAACCAAAACTAGGGTTGTGAGAAAATTCCATAGGAAATTAGATACTTTGTGTTGGTGTACAAAAGAGTTCCACAACAGCCTGAAATAAAGTATAACAAAGGTTTATTTATCTGGTAATAAACTTACAGAAACAGTAGTGACCCAAAGTCCTCTGCATATGCTGGGAACTAGAAGCAACTCCTGCAGCTAAGAGGCCCTTGTATGCTTTTTAGCCGCATTTATAGTATGTGAGACAATACCCAAAGTGGGCTGGTATCTTAAAGGCTATTGGCTGGAGGAGTTTCTATAGCACCTCCCCCTTTTGTCTAAATAAGAGATTCTAAGCTTAATACAAAACCATATACAATAACAACAAATATCAAATATTGTCCAGGGAAAAGAAGAGGCAAAAACATATATAAAAGTTAGAATTACATGAACATGAACAACATCAAGCAAGAAACATACGTTAAATATTTCAATAGTTATCCTATCCCAAGGAGTCTAAGACTTATATTCAAAATGGCTTGGCCAAGTCATGAGAGGGAATTAACTATGACTATCTCATCTTCAACACCATCAAAGACCTGAGAAGGGAAATAATATTACTTGAATAAAAAGGAAGTGCAATCAAACAACTGCCAAAAGGTGCAAGAAATGACAGAGACAACCAGCTACCTGGGCCATCACTCAAAGTTTCATTTGCAATGTTGGGGCAACCAACTTTGGCTAAGGCCTAGAGTACCTGACGACAGACCATTTTCAGAGGCAGGAAAATTTTCAAACTGTCTTACCCTGTCTTGGCAAGGTTTGACAGTCTTTTTGCTTGCATCCTGCTTGTCCAGTCAGGACACCATGTATTTTGTCAGTGGTCAAGGCAGGGGCAATTCTTTGCCCGAAGGCCAGTTTTGCCAAGAAAGAAACAAGCTCCAAGTGGAGTGTCTTTGGTACCCAACATTCTCTCGGGAATAGATCAGTGCTGTTAGGAGTAATCATGTCTCACATCAACAGAATCCTAAGTTATTTAAATGCCATGTTCTACAGTTCCTTGAAGTGTTTGAAGATTACCTATTTATGCAGAATACAATCTCTATGCATCTAAAGAACCTGACTAGTCTAACTGTAAGTATGACAAATATGGATGACTATTGACCTATAATTCTTAATACCTATATAGCTTAAAGACTAAAACTTCATTTAAAATATTGAACAATCTTTAAACAAATGTGCAGCAAATGAAGACAATGACCTCAAACTATGAACAATATATAAGTATCTTGATTAGAGATAGAAAGGTAGAAATGTATAGTGTAATATGATAAATATATCCCTAATATTGCATCATTATTACAAAATATCTTAAGCAGAGGTAGAAACATGCATGAATACAATATGACAAATAACTTTTCATGGGTGCACAATATTATAAACAGAAATAGGAGCATATTAAATGTGACAAATATAATTTTAATTTGTATCAATATGCATGAATCTATACCAATCTAAATTGTCTATAAATAATAGCTCACAAGTAACAATCTAATCTACCTATTATCCCACCCAATCTCCCCTTTTTTATCAAAAGAGATTCCTGAGCTTACTTCATTTCCACCCTCAACCACTTTCCACTTATAACTAACTGATGTAGGAGGGTCTTCTGTTTTGTGTTGATTTCATTGGTTAATAAAGAAACTGCCTTGGCCCTTTAATAGGACAAAAAATTAGGTAGGCGGAGTAGACAGAACAGAATTGTGGGAGAAAGAAAGCAGAGTCAGGCAGGCACCTCAGGCAGACACCATGCCTCTCCTCTCTGAGACAGACACAGGTTAAGATCTTTCTTGGTAAGCCACCACCTTGTGGTGCTACACGGATTACTAAATATGGGTTAAAGCAAGATGTGAGAATTAGCCAATAAGAGGCTAAAACTAATGGGCCAAGCAGTGTTTAAATGAATACAATTTCCGTGTAATTATTCTGTGTCTAAGCTAGCCGTGTGGGAGCTGGGTGGGATGAAAAACAGGCCTGCTCACCTCTTCACTACAACCAACCCCTAATAGATGCCCCTAATCCTGGGGACAAACTTTGAAGGAAGAGGGATGTTGTCTTCTAGAATTACTTCCATCTGTGATATGGGGGTGATGCTATTTCTATGGGATCCTGTAAAAACTAAAATGATAGTTAGTTAAGTTTCAAAGTTACTGTCTGGTATACTTGCAAATAGTTTCTGAGTAGTCAGTAGGGTTTTTCTGAAGTTCTTATTTGAAGTTCTGGCCAGAATGTTGTAAGAAGGTGTACCATGTCAGCTAGTCTTGGGCAGTTTGTAACCCCAAACTGATGTTAAAGTGATGCTATTAGCATAATGACAACATATCAACCAGGTAGAATCATTGTTGTGGGGACCCATATCCTTTCTGGAAACTTCAAAGATTACTGGAGGAAAATTTATTGTTCATTGTGGAAGACTTAAGCATTATTCATATACACATATATTAAAAGAAAGGTACCATAGAGACAATAATAGGTATGGGGAGAAATAAAATAGTAGTTTCTAGATTTTTTTCCTTCTGTCCTATACCAGATGGCTCCTGATACGAGACAGAAACTCTATATTTTTTCTTTTAACAACATGCTTGGATTTAGAGAAGACTAGCCACTGTCTAACTCCAAAGCCAGCTTTGATTTTTACTAAATGAAAACTACTATTATATGTATGTTTAGGTATTGATATCTTACCCTACAGAGGATATTGGTATCATAAGTCAGATTTTTCTTTACTTGGTGATTCTTTCTGAAGAAGATTCTTTTCTCTAGGCATCCAGATGTCCAAGGTCTCTCGACCTTTTGAAGGTGAATATTTACCTGCAAAGACAAGAACAGAGCCCTGCCCCAACCCTTATGAGGTTTTCTTACCACCTGTAGGATTGTTACCTCTGTGGATGAGCTGTCATTTTTCTTTATCAAGAGGTTTCTCTTTTTCAAACTGAATCTTCATTAATTTTAATGGTACCCATAACTTTTCTTCTTCTGTGGAAACAAAAGTGAAAACCCTTCCCTAACATAGCACATCTCCTGGCTTCCATTCTGAGGTCAACATATCCTTGAAATACACTGGATAATCAGAAGTTTTTTCTATTATCCAATGTTTCTCAGCAGTTGATGTCCCTTTCTAATTTACATTAAGAAAATTCAAGGTTAATAAAAATTATGTAATCTATTTCTGAGAGTATTTTGCATCCCTTTCTGTTGGTTTAGCATATCCTTTATAGCTCAGTTTGCTCTTTCTATAACTGCCTGACCTGTAGGATTGTGTGGTATACTGTAGTGGGGGGCTGTGGGCTGTGTTTCCGCTGCCCTGCTCCCGGCCACCTGGCTAGTTTATGCCCCGAAATAATTACATGGAAACTGTATTCTTTTAAACACTGCCTGGCCCATTAGTTCCAGCCTCTTACTCACATCTTGATTAACCCATATCTAATAATCTGGGTAGCACCACAAAGTGGTGCCTTACCGGGAAGATTCTAGCATATGTCCATCTTGGGCCAGAGCTTCATCGCATCTGTCTCCCTGAGGAGAGGCACGGCGGTCTGACTAACTTCCCAGCATTCTGTTCTGTCTACTCCACCCACCTAAGGGCCGGCCTCTCAAGTGGGCCAGGCAGTTTCTTTATTAACCAATGAAATCAACTCAAACAGAAGACTCTCCCACATCAGTATACCTATAATATGCTTTATATTATAATAAGAAAAAACTTTTATTTTCTTAAAGACATAAGCTGGACCACTGTATGCCTTTATTTGTGTGGTTATACCCATCATGGCCATAACTTCTAGTAAATGTGTGAATACCGAATCAATCTTTTCCAAACTCAAAACAGTTAACCATTGAAAACCTGAATAGGTGTCAGTGGTGTGGTGTACATATTTTAATTTTCCAAATTCTACATCCATCTGCCAGATTTTATTCCTTTGAGTACCCTTTGGATTACTTCCTTCAGGTAGTGGTGTTTGGTTATAGAAAGAGCAAGTAGGACATTTCCTTATAATCTCCTTAGCTTGTTGTCATGTAATAGGAAACTCCTTTTTTAAACCTTTGTCATTGATAGGATTTTTTAAATGAAATTCTGAGGCCTTCAGCACATTTCCAATCAATAATCAATCAATTTCTACATTGCCTTGTGCTAGAGGACCTGGCAGACCCGTATGGGATCAGATGTGCAATATGTATATTGGACAAAGCCTATTCCTGATTATATCTTGAACCTGGATAAATAATGAAGTCAATTTCGTATCAATAATCTTGTATAAATTCAGTGGTTTCAATATGTAAAACAACTCTTTCTACATATTGTGAATAAGTTAACTACATTGAGAGGTTCTTTAAAATCCTTTAGTATCATGAGAATAGCATATAATTCTGACTTTTGGTCAGTCCAACATTTGTCTTGAAACTCATGATATAGATTTATTGTGCGAAGTCCTTCTGTCTATGTGTCGCATTTACTGGTCAATGAATTTAAATCTGTTTCAGCCAGTGGCTTAGCAGAATAGGGCAAGGAGGGAATTCCAAGCAGCTAGAGGAGGAGAGAGTAGGCAGAGCTGGAACCTTGCGGGTAGGGTCACGAGCCTCATGGTAAAATATAATGGAAATGGGTTAATTCTAGATGTAAGAGCTAGCTAGCAATACACTTAAGCTATTGGCCAAACAGTATGGCAAATAATATAGTTTCTGGGTGATTATTTTGTGATCTGGGCAGCCAGGAACAAACAAGCGGCCTCCCCCAACATAGATCTTGGATTGTCATTGACTGTTGCCCTTATCACATACCAGAACAGGATCACAGTGAATATTGCTAGCTCTGTCTAGACAACAAGGTCCCCTTCCCACGCTGTTGCTATCATGGTCTATGCCACTCATTGTCTGGCTGTAATAGCCTCCTGACTGGTCTCTCTGCTTCCTTCTTTGCCTGTTTCAGATTGTTCTCAATAGAGAATCCAGAATGGACTGAGGAGATGCTTACGGGGGTAAAGGACTTGCTGTGTAAGCAAGCTCAAGAACCCGAGTTCAAGCCCCCAGAATTCATGTGAAAGCTGGAGGCTGGAACAAATGCACACCTGTGATGCTAGTGTTAGTTAATATGCATACCTGTGACTCTAGTATTAGTTAATATGCATACCTATGTGCCTAGTGTTAGTTAATATCCACACCTGTGACTCTAGTGTTAGTTAATATGCACACCTGTGACTCTAGTATTAGTCAATATGCACACCTATGTGCCTAGTGTTAGTTAATATCCACACCTGTGACTCTAGTGTTAGTTAATATCCACACCTGTGATTCTAGTGTTATAAAGTGAGATGGGAAACTGGAAAGGAGCATTGTGGACGTTCCTGGGCCAACTGCCTTGAAGGACACAGTGACAAATAGCAAAGAGGCCCCGTGTCAAACCAGTGACGACAACACTGGGAAGCCATGGCAACCCTTCCACATACAATAAAAGTAAACCTTGCTCTCTTTGTAGACTCCACCAGTGGCTTCCCATTTCTTTTAGAGCAAAAACCCTTCAGTGGTTTAGGAGGCCCACAGTATCTGCCAATCAATCCCTCCCGTTCTTTTGAGCTAATCTCCTACGCTCACCATTCCTCCTACACAGAAGGCATGAGC
Source organism: Arvicola amphibius (assembly GCF_903992535.2). Taxonomy (NCBI): domain Eukaryota; kingdom Metazoa; phylum Chordata; class Mammalia; order Rodentia; family Cricetidae; genus Arvicola; species Arvicola amphibius. The sequence goes on along the minus strand of NC_052055.2, from coordinate 69,315,779 downwards.
ATGCAGCCCCCCACAGTGCCTGTCCTACACAGAAGGCATGAGCATGCAGCTCCCCACAGTGCCTGTCCTACACAGAAGACATGAGCATGCAGCCCCCCAACAGTACCTGTCATACACAGAAGGCATGAGCATGCAGACCCTAGCAGTGCCTGTCCTACACAGAAGGCATGAGCATGCAGCCCCCCCAACAGTACCTGTCCTACACAGAGGGCATGAGCATGCAGCCCCCCAGCAGTGCCTGTCCTACACAGAAGGCATGAGCATGCAGCCCCCCAACAGTACCTGTCCTACACAGAAGACATGAGCATGCAGCCCCCCAACAGTACCTGTCCTACACAGAAGGCATGAGCATGCAGACCCTAGCAGTGCCTGTCCTACACAGAAGGCATGAGCATGCAGCCCCCACAGTGCCTGTCCTACACAGAAGGCATGAGCATGCAGCCCCCCACAGTGCCTGTCCTACACAGAAGGCATGAGCATGCAGACCCTAGCAGTGCCTGTCCTACACAGAAGGCATGAGCATGCAGCCCCCCACAGTGTCTGTCCTACACAGAAGGCATGAGCATGCAGCCCCCCACAGTGCCTGTCCTACACAGAAGGCATGAGCATGCAGACCCTAGCAGTGCCCATTGACTCCTGTCCTAGTCGGTCTTCATCTCTTCAGGCATTGGCTCTAACATCACTCCTCTGTGAGATATTATCTGAGCACTTGGTTAAAACTGATTTCCCAGAATCCCACATCCCCTGCTACTAATTCATTTTTATCCTCCATGTTTATTACCACCTAACATATGTGTGCTTTCCTATATCCTAACATGCTCCAGGGCTCTGCAGAGCCACAATCAGTGTCTGGCATCAGGATGCTTTTATAAAACACTGACTGGCCAGTGAAAAGTAATGGTGGACACTGAAACTAGAACAACCTATTTCCTTTCCTTTTTCCTAAGTTAGCATCTCCACTCCTTTTTAAGAAGATGGACTCTAGGTGAAAGCTATGATTTCCCTCATCAAAGGCTCCTTTTTATTAGCTCATGTGTTGATGGGATGCTTCAAGGCATTTGGTGTTTGATTGTTGCAGTTTATGTATAAGCATCTCTTGGATACATCTTATTTTATTTTTGTCCCAAGCCGCCATCCCTGCCCAGCTTTGATGTGAGTATTGGGAATTTCACAGCCAGGGCTCCTTCTGCTAAGCCCTTATCTCCTACATCCTGGGTATGAATCTTGTACACTGGACAGAGACTTTCTCCTCGTTCTGAAGGCTGTCTCTATTCTGGTGACGTTTTCCTGTTGTGCAGACAGCTATGCTTTGCTGACATGGTTACTTACAATACATATAGTCAGACTGAATAACTGAATATCTCCCATCATTCCCTTCCAATAGGGTCTCCACCATGTATAGCCAAAGCCTTCCCCAAATGCTCTTTTGAACACACACACACACACACACACACACACACACACACACACACGAAAGCCCATCTGTGAGCTGTGAACGAGAAACCCTACTCAGACACATGAAACGGTGTGCAGTTAAGACTAGTTTATTGGAAATCCAAGCTAGACCAGGAGTGTGGCATCATTTGGCACCATTTTCCCTAGTGCACCATGTTTCTGAGAAATGCCCAAGTTGGCTCACTCTCACCCAACTTCTGCATCAGAGCAGCCATGCAGATAAATTTGTGACTGTGCTGTGGTCTCCAGGCTACAGTGTCCAGACAATATACCCCCAGCTTCTCTCTGCTGTGAAGCACGGGTGGTCACATCCTAGCCCTCTGCTGTGAAGCACAGGTGGTCACACCCTACCCTGCCAGTGTCCAATATTCCTTCCCCTATGAGAGACAAAAATCTACTCTCATGGGTGTTCTTTTAAAAATGCTATAAAGTCCCAGGCGGCAGCTGTAGGCAGGCAGAAATGCTGTAGGTCCCAAATGGTGGTAGCGGGCCATGTGGCGGCAGACAGCGGGCCCTGCGAGCAGCCAGTCAGGCAGAGACAGCTGCCGGTCCCAGAGGGGTAGCCCGAGCGGTTGTAGCAGGAGGCAGCAGGCTCTGGGAGCAGCCAGTCCCAGGCAGAGATGATTGCCAGTCTCTGAGCAGTGGCTGGTCCCAGGCAGGGAAACACATGGTGGGCAGGCAGAAGACAGAGACATGGATAGACATGACATGCAGAATGAGGTTGAATATTTATTAAGGGGGTTATGAGGGGAAAGGGACAGAGAGAGAGGGGGGGGGGGAGAGACAGGGGGAAGCAGCCAAGTGGGGAGAGACAGAAGCGAAGCTGCCTCTCCAAGAGGAAGATGGGAGAGCTCAGGCCGGAAGCTGAAGATCAGCCTGCCTCAGCGGATGGGGGAGTGGGCATGGCTTGTCTCTTAAAGAGACCAGGGACCAAAACCATAACAATGGTGCCACTATAGTCAGAAATCTCTCAAGCTTCCTGCTTTGAACCCCATGTATATCATCTTAAGTCATTCCTGTCAATTAGGAAACGCTATTTTTCCAAGTGTTCAGACTACGGTGGAGGTTTAGTAGCTGTGAAAGACCCCCGGTAAGGGGAGACTCTCACTCAAGTCTCGGGATAATATGACGGTCCTTGCTGCAATCACACGAGGTTTTAATGATGAGATGAGACGGGAACCAGTGCACTGGGGCCGAGACTTATAACCCACACAGGGGAAGAGTTCGACCCAGAGTGACTGGGAGAAGTTTTTAAGGGAAGAATCCACAGCCCAGTGATCCGAAAGGGGCAGGGAAGGTGTAGAAAATTCTGAAAATACCAGTGATGATCACAAGGGGGCAACTCCCTGCCTCTCAAGATCACTCTCAGGGTCATAATCAGCTAGTTCCTGAAACACAGTATTCCAAAATACCAATGATAATCACAAGGGGGAAACTCCCTGTTTCTCAAGATTATTCTCAAGATTACAACCTAACTTTATCTTCAGCTAGTTCCTGAAACAGTCACTGAACCTGCTAATCCTAGATTTCTGATTCTTTTCTTCCTGCTTATAGATTTTTGGCTATTTTCTTCCTGCTGGGGGTGTGGGAGGGGGGAAACCTGGATTCCCACACCCAATCCAACCCTCATGGGCTTTCTAGAAGTTGCACTGAAAGAACACAGCATCATGTTGGTTCCTGAAATGTAAAACAATCATTTCCTAAGGGAGCACCCCCAGGAGAAACTGGTCCTCTGGAGCACGATTTATAACTTGCTGAATGACCTTGCCGGAGACACTGGAGCTCTTTTGGTGAAAGAGGCTATTTTCTACTCAGATGATTACTTATTTTGATGTTCACTTCAGGGGGAAATTAGGAGACCACAAAGCAGAGAGGCCTGGCACCCGTTATCTTCATGTCTAAAGGCCACAACTTCACCATGGATGTGTTTCCAGGCACAGGCTATGCAGATTCCTCAGATGTCATCCATGCTGGGAGTGGGGGTGCACACCTGGCAAGGCAGGAAGATCTTGAGTTGGAGGCCAGCCTGGGCTACAAAGCCAGTTCAGATCTCAGAAAGCAAAACCAAAAAGCACCTCCACCAACACAATAAAAACCAAACCAATAGCAACAACACCTCCCACCAAAAGCCAAACAAAATAAAGTCAAACCACTTTTTAGTATTTTTATAAATTTATTAAAAAACAGTTGCAATGACATCGATGATCATCTGTATTCCCCTTGCTGGTGGGGAGACCTACATAGTTGAGTCCCAAAAGAAAATCAAGACATTATTATCAGGCACCCTGTAGCCAGGAAAGTCCACTGGTGCAGTGTCTAGACACTGGTGTATCCCATTACCAGTGCAATTAAAATATATACACTTAGTTATTCTGCAACAGAAGCACTCAGGAAGTACAGAGATGCAAAGACCAGCAGCCTACTCCCCAACTCACTCTGTGTTTTTGAAGCCATCACTACAATTCCAAGAACAAGTAAAAAGAACTAAATTAAACAAACAAAAGTCTATAAAAATGAGTCCTCCCATGGGTTATTACGTTGTGCTAGAATAACCACAATGAAAGGGTCATGGGTTAACTGCAATGCAGTGACAACATGAAACCCAAGCATCTATTTCAAAGGAAATAAAACTCAAATTTGCCTTCCTCAAAATGAAACTCAGCAACGATATGAGGTTAAGATTATGTACAAACTTACAGACACAAATAAATAGCGTTCTACAAGTGCTGGCTTAAACACTAGACATTAGGTCTGAGGAATCCCTGAACCCTTCCTTCCTTCAGAATCCTTACCACCACAAAGGCAGAAATCCCTCATGGAATAGCCAATAGCTCATGTCAAGAGCCAGAAGTTTCTGGTGAATTTACTAAAAAAGGATTAGTCCCCTCTTATCTGGAAGCCAGGAGAAATGGCAAGATTCCCGGGAGAAGGGAACGATGGCTTACTTCCTGCTTCTCCGATTAAACTGGTCTCCCTGTGATGTTCCTTTATAAGGTTAAAATCTTTTCCATTTTAAACACAGAACAAAGTCAAAGAGCCAGTCTTTAGACTTGACCGGTATTTTAACCAACCCCCAAAGTCTTTGGAATGACTGTTTGACTTTGATTGCAGAGCATACAGCTAACTCTTCTGAAATGTCAACCATGGCTTTCTTTTCCAGGCCTCAGCATGCACAGCAGATTCCGGGCTGGGTGTGTGTGGCTCAGTTGTAGAGTGCTTGTCTAGAAAACAGATTACTGAGGCCCAACTCACCCCAGGAACTGTGAATTCCTGACCCTGCAGGAATCTTCTTTCCGATCTGTAGCTGAACCCTACAGCACAGATGCGTGTGCAATCTTGCTGCAAGGCCTACAGGGAAAGGAGAAAACAGTGGAAACTGGCACCAAGGAAATCAGCTGCCATGGGAAGAGCATTCACCCTCGGGGCCAGCACGGAGGAAGGAGTCGAGCCCAGTCTCCTTCACTCTGAGCTCCAGCAGCGTTCCAGTCTGTGTTCAGGACAGCTGCCTAAACAGTGCTTTTTCAAACAATATAAGGAGCACACCTCCAACTTCCCTCTTAGTGCACACCAGAAGGTTGTCAGTGTGAATGTGGTTTCTTCAGCTTAAGAGCCATGCCTGGTATCCAGCCACTGGACAATCATGCTTTGTGACAGCACTCGGGCAGGCAGGATACCTGTTCTCTACACAGAAATGCACAGATCCTTCCATTCCCTGCTCACTGTCGTAAAGCCCATGATTAAAAATCCTATGTTTGCCTCTGTTGAACAACTGTAAATGTCGATACTTCAGCACAGATGTTGCAAAGTTCTCTACCAGGAAAATCTGCTGCAAGGTCCACCTACTCTCTAAACTGTCTTTAAAGTGGCCCCAGGACAAACGATAGCCCAGAGGGCCTGTTAACAGGGATGAACAGACCACTGTCAGAGCTAGAAAGATTCAGCGATGTACCTTTTAGATCCTCAAGGTCTTCTATACTTTTGTCCTGAGTCCTTATTATCCTCTTTGGACTTTCTTGCCGAAGTGAAAAACACTAACCTGGCATGTGGGCAGACCGGCTCTCATCACACGGACAGAAGACGGCAGCTCAGTCTGTTGCTTCATGTAGTAACATGAAGGAAACTTCTCTGCTTGGGAGCCACCCGAGTGCAAAGTGCCCATGCATCAGCCAGCCCGACATCCCACCAGGGGATGGATGCTAGTAGACTCCACAGAAAGGCATGGGCTATGGCTGCTTTGACCACAGACCAGGCTGCTCTCCCCTACTGCAATGGCTGACCTTATACCACTCAACACAAGTGCTTGTGTACGTATCACTTGTCTGGTAAATACCTCCTTGTATCATCCAAATTCACAAAAGATCAGTGTCACCAACAGTCTGAAACAGGTCCTGAATGAAAGGGTGAGACAAAGGCTTGCAACTTCAGTTCATCAACCATCACTGCAGCTGTAATACTGAGCTAAGCAGTTTCTGTCCTGAGAAAGGGCAGAGTGCAATCATCAGTGTCCCATTTAAAGTCGGTCCATTTCCAGGAGCAGTGGAAAGAGTGGAGAGGAACATGACTGATCAGCTCTGCCACCCTCCTGTGGTTAGGAAACTCGGATGATCTGTGTCATGGCTTCTTCATCAGCTTGATTTGGATCCTACAAAGACAGCACAACAACCCTTTACACCAGTAACAGGAGTTCCTGACTCACAACTTAACCCCCAGGGAAGCCATACAACTTTCAAGTAAACGGAAGTTCCAAAATGATCTCTATTTCTGCACACACGGTTTAAATACAACTCTATCAGCCTAGAAGAGGCCAGCAGACCCATTCCCTAAAAGCACTAAGGCCTGGTCTGGCTCCCCACCAAGCACTGCATGGTTAATAGAGTGCTGCTTTCATAAGCATCCTGACCTGTGCTACCCTTAAGGGCATACCCAGATCAAACACCATGATATGCTGTATTTTTGGGTCATTATTTTATATATGATGATCTCAAAATAATGGAATCCTAATAGTATTCTACTCCACAGGTGAAGAGACAGACTAAAAGACTGAGGAACTTACCAAGATCCTCCAGTCAGCATGGGGAATAAGGAGAGCCTTTAACACAGTGGCCTACATCTGGCAGTTCCTAATCAGCCAGGCACAGACAGCAACCAGAACAGAGTGGCTGTCATGCTGTAGGTGAATACTGTTAGTCTCACCTGTGGACAGGCCAGGCAATCCAGGCTGCCGTGAGTAAACTACAAAAGCCTCACTATGTGATACAGAACAACTGAAGAGACAGTAAGAATACGGAGAATCCATGCTGATGATAGTGAAGCAAGCCAACAAAAGAAATCCATTAACTCACCAGTATTTACTGAGCATTTGTTCAGATCTGGATCTTAGGCTAGGCCCAACACACACAAGAGAACAAAATCTCTACTTTGATGTGTAAATTAGAAAGCAGTATGGACCATATAGAAAAATCTCTAGATTTTTGTTCATTAAAAGATAGGAGGAAATTATAGGAAAATACAAGGGAAAGGGAGCTCCATCTAGAGATGAGGGTGGGCTAAAGGCCTTTTAGATCTAAGCCAGGCTTAAAAATAGGGAGACAAAAACTGTCCTTGGTGCACGTCTATTAACACCAATACTTGGGAAACGGCAAGAAATTGCAAATTTGAGATTAGGCTATGCAACGAGAAGAAGAGATACCCATGAGAAAAGATATAGAAAAGAGTATTACAGACCGGAGACTGAAGACAAGGGACCAGGTAAGAGAAGAGACAAATGGATAAGCAGCAAGCAAAAAAGAGCAAATGAAGCTAGAAGCAGACAAACAAGCTTACAGGCCACAGCCAGGACTTTGGGTATTTCAGCACAAATACAATAGACAATGGCTGGGAAAAAAAAAAAAAAATCAAAGGCAGGAAAAAGATGTGCTAATCTTACAAAGATCACACTAAGATGTGGTAAATGTGAAGAGGGACGACAAGAGTGGAAGACAGTGGATATATTAATCCAAATCAAAGACACGACTAGGCCAGGCTGACACCAGTTAGCAGGGGACAAGCAAAAAGATTCAAATTATGTTTCATAGATAAAACCAAAAGAACTTCAAAATCTGAACCATCCAAACTTTAATAACTGGGTGGTGACAAGCCACTGGTTTGGGTAATAGATTAATGAACCAAGCACTCCATTTTGGACATATGGACTCAGAAACACCTAAGAGGTAATTAGTGGAATTTTATCCCCTAGGTTTTAATTCAGTTGATTGGTTTTTCTGTGGAAGAAATAGGGTTGAACCCCATGGCTTATGCATGCCAGACAAATTCTCTCCATTACTGAGCTAGCTACACCCTTAGCCCTTTTTGAGACGAAGTCTCACTAAATTAGCTGGTCTCAAGCTCACTGTATAGCCCAGGCAGGCCTCTACTGGTTATCCACCTGCTGCAGCCTACAAAGTAAGTGGGCCGACAGGCCTGCACCACCAGGGCAGGCTCAGCCGTCTAAGCACTGACCTTATACAAGTTATGTATTTCTCCAAAACTCATACTCAACTGTATGAAATGGTGACAAAATGGCATTCCTATCCCACGGTCCTGAGGTTGCCACAGTCAGAACACCACACAACCACCACGTTTACCAGAGTGCTTGACACTCTACCCAACACTCACCTACTGCGAATATAGCAAGCTAAACGAAAGTAAAACATTTCCTTGAAATAGCAAGAATGGAGAAGTTGATAGTAAAAATTTAGAAAAATAAGAAAGAAAAGGCCATGGTGTCAAAACTTTCAGTGCTTTTAAAAAGGAGGAAACTAAGCAACAACACTGTACACTGTGTGTGTGTGTGGGGGGGGACAAGTTTCCTTAAATGTAGGAGTTTATCACTGCTAAAAAGAAGGCAGGCAGCAGAGAAAGAAAGGATTCCTTGCCTGCATATGAGGACTATCCTTTTCTTTCGGAGAGAAGAACCGTCCCCCTTCACCACGCTTCCGTGCCATGGCATGTCGATGCCGAGACTCATGGAGGTATTTCTGAAGAAAGAAAATAAGACCGTTAACAGTGAGAGCTAGCAGTTATCAAGTGCACAGATTCGATTGTTAAGTTTCAGACAGAGGCAAAATCAAAGGAACAATGAAGACTGAATGATGGAGAAAGCGCTGGAGAACAGTAGGGTAGCTGCTGGCCATATAACCTCCGTAAGAACATGAATGTTAAAAGAACTGGAGGAAAATGATTGTTATCGTGCTCCTACCATTGACCCTTCCTCTGCTTCAGCAACAGACCGAGGTTTGCTTGAGTAAATGGCAGGTCAGGAGGAGACACCATTGCTATCTGTAGGTATGTTAGACTGGGTTATCAGATGCTGGCTAATGTGACAGATGGACTCCTTTACATTATAAAGAGAGGGCCCCTTTCCTATACCCTTTGCCTTAATATCCATTACAGACTACAACCCACACGAGCACTGCAGCTGTAGATAAGAGAAAGTCCTGAGGACAAGTTATCTCTGGATTGCTTAAGGAGAAAGGGGAAAGGCCCTTGCTTATACGCCACTATGTGTCACTGTGCTCACAGAACATCTGTCTGCATTCTGTTGTTTGGAAGGGACAGGGAAACACCACATTCAAGGCAATGTTACAGGCAGAATAATTGTGCTGTTTTCTGCCTGCTTGGCACTTCCCATGGCATACACACCCTTCTTTCCTTTGGAATTTTCCCTTCTGCCTCTAGTTTAGCCCGTGCTTGTCTCCTCTTAAGGATGCGGTGATACTGTTTGGCATTCACATACAGGGGTTCTTCCTCCAGCATCTCTGCTCCAGGTAAAGGGATTCTTTGGATAGCAGGCACAGAGCCTGCTCCTGGCACCATCTGCATGAACAGGAGACCGGACCTTATTAGTAGCATAAAAATTCTAAATAAAATTGCACATTCACACCTATCTTCTGCTGTATCTCCAGTGTCTAGAACAGTCTGAGACACTGGTAGGCATTAGAATGAATTATGCATCTTGTGAGTGAGGCCCACTGTTAGTGCCTGAAGGGCAGAGTTCAACTACAAGAAGTTAACACCATAAGTAACTTCACAAGAAACAACAACTTGCAATTCAGAGACAGAACCTATGGAAAGTTTCAGTGTCAGAGAACAGAAATGGGGAACCACTTTCTTACCATGACCATTCCTCCTGAGTTGACCACATTGCCTGCCACTGGCAGTGTCACAGTGACAGTCCCTTGTCCACTGCTGGTTGTGTTGGTATTGGCTCCTGTCTGAACAATCTGTGCTCCTGCCAAACTGGCTGCTGGAATGGTGATCATGCCTGAAACAGGGACTGTAACTTTAAGAAAACAAAACAAAAAACAAAACAAAACAAAACAAACAAACAAAAAAAAAACAGGCACATGGAACAGAAAGAAGGGAAGACAATTAGTCCCTTCCACCTGGCTCTCATATACTCTCCTGGAAAAATGCACTAACAAACACCAGGGAGAAAGCAAACACCCTCTCCTACCCCTGTACTCCATTTTGCTACTGCGGTCTGTGTGAGTTCATTTTTGCAAGTCTCTGTTAATGGCATAGGACCCAGTTCTATATAAATTATACTTCAAGCCGGGAGGTGGTGGCGCACGCCTTTAATCCCAGCACTCGGGAGGCAGAGGCAGGCGGATCTCTGAGTTCGAGGCCATCCTGGTCTACAAGAGCTAGTTCCAGGACAGGTTCTAGAAACTACAGGGAAACCCTGCCTCCCCCCCCCCCCAAAAAAAGAAAAAAATATTATACTTCAACACCCCATACTGTACATCCCAACAAGGGTATCAAAATGGCACGAAGATGTGGAGGCCTCCCTACTGCAGCACCATTCCCATTACCAACACACTGCTTTTCTATGTGGAACCTAGTCACACAGGAAGAGGCCTCGTCAGGGCTCAGTCCAGCCTGGCTCCCTCCTATATGAATAACACACAGCTAGTGCACCCTCTACATCTAGTATACAGCAAAGTCTTGCTCTCGACCAAACCATCGTGGAATCTGACTGAAATGACCTATCTGGACTTAAAGTATTGCAGTCTACTGTGAGCATGTCTCTGCCCAAGCCAAGTCTAGACTTCTTATGTGTATGCATCTCTTCCTAGGACATACTTCTGTGTGTTTACATTGCCTTAGCTAGGGGAGAGGTCCTCTTGACTCTAAAGTAAGCAACTACATGATCAGATTAGAGGCCTAGAACTAAACTGTAGGAATGCTAATCTATAAGCAGCAATGGGTTGGTCATATATGGTGACAATCACTGAAGGTCTGGTGGGAACCCTGTTGTTTAAATATGGTGTGGACTTCACAATAACAACTCTGAAGCACTCCCAAGTCTCTAAGGCTAAAACAAATGCCCTGCAAAGTTCCAGGGCAATAATGGCAGCTTACCTTGCTGGAGAATTGTGCCGTCTGCATTAACTGGCTGGTAGACAATAGTCTGCCCTTCAGCAGTCTGGGCTACTTGCTGTCCCTGGACAGCAATTTGCTGCTGTGTCTGTAGAAAACAATGACATACTCAACAGATGCCAAAGACTCAAGAGAACCCAAGAATGTTTTTGATAGCTTTCTTCTGCATTCATTTTTTTTTTTTTTCAAGACAGGGTTTCTCTGTGACCTTGAAGCCTGTTCTGAAACTAGTTCTTGTAGACCACACTGGCCTTGAACTCACTGAGATCCACCCGCCTCTGCCTCACAAGTACTGGGATTAAAGGCATGCACCACCGCCACCCGGCCCCAGCATTCACATTTGATGTGAACTAGGTAGCCTACTGCTCAACTCACCTGAGTCTGGCCCGCAGTGACTGCAGTCTGTGGCTGCTGAATGATGATCTGTTGGGTCTGACCCTGCTGTCCCTGTACCTGCACAGCCTGCCCACCCTGGATCTGGATCTGACCAGGAGGGACCAACTGTATCTGTGGAATATAATACACAAAAAGATTGGCATCGACATGACTCCTTTGGTTCCTTATTTTTGCTTTTATTTTTTATTTTTATTTTATGTATATGGATGTTTGGTCTGCATGTATATATTCACCATGTGCGTGCCTAGTGCCACTGAGGCCAGAAGAGGGAGTCGGATACTCTGGAAATGGAATTACAGATAGTTATGAGCCACTATGTGGGTACTGGAAATCAAATCTGAGTCCTCTCGAAGAATAGCTAGTATTCAACTGCTGAGCCATCTCTCCAGACTCACACGTTAGGTTTCTGCAAACTAGCTGAATAAATTCCTGTAGAGACCAGGAAGTATGTGGAGGCACGTGCCTGTAATTCTACAACTTGGGAGGCAGAGGCGAAATGATCAGGAATACAAGGCCAGCCTCAGGATCACAGTGAGTTTGAGGCTAGTGTTTGGGCTACACGAGACCCTGTCTCCCAAAATTACAACAGAGTAATAAATACTTTGAAGGAGAGAAGTCTTGTTCTAATATCAGCTATCAATTATTGAAAAGCTTATTTCTCTTTTTCTGATCATCAAATAATATTGAATATTGTTTGGGATATCAATAATTACAGAATTGGTATTCATTAAAAGAAAAAGAAATGTTGGCATGGTTATTTTTTTTAAAGTACATTTGCTTAAAAATACTTCAGTGCTCTACAAATGAATAAAAGAACTTTCAAAAATATATTCTTTCCAAGGCAAGAAGAGTTAAGCCAATGGCAGTCAAGGTCAACACTTTGGTCAGGTTCTTGAGAGAGACAGAGATTGGCTGTCAAGATTCTTGATCCACAGAAACTGAAGTGTACAATCATTAATCTGATTGGATAAAGAATCACTATGGAAACAAGTACGACACATGTCAGTTAAGGGATTTTTAGATTAGATTAACTGAGGTGGGAAAACCTATCCTAACTCCAAGTGGCATTCCATGAGTTGGGGTCCTGAACTGAGTGAAAACAGGAGAAAGTGAGCTGACCAACAGCATCCATTACTCTGCCTCCCGATTGCAGATGCAATCGTAAGGCATTTTGTGCTCCTGCTGCCATGTCTTCCCCACCATGGACTGGTACCCTTAAACTGTGAGCCAGAAGAAAGGTAAGAAAATGCTTCTTGATGTAATCAATGTGTCACACGGCAGGCAGTATATAGATAAGGTGATGTGACATATTATATTCCTATTCAGTCCTAAACCCCTCACCATCACTTAGCACTGCCATTAATGTTCATCTACCTCTTCCCGCTTTCTTTGCTTACAGGTTTTGGAGTGCCAGACCTCACAGAGCAAATATGGAAAGCTCAAGATCATATGTGGTACCTGAACCTAGTTCCCTTTCTTAACTGCTATAGTCACTTACCAGGAGTATTATCAGAAACTTGACAAGTTTTAAAAGTTTTTCTTTGAAATCTTGTAAATTGACAAAAAGGGAAAAAGCCTTAACAGTTTGCTCAATGTACAGAATCCTATTTCCTTGACTACTGGATACAAAACCTCTAAAGATTCAATGAGAAAGCATTTAAGAATGCCCTACAACTCAAAATTCCAAGTACTTTATACTTAAGAATACCCCCAACCCAAAAGTCAGGGTGCCCAGCTACTTAACTCAAGTTATCACCCTGGCCCACCTGCAGATCCCCATCTTCCTTCCCACCGCTGTGTTACCATTCTGTCACTGCTCTTGGCCCTCTTGAGCCTTGCTTCACAGCTAGGTGGGTTTCTGTTGGCTGCCTTCTACCCACTGAGTCTGTAAAGGACATGCCTACAGCCTCAAGTTTCCGCAACTCTCCAGGTGACGAACTGCTGGTAGAAGGGAAGAGGAAGGGAACCCGGCCCACGTCTTAGAGACATTCTTGGATCTTTCTGTTAGGCTATATACCGCCCAAGTTTTCTTAAGGACTCTCAAATACTACAAAACTCAGTTAAAAATGTTGGAAGCTGGCTAAGCTAATGTGAAGACACGTGACACTGACACCTGGCCCCCATCTGTACGTGCAAACCCGTACACACACAGATATATACACCACCCACAGTCATACCAGACTTCACGGATGTACAGTCTAAGTACTTTAAAAAGACCACTCACCTGCTGTAAACCTTGTGTTCCAGACACAGGTACCTGCATGATAGTTTGGCCTTGTCCACCCGGCACAGCCTGGACCATGATGGGTTGGCCAGTTGATGTAATTAGCTGGCCTCCACTGACTTGTACCATTAATGGCTGCCCCTGAACCTAGAATGGAATACAACACCAACAATGAAACAGCGTAAGACACAACTGGCTTTACCAAGACAATCACTGTCACTGGAACTGTCCTGCTTGGCAAGACAGACTTAGGAAAGTCAGTCCTTTTTCCTTCCAAGGCAGGGTCTTTCTATGTAGTGCTAGCTGGCCTTGAACTCAGATCCTCCTACCCCTGACTCCCAAGTACAGAGATTAAGCCTGGCCTAAATGTCAGCCTTTTTATGTCCCCCTCCCATGTCTGTGTCTGTTTGAATGTGAGTGTGAGTACAGATTATATGTATATGCTGCAGAGGGTGGGATGTGAGATCCCTGGGGGCTTGAGTTCCAGGTGATTAAGAGCTGCCAGGTGGGTGCTAGGAACTAACTTCAGACCCTCTGCAGTAGTAGTATGTGCTCTTAATCACTGCATCTCTGCAGATACCTCTGATTTTCTGATTAAGTGCCAAGTTGGATATTTAAAAGTCAAATATAATGGAACCTACCTAGAGTCTGGAAAATCTCAATAAATAAGGTATTAATCACCAAAACCAGGCTGAATTTAAAACCAAGACTAGTTTGCCTTCTCAAACGGATACCCAGGAATGGTTTCTGGTAAAGGCTGGGAAAGCAGCAATGAGAGAGGTAATGATGGTGAGAACTGAGAAGTGAATCAAAGTACAGCCCCAATTCTAGAGGCTGAATAGGAAGAGTTCTGAAAGCTCACTTGAAGGTTCCTCCTGGGCCTCACGTAAAAGGGAAACATGAACACTCACCTCCACTTGACACCAAGGAGCCCAGGAATGGCTGCTACTTAAGGAGTCTACTACTAAAGACTCATGGACTGGGTAGGCTAGTAATTCCAGCACTCAGGAAGCTGAGGCAGAAGCATGGGTTTGAGAACAGATGGGCTGCACAGTGAGCTCTAGGTAAGCCTGATAAGACCCTGCCTCAAAAGCAAGCCAAGCAAGACTCTCCAGAAATAGGTTCCAGTCAGTCTGTGATCATTATCTTAAATATCTGTATACTTATTTTAATTATTAGAAGCAATGAGAGACTGAAATCAGTTAGCTATGGTGTGTAATGATTTCTATTCTTCAAGTCTTCTGCTTCAACAGACCACTCCAGAAAGAAGTCGCTGCACGTGCTGTCACCTCTTGAACCCCAATGTGAAAACTCAGGGAGAACGGTCCAGACAGAAGTTGCTTTGGAAGTAGTGATGAGTAACAGGACAAACCCAAAAACTCTTACTGCAGACTGTCTTTGCTTGAAGGAACTATTGTAACCCAACAGACTAAAATACTTGTTCTTAGTTCCAGCAGCAGTCCATTCCAACAGTATCAGTGAACTGTGCAGTTGATTTATCTGTCCTAGATAAAATGGTTAGGCTCTCCCACTACCAATCTCCATCAGAACCATCAGGAGTAGTTCAACCTCAGGACTATCCCCTGAGAAACTGGTGATTTTTAAAGACTTTATGGCTTATCTGTTCACATTCTCTTCTCTTAATTCCCCATTTAAAACCCCTTTGCTACACCAATGCTGTCAGTTGCTGTGTTATGAAATGTATCAGAAGCCTTACTAGAGGAGTAAGAGAGAACTATTTAAAATTCTTCTACAATGATGAGACTTATAGAGGAAAATTCCCATCACTTCCATTGCAATGCAATCTAGAGCTTCTTTAGCTGACACGGCTGTGCTGTTACTGTGGGCTGTTTGCTTGTGTGAAAGTGGATGCCACAAGCTGACACTGGATATCATCTCCTACCGCTCGCCACCTTGTTGCTTTGAGACAGTCTCCCCTGATTTAGCCAGCTAGCCCCAGGTTCTGCCTGTTTCTGCCACCCAGTGCTGGGGTTACAGGGGCAAACCCACATATTTATGTGAATTCTATGGGTCCAAACTTATGTCTTTACACTTGCATAGCCAACAATCCCCAAAGGTGACATAAATTTAAAACACTTAATAAATTTCTGGTTATCCATCACCCCCCTACTAACATGCTATATATGCATGCGATACAGGATTTTTTGAGACTCTGAAGAGCTCACTGTGTCTACAACAGATGATCACAAGGACTCATGCATGAGACAGAAGCCACACAGTTAAGAGCATGTCACATTCCCATTCTATGGTAGTTAATGACAATCCCAGACACCTTTTCATGTATTACAAGGATGAAGCAAGCAGGAACAGAAAGCTGCTACACCCCCTGAGATTCAACTGTTCAGGAAGACAGACAAAATCAACTTCTTAATTTATGTGTAGAACTGGCCACATGACATCACCAAACACTACTAAGTGGAAGAATTGAAAAGGTCAAGTCCTCACAGCAGTGGTTTTCAACTTGTGGGGTCAAATGACTCTTTCATAGGGATCACGTAAGACTATCAGAAAACCCAGATGTTTACATTATGATTCATAGTAGTAATAAAATTATAGTTATGAAGTAGCAACAAAATAATTTTATGGTTGGGGGTCACCACAGCTTGAGGAGATATATTAAAGGTCACAGCCATCAGGAAGTTGAGAACCACTGGTTTACAGGAAGGAGTAGTTACCTCCAAAAGGATCTCAGCAGCACTCACTATAAAGTGAGATGCTAGTTTGACTTTGGAAGTCCCACTAAGTCATTCCAATTCCGGGAAGGAAGACAGGCAGAGCAGGCATCTGAATCTGGCTAACTTCTCAAAACCTTTAGCTCTCAATGGACCAGAAGCGACCAATGCTGCTACTCTCAAAAGAATTTGGGCTATTTAAATTGGACATACATGGTGCTGAAGAACAGCATCAGCATCGGTTAACTCCAGTTTGTTTTTGTTTTTTTAGCTTATCAATGTAACCTGTGCTTTGTTTTTTAAAAGAGCCCAACCTGGTCCCAAACTCTCATTCTTTCTGCCTCCATATCCCAAGTACTGGGACAGGAGGCATTACCACCATGACCTATGCTAGCACTTAAATATGCCCATCAAAAAGATAAGCAATCATCTCTGCAGAGCTCGTAATGATACAGGAAAGGTTATTCAGTTCTCAGAAAAACTTTGCTCAGTGCAATGGATGTTTAACAGTCAAGCTGCACTTTTTAACAAAACATAATAGTGCAGTCAAGTCTGTCCATGTGTACAATTCATGAAACTTTACCAAGTGGTGGGATAGGCATCTGAGTACTGAGTAAGCTCCAAAGTCACCTGTATAAGGTCTTCCTGTTGCTTGCTTCCTGGTACTTCTAAAGCAACAGACACAGCAGTCACCAGATGTCTTGGCATGGGACACTGGCATGCTGGCCTGAGAGACAGGTTAGCAGCACAAAAGGCATGCGACTTTGCCATTCAACTTGAGATCCAAACATAAACAGCAGCAGACAGGCGATGTTCATGCAGTGCTCACAGAGAATCAGAGAGGGCACCACTACCTGGAGGGTCTGGACTTGCTGGCCTGAGGCGGATGCCACTTGGGCCTCAGTCTGCAACTGGACAGCAGTGACACCACCCTGCTGCTGAGAACAGGAACAGGAAGAGCTTGAAATGCATCGGACCGGGAACGCACAGCTCAAGACTTGAGATCACTTGAGGGAGGGGGAGTTGTCTCTGAAAAGCTTCGCCCCACTCAGGAGCTTTCAGAGTCCTGGACTCTTCAAGCTGTCCCAGAATGGGCCTTACAACACACTTCTATGACTTTCAGTCACATTTATAATGCAGTCCTTCCAGAAATAGGAATTCTACCCCATTGCTAAACATTTATGTTAAAGATTTGGGTGAGAGGGAGGGAGCACAGTCTGAGTGGAAAAAATAAAAATAAAAAAAAATTAAGTGTTATGTTAAAGATTTCTATGTTTTCTTGGGGTCATAAGAACAAAACCAGCAGATCTTAAAGGCTTGAAACTACGACAAAAAATTTCAGGGGCTATTAAAGTTATTAAAGCATCACCAAAGAAGAACTAGTCACGGTGATCCAAATTCTAGTCTTGGTACTCTACTCTTCTACGTCCCCAAATGAAGACTTATTCCCACTCAACTGACTGACCACTTTACAGAAATGTTTTCAGAAAGCCACCCAACTTGCTTCTTATCCTGGGGAATGCCTCCCAGGAAGAAAGCCACCAAAAAACCACTCTGCCCCCAAGGAAGGCCAGCAAGGCTGGGGAGCTACCATGCTCAGGTAATCCCTGCAATGTGGAGGAGCCCCTCCCCAACCAGTGGGTTGGAACTGACCACCAATACTTCCTCTATTCTGTTTTAGTGAACCTCTATTCTGAGGAAAAAACACACCCAAGACAACAGTATTGGTCTGTGATCAAATAAAAACAATATCTTTTTTTCCAAAGCTCAGGAATGGGGGGGGGGGGGGGAGAGAAGGTTCACTATTATAAACCCAGATAAAAGCATGGCAAATGCTTTATGTGCACTAATTCAAACATCTGGTAGACTGTACTGTGGGAAAAGGCAGCAGCAGGAGCTCCTTTTCAGTATGTACTTATCCACAGAGTATCACCCAAAATATTATTCTAATATTAAACTAACTTTGGTAGAACAGGCCAGCAGACTGCCTGAAACCTGACTACTGGTGTGATTGTGACACACCCTGGCTTTACCACAAGTCAGCATAAACAAGGGGAACAGTAGACTGAACCCAGGGTAAAGCAGAGGTGTCCTGACTTTCCTTCAGTTAAGTTACAAAGGGCCAATCTACTTTTAAAGTGATCTTCACAAAGAAGAGATGCCAAGGGGTAACAGACTGCTTCCCAGTACAGCACAAGCATGAGATCTAGACTTACAGGGTCTGACAGGCCCACAGAGTAACCAGAGGAAACCCGTCGCTGCACCACCAGTCACAGTACTGTGATGGTCAAAGCACACTCACTCCCATACCTGCTGCTGAATCTGGCCAGCCTGCACCACGATCTGCTCTGTGGAACTATTGCTGTTTGTTGTATACTGCTCCATGGCCCGGCCACGTTAAGAGTCCTGTCGCTTCACTCTACAGATTCCAGGCAGCTGCAGGTAGGGACTCCTATTACAAAGGGAAGGAGAAAACCTAAATGAGTCAATTAGTAAAGGCTCTCTTACAACACAATAATTTATTTTCTAACTATATGCCACATTAATATGAAAGTCAACAAAAGATGTTTATATATTCAATTAAAAAGAGGACTATATAGCACAGTCATAAAACATTATAGTTAGGCCAGCGGTAAACATCCGCCATCCCAGCACTGAAGAGGCTGAGGCAGAAAGCTGAGAGTTTGAGCTAGCCTGGGCTATAAAAATTTTCCTCAGCCGGGCGGTGGTGGCGCACGCCTTTAATCCCAGCACTCGGGAGGCAGAGGCAGGCGGATCTCTGTTGAGTTTGAGGCCAGCCTGGTGGTCTACAAGAGCTAGTTCCAGGACAGGCTCTAAAGCTGCAGAGAAACCCTGTCTCGAAAAACCAAAAAAAAAAAAAAAAAAAAAAAAAAAAAAAAAAAAAATTTCCTCAAAAAGACTAACCAACAGAACAAACAAAACACATGGTATTGTATTTTCACATTTAAAAAATGCTTCTACTTATTTTTTCCTGGTAACTTACCTTGTATATTAGCTATCTCTGTGATGCTGTGACCGAAAATTAGTTTTTTGGGCCCAGTTTTAGTGGGATTTTAGTCCACTGTGGGTGTGTATGAGGTTGAGAAGCATATTTCATACCATGGTGGACAGGACACAGAAATGAATACTCTTAAAAGGCCAGGGTAAGAGATAGTTCCCAAGAACAGATACTCCCCTCAGTAACCCACTTCTTCCAACTAGGCCCCATCTACCAATAATGGCATCATGTAAATGTACCAAGAGCCCTTAGGATGCAATCCCCTATAAGCAACACCCCCAGACACATCCAGGTGTGCCTTACTAATTTGTTGTTTCCCAATCCAGTTAAGCAAGTAAAAGTGATCACCTTTCAATATTACCAGAGTAATGCTGTCTGAGGTTTTCTGTCCCGCCTGGATCCTGCAATCGTTAATTCCCAAAGAAATCACACAGAGGTCTACATTAGTTATAAACTAATTGGCCCTTTAGCTCAGGCTTCTTATTAACTCTTATAACTTACATTAGCCCATTATTCTTGCCTATGCTAGCCATGTAGCTCAGTACCTTTTTCAGCAAGGCAGTCTTCTGTGGCTGAGTAACAAGACTGCAGAAAATACTTTCCTCTACCTAGAATTCTCGTTGCCCCACCTCTATTTCCTGCCTGGCTACTGGCCAATCAGCGTTTATTTAAAATATACTTGACAGGACACAGATCATTGTCCCACAGCAGAGGAACACTCAGAAGCACTGTTAAGCCATCTTTTGTTGCAAGACCTGCTCTCAAGATTCAGTGTGCCCAAATGCTGACATTTAGCACCGCTTCTACCCCTCTTGTGCTCTTCCCAGTTATATGATCTCTACCCACACAAACATTCTCTTACCCATATTCACAAGCAAAGGTAGGACTGCCTATGGTCTAGGACAAAGAACATATGGGTTTTCTTGAGTTAGACTTCTCTTGTGTAATGCAACATGTATTAGTCAGGCTTCTCTGGAGAACAGAGTGGAACAAATCCATACATATATGGGTAGGAGGTTTATTAGAGTGGCTTATAGGTTGTGGCCCAATTAGTCCAACAATGGCTGTCTACCAACAAGAAGCCCAAGAATCTAGTAGTTATTTTGTAGAAGGAGCTGTGGGCCACTTCCTGCCGCCCGGCTAGTTTATGCCCCGAAATAACAACACACAAATTGTATTCATTTAAACACTGCCTGGCCCATTAGTTTCAGCCTCTTATTAGCTAATTCTCACATCTTGCTTTAAACCATATTTAGTAATGTGTGTAGCACCACGAGGTGGTGTCTTACCGGGAAAGATTCAGCATGTCTGACCTGGTGGCTGGCTTCATGGCGACTATCTCAGAGAGGAGGGGCATGGTGGCTGCCAGAGGCATCTGCCTCACTCCCAGCATCCTGTTCTGTCTACTCCACCCACCTATGTTCTGACCTATCAGACCAAGCAGTTTCTTTAATTAACCAATGAAATCATCAGATAAATAGAAGACACACCTACATCATTATTCAGTCCATGAGGATAGATGTCTCAGCTGGTCTTCAGTATAGGTTAGGAATTTTGGAGAAGTAGACTCTATGCCAGCGAAGGAGCAAGAGCAAGTAGGCAAAGAACGGGCAAAAGCTCCCTTCTTCCATGTCCTTTATATATAGGCTACCACCAGCAGAAGGTGTGGTGTAGATTGAAATTGGCTCTTCCTACCTCAAAAGATCTGGATTTCAAATGATTCAGGCAAGAAAAATTCCTAACAGGTGTAACCAGTCACTTGGGTTTTAGTTAATTCTAGACACAGTCAAGTTGATAAACAAGAATATCCATCACAAAACACTTTGCAGATTTATCTGCTTTTCTTGCAGATTTCATTTTTTTATGGCTATATAAAATTCTATGCTGCATATGTATGGCATTTTCATTATCTATTCTGTTGGTGGCCCATCCTGGTTGGTTTCATTTCCTTGTTATTCTATACAGAACAGCAGTAAATATGAATGTGCAAGTATCTCTGAGATAGCATAGAATCCTTTGGTCCATGCCTAGAAGTGGTATAGCTGGGACACATGCTAGATCTTTTTAATCCTGAGATAACTCCACACTCATTTCCACAAACAGCAGTGTCAATAATTCTTCCCTATATCCTCAAGGGCATTTGTGGGTCTTTATTTTCTGGGTGTGAGCCATTCTAACTTGGGTGAGAAGAAGGGATAGGGTAAGTTTTAATTTACACTACCCTGGTGGTTAAAGAAACTGTTGGTCACGCTGAAAAATCTTGGCCCTCTGTACTACTTTTGAGAACTGTAGAGACTATCTACTGACTGGCAGTTCTTTTCTTCTGGTGTTTAATTGGTGTAGCTCTTGCGCTGGGGAGAGGGTTCAGTTGGTAAAGTACTGGCCTCATGAGCATGAGACCTGAGCTTGATCCCAGAATGTCCAGAACTCTGGGTGTGGTGTTGAGTTTATAAAGCCAGAGCTGGGAAGGCAGGGACAGTACAACCCCTGGGGCTCTAGTACAGCCTAATTGGTGAGCCCTATACCAATGAGAGACCTTGTCTCAAAGGAGGACAGCAACCCTAAGGATGAGCAACTGCCTCTGACAAATAATTTTGCAGATATTAACCCCCTATCTGAAGTAGTATGCTAAAACTTTCATTCTGCAGGTTATTTACTTTGCTAAACCTTAATTTCACATAACCCCATTTGTCAATTCTTAAGATTACTTCCAATGCCATTGGGGTCCTATTCACAAGGTTCTTATCCTTTATTGCCATACCCGTAGCCCTGGACATACCTGATCTTGTCTGATCTCACAAGACAAGCAAGGTTGGGACTGATCAGTCCCCAGTACCTAGTAATGGAAGGCCATTCTTTTCTATGTCTATATTCTAAGTGTTTTCCTCCAGTAGTAACTCTTAAAAAAAAAAAAAATGAGCCGGGTGGGTGGTGACACACACCTTTAATACCAGAACTTGGGAGGCAGAGGCAGGCGGATCTCTGTGGGTTCGAGGCCAGCCTGGCTTGCAGAGTGAGTTCCAGGCTGTTAGAGAGAAACCCTATCTCAAAAAACAAACAAAATAGGTGGAAATTTGACTTAGCATTTAATACAGCAGATGCTAATGGTAGAATGTAAGTAATAGGTATGAGTATTCATCATAATACTCTTTCAATTTTACTGTCTAGAAATTTCAACACTAGAATGTTGGGGAAAACACTCAAAATATAATCAGGCATACACCTTTAATCCCAGTGCTTAAGAGACTGAAGCAGGCGGAGCTCTGTGAGTTCGAGGACAGCCTGGTCTACAGAGCCGAGTTCCAGGACAGCCAGAACTGTTACACAGAGAAACTCTGTCTCAAACAACCAAGGAATAACCAAAATAGAGCACTTATGCCTTTAGTGTGGGTTACAGTGGACTTACAATGGGAATATAATTAGCAACTTAACTAAATTTAATCCCTACTTTATTAGCATGTGTTCATTGTATAAAACAATGGTTTTTAAACTATGTTTATAACCTGTCTGGACACTGACCCCATTTTTCTCTTTACAAATAATCCCCTTCTTTTTGTCTTTGTCTTTATCTAGAGTATGCATATGAGAGAGAACATACTTGGTATTTGTGGTTCTGAATATGCTTTCTTTCCCTTACTGTGATGTTCCAGTTCCAGTCATTTCCTTCAAAACAAAGTATCAACTTGATTACATTTGGCATTAACTAAAATCAAAGCAACTGGGTACATCTGTGAGAAATCTTTCTAAATTAAATCATTTGAAGTAGGAAGAGCCACCTTTGACCTGGACCACACCTTCTAGTGGTAGCCTATATGAAGGCCATGGAAGAAGAAAGCTTTTGTTCTTTGTCTGCTTGGCCTTGCTAGCAAGCCCATTCCTTCACTGGCATTACAGCCTACTTCTCGGAGATTCTGGAATATATGAAGGTCAGCTGAAATGCAGCTTTGAGGACTCAATAACTATTTATTGAGTAGTTATTCTTGGACTTTCTATTGGTAGGCAGTCATTGTTGGACTAGCTGGACTACCTGTAAGCCTGCCTTCTCACATACTCTCTAACATACACATCTCTCAGTGGCTTAGTTTTTATTCCCATCTATGATATTTAAGAGCTGCTCCCATCCTCAACATTCTCTTCCTTTTTTTTTTTTAATGCTTTTTTTGAGACAGGGTTTCCAGGCTGTCCCAGAACCCACTCTATAGACCAGGCTGGCTTCCGCTGGCCTCTGCCTCCCAAGTGCTGGTATTAAAGGTGCATGGTAGCATCCTCTATTTTCTTCGTTGACAGCTACTCTGATTGGAGTGAAAAGTTTTTTATTTTTTTCTTTTTTGGTTTCTTGAGACAGGGTTTCTCTGTAGCTTTGGAGCCTGTCCTGGAACTAGCTTTTGTAGATCAGGTTGGCCTTGAACTCGAGAGAGATCTGCCTGCCTCTGTCTCACCAATTGCTGGGATTAAAGGTGTGCGCCACCACCGCCCGGCTCAGAGTGAAATTACAGTATAGTTTTGATTTGCATTTTCCTGGCAGCTCAGTATGGTTTTTGTTTTGTTATAAATACATCTACAGGCCATTTGTAATCTTTGGAGAACTATTTATCTTAGATTATTTTGATTTTTAATTTCTGAGTTCTTTCTATATTCTGGATATTAATCCCATCAGATGAAAAGATGTTTATATTTGCAGATTTTTACACCAGGCTTTTCTGAGCCAGTTGAATGAGTTGTTTCTTTAGAGACCTCAGGCACAATAGGAAATCAGCCAAAAAATACGTGGCTCTACTAGGGAAAGTGACATTTCTCCTTTTGGTATGTGTGTGTGTACATGCACAAGCGCACGTGCACTTGTGTGTGTAGAGCTTTTTTTTTTTTTTTTTTTTTTTTTTTGGTTTTTCAAGACAGGGTTTCTCTGCAGCTTTTTTAAGAACCTGTCCTGGAGATAGCTCTTGTAGACCAGGATGGTCTCGAACTCACAGAGATCCGCCTGCCTCTGCCTCCCGAGTGCTGGGATTAAAGGCATGAGCCACCACTGCCCGGCGTGTAGAGCTTTTAAAACTCACCAAAAAATAGACATATACGGTGCTGACACTTTGATGTGGAAAATAGAGACAACATTCTCTGTATTTCAATACATCCACTAGCCCTAAGTCCCCTTCCCATAAGGCTTTCTTCTTGGCTAAGTATCCACAAATCTTCATCTTATCAGATTAAAATGCAAAATGGAGCTTTGATGGGCAAGAATGGTTAACGAGTATCATTCAGACCTCACTAGTTTATCCTGCTGATACAAATGCTTCCCTCTCAAGTCAATGAAGCCTACTGTACTTTGAAGGGCAAAAGCAGATGAGGCTCCAAATATAGTAGCCATTCTGCATTAATAAGGGAGCAATGGCGCTTGGAGCATGACATTCAGGCTGCTCATGGTATCTGCTTCCTGGCCCCAGTGGAGCTTCAGGCACCTGCTTTTGCCACTTCAGCCAGCAGAATCTGCAATCTGACACACTGCCTTCCTCAAGCACTTCTTTGTCCAAGATTACGACAAAAGTGAGCCAGCTGGATTTAGTCTGTCTAGCTCTTCCACAAATTTTTGAATGTGTTTTTGAAAGTGAGAATATAAATGAATATGGATGAGAACGGATTTATTCTGGTCTCTGAAGCATTCTTCCATAGCATATACCCTGCCCATTTAGATGGCACAGAAGCAGCTGGCTAGCACTTAGAAAGGTAATCTATCCGAAGTTATTCGAAAGCTGAAACATTCAGAAACGCAACTACAATAAGCCTAACATCAACACAGGCCGTGAGACATGACAATCACAGGCAAAGACCAGACTAGGGCCTTTGAAGGTCCAAATCTGCTCCTTTTCTCCACTAACAATATACCAGGAACTTAGATAATAAAACAAGATTCAAACTTCGAGTCTTGACTTCCCTTTATGGACTGGGAAATGAAATAAGCCTCCCCAAGCTCCTTTTGGTGTGGTGCTTATCACAGCAACAGAAAAGCCAACTAGAACATAAAGAAATGAAGAAACAACTTAAAGAAAAACTTCCTCGAAAGTGAATACAGGCTGCTTCACTTCAGAAGGAACACTGGACTAGTTTCCTCAAACCCACCAGTTAAGAGCTCAGCAAATGTGCTAAAGAAGCCACACCGTGAAAGCTGGCTCCAACTAAGAGCTGAGAACAACTGATGCTCGGCCTGAGTAAGAACAACTTCTCTCTCCCAGAGAAAAATGTCCTTTTCTTCCCCATCTGCTCCCCAGCCCCAATCAGTTATTATTATGAGATTAAATCCTTAGGTCAGCAACGTTTTCTCCCCACCGCTGGGGGAGAAAAGCCCCTCTCCAACACTTCTAAGCTCAAGTCAGAAAGAAGTGTTTCCAAAGACTCCTTTGTGATATCTGCAAGAGCTTTACAAACTGGACTTTCCCGCCTAAACTCTCAGTGCTACTGGCCCTTTCTTCGCCCAACAGCACTATCTGCTGCCTACATACGCTCTCCTCGTGGAGGACAACCCTCCACCGCCCAACCAAAGCGTGCGGATGAAAACTGGCTGGCTTCTTCGTGCAAACAGCACTTCCCGGTATTGCACTAGACCCCGACAGAACGCTAACCCCTAAGTACTGATTTTCACAAGCCAATCTCCGCCGAGCAGGCGTGCTTCCTACCTCTCCCCTCTCTCCCTTACAGTACTTGGGTGATGCCCGCCAAATACTACAGGCTGGCAGCACACCGAAGACTGCTGTCCGATAGAAAAATAATCGGCATGTAAGTTTTTAAACATCTGTTGAGAAAACGTTCACACGGGATTCTAAAGTGTGGTAGAAAAAAGACAAGAATGGGCTGAGCTGAGCTCACACGAACTGACACAAAAGGCTAAAGAAAATCGGAACCAGAGAGCATCAAAGGGAGAGAGCTCACAGGACACACGGACATGGGTCCCGTCATTAAGAATGCATGAGGTTGTCAGTCTCGCAAGAGCGAGGTTCCAAACAGAGGCGCCCTCGAAAAGAGAATAGCTCTTGGTCAGGCTCCAGCACGGAGGTGTGCCGGCCGGCACGGGCGGCCGAGCGGGGCGGGAGGAGAGGAAATGACGAGCAGAAAGGGGTGGTAACGGCGGCAGGCCGGAGACCCGGGGTGGCGGGCCGGGAGGAGGGGCGGCGGGCGCGCTAACGGCCCTGGGGTGGGTCCGGGAGGCCGCCCTGCGCGTCCCCGCCTGGCCTCGCTTCAGACCTGGCGTCCCGACCGCCTCGGGGCTCAGGGGACGCGGGCCTCACCGGGGCTCGGAACGTGAGGACACAAGGACGGGTCGTAGGATAAGGCTGCAACGACCCGGGGAAACAGCCACGGTCCGTGGCGGGTCGGTCGGCCACTCGCCCTCCCGGGACCCGAGGATCGGGGAGCAGCGGTGCATCCGCCACCCGCACCCGGAGAGGAGCCTGGCTCCAAGGTGCCATCCCCACGCCGGGCCGCCCCTGCAGGCCTCCACCGGCTCCGAGCCGGGGCTGCCGGCTGCCTAGCTCCGGCAGCCTCGGCTCGACTCCCGGGCTCGGCGGACGCCTGGGCCTCTCCTGAGTGGTCAGCGAGACCCGCCAATCGGGGCGCTGGGGCCGGCTCTGGGCCGCTGGATATTGGCTCCTCTTACTCACCGTGCCTCGCTCCCCCGGTTCGCTGCCCGCGCTGATTGGCTCCAGTACCGGACCCCGAAACCCAATCAGAGGCTCCAGCCGCCGCCGCCGCCGCCACTGCCGCTGCCTCGCAAAATGGCGAATCTGAACAAAGGGGAATCGGGCCTCCCTCCAACCGCCTTCGCGCAAGCGCTTTCGAGACCACGCCCCATAACCCCAGGCAGCCTGGCCCCGCCCCCTAGAGGGAGCACTGCGCAGGCGTCCCAGGGACCACATTTACTTCCTAGCTTGGACTCCGCCTTCCGCTGGAGGACTACGCAAGCGCGTTCTAGAGGCGCCGTACTCGCTTCTCAAACACTGCCCTGAGTGGTGTACCACGCAAGCGCTAGTACGCCCTTTTTTTTTTTTTTTCCTCCCCCAACTGTGAACCCATTTCTAAGCGGCCACCGGGACACACCCCCTGAGGCCAAATGCGCAAGCGCTCCTCTTCTTAAGGCGGGGTCGGCTTCTTGGTACGCACGCCTGAGCGGCGGCGGGAGACTACCGAGTTTACCGCCGGAAATTCTGAAACCTTTACCATCGAGAGCGGGCTCGGGTAGCTAGCTAGAGAGTCTCACTTCCGCCCCGTTAAAGGGTGGGGGCCGCCATCTTGGGTGCGTGCAAAGTCCTTGGCGGGATTGGTTCCGCGCGCGGGCTCTTCTGTAACTCCCCACCTACCAGGGTTTCATCTCAGACACTTCCCTGCGTGCGGGAGGGTCTGCTGACGGCCGATTCCTTTGCAGGTGAAGGATGGCTCCCGCCCTCTCCTACGGGATCTCAGGGTTGGAGGAGAGGATGGGTAGCTTGTTGCAGACTTCCTGCACCTCTAGGAGAGGTGATCTTTCACTGAGAGGCTGTCCTCTCCGCCTGCGCTCAGCACATCTTAGTTCGGTTCACACTGATTGCAGCTCAGTGGAACTGTGGCAAAGTCCCTCCTATTTTATTCTAAGCCGTATCCTCTGGGAAAATACCGGACTCGGCTAAACCCATCGTGCTAGGAGAGGGTTTGGAGTAAGGAGGTGTGTCTTGGGACCTCCCTCCTGGAAAGCTGGTCTGTGTTGCCTCTTAAAGGCTGAGTGAACTCGCATTCAGAGGTACAAGTAGAGGAGGTGGGGGAAACTAAGTGGGTTGGCTGGTCTGTGTTGCCTCTTAAAGGCTGAGTGAACTCGCATTCAGAGGTACAAGTAGAGGAGGTGGGGGAAACTAAGTGGGTTGGCAGGGTGATCTGAACGTGCTGTGTTCAGGCTGCCTGAGCGTTTTTTACTTGTTTTTCCTTTTTATTAGCAGAAGAAACTCTTAAATTCTGGAAATAGCGACTTAGCATGGCCGGCCACCTTAATGAAGATCCAGAAGGAAGTCGAGTGCGTGACTGCTATTAAATTTATCGGTGAAGTGAAATTCAGAATAATTGAGGTCAAAAGCATAAACACTTTCTAATTAAACCAGTAATTGGATTGTCGCACCCCCCCCCCGCTTGTTTATTTCTAGCTGATTTACTTAGGAAAGGCTAATACAATCTTAGCAGAGATCATCCGTCACTTTCCCTTTATAGAGGTTTTTTTTTATGGTGGTTAATTCTGTAAAATAGGAAGGTTTGAATTCAATTCCGAGTGGTGGAGAAGCAGGAAAGAGGCGGGGCAGGGGGGTTCTACTGAAGATCTGAAAGGAGTAATCTTTTTCTGTTTTTAACAAACGTGTTCTTTCCCTTTGCACGTTTTAGATCACTTACGTGAAAGGAGATCTTTTCGAATGTTCCAAAACCGACTCTCTAGCCCACTGTATCAGTGAGGACTGTCGGATGGGTGCTGGAATAGCTGTTCTCTTCAAGAAGAAATTTGGAGGGGTGCAGGAACTGTTAAACCAGCGTGAGTTCTGAGTTTCTATCACAGCCTAGTTCGTCCTGGTGGAGCATAGTTTGCTCTTCATTGTACCCTGTTTACTTGTGTGTTCAAAGAGATTTCTCACTGAGTACTTTTAACTTTTTCTCACAAGAATGGCCTCTGGTTTGGATCTTTACCACACCAAATCAGAGTTCTTGTAAAAGTTTCCAGTCTCTCTGTCGTGTGTGTGTGTGTGTGTGTGTGTGTGTGTGAGAGAGAGAGAGAGAGAGAGAGAGAGAGAGAGAGAGAGAGAGAGAGAGAGATCATAGTGTGCAGATACATGTGTGGAGGACAGAGGTTGATTCTATCTCTCTTTAAGCATAGAGCTTGCCCATTTAGCTCCATTAGCTGACCATCTGGTCCCTGGCACCTTCCTATTTCTATTTTTCCAGTTTGGGGTATACAATGTGTACCCTGACACCCAGGTTTTATGTGGACACTAGAGATCAAACTCAGATTCCCATGTTTGTGCAGTAAACACTTTACTGATTAATTCATCTCCCAAATACTCAAAAATTTTTCCTTTCTAATTTTTCACTTCTCTCAAACCTTAGCTGAAGGGCTTTTCAAATTCCGTATGTATTGCTTGGAAGTCAAGATATGAAGCATGATAAACAAAAACAGAATTGGGTTCAACCTGAAGGTCAGAAAAGCAAAGCAGCCAGCCACTGGCTCTTATCTCTGCCTCAGTTCGAAATAGCGATCCTGCCTCCAGGGATCTCAGAATGAGGCTGAGCTGTCTCCTCCGTTTTTATAATCCTCTAGTTCTGGGATTAAAGCGTGTACCACTACTGCCTGTTTCTTTGGCAAACTGGTGTGGCTACTGGGATTAAAGGTGTGTGTCATTGCTGCCTGGTCTGTAAGGCTGCCTGGCCAGTGTGGTTGTTTTACTTTTCTGATCCTCAGGCAAACTTTATTTATTAAATACAGTGAAATGCCAATACAAAGATCCTGTACTAAATATTCTTCTATTTGTTCCTTCTTTAAAGCAGAGGCTTACTGTGTAACCTGGCACCTGCTGAGTAACCTAAGCTGGTCTTGAACTCCAAGCAGTCGTGGCTCAGTCCTAAATGCTGCTGACATTACAGGCATGAACCACTGCACCAGACTTTCTCAGCTTATTCTTCAAAGAGTAGTTTGTACTGGGAGTGTATCAGACACCTTTAACCCAGTGATCAGGATATTGGGGGGCGGGAGGGCGGGGAGTCACTGAGTTCAGGACCAGCCTGGCCTACAGAAACGGCTTCTTCCCAGACCTCCAGCACTCTGCCAGTGGCTTTGAATAAGAATAGTACACCTGGAGCCTCTGAAATAATTTCTCAGCCCACATTTTAGGCCCATCCCTCTTCTGAAGAGCCACCTTTTCAGACTTGTAAGATAATAATCAAGGACCTTAAGAAATGTTTCTTATAGCTGGGCAGGCAGCTCTCTGTGAGTTCAAGGCCAGCCTGGTCTACAAAGCAAGTTCCAGAACAGCCAAGGCTACACAGAGAAGCCCAGGAGGTGGGAGGATGTTCCTCATGTTTAATACAGCACTGTGAAAGGTCACTGTTGGGATGGGGGACAGGGTGCCGTCTTGTAAAGGACTTGCTGAACAAGCCTGAGGGAGTGAGCTCCATCCCCGGAACCCATGTATTTTATTTTTTAAAGTTAAGTACAGACATATTTTCTCCTTCCTGGAGAGGTGGAGGTGAGTGAGTCTCTGAGGCTCACTGGCCAGTCAGTTAGCTGATTCAGGGAGCTCCAGTTTCAGTGAGAGACCCTGTCTCAGAGAGAGAGAAACAGAGAAAAAAAATTAAAATATAAGATGATGTGTGTAAGTTGGGGGTAGGGGGTTCTGGAGAGATGGCTCAGTGATTAAATGTATATAGTGCTTTTGAATAAGACCTGAATTTGATTCTTAACCTACACATTGAGTATCTCATAATTGCTGTAACTCTGGTCCCCGAATCTCTGGCCTCCACAGGTACCTGTACTTAGGTGCACGCGCGCGCGCACGCACACACAAAGATCTTATTAAATAAACATGTTTGACAGATTTTGAATGGTGGCACGTTCTAAGACAATTTCAAAACAGTTAACATTAACATTTTTCAATGGATAGGTGACAGTGCATTTGAAATTTGGATAGTAATACTCAGGTCTATGGGAATTTTTTTTAGCTAAGTGTGGAGATGGATGTTTTGGTTTTCTTTTTCCTTTTTACTATTAAATAACTTTTTCTTAGAAAAGAAGTCTGGAGAAGTGGCTGTTCTGAAGAGAGATGGACGATATATATATTACTTGGTAAGATGGGGCCAAATCTTCATCTTGTATAGATTGGCAAATAGACTTCCATGCGTTGATCACGATGCTCCATCAGAGACAGTAAAGGATGCCAAACAGCTTCCACTTTGACACCAGCTCAGCTCCAGAGGAGCTGGCTGCTTGGAGCACTGAGTTAGGTATATCAGGTTATGCCGCAGCTCCGGCGGGAGGCTCTTGTGCTGTCTACCATAGGCCTGTGGTCTAAGAGTGGCAGACAGGGAGGCCCACTGCCCTTTCTCAGTCACAGTGAAAGGACACCTTGTCTCGAGAGAGTTCCCTGAGGAACTCATCTTCCCTGTCCACTGCAGAGCCACAGAATGTCCTGCCTTCTCCTGCCTGCTGTGGGGATGTGGGATTTTTACCTTCCACACTATCTTTGGCCCCAGAAGAGGTGTGGCTTCCTTACAGCCTGCAGGGGCAGTTTAGAGCCAACCCACTTCAAACCTTTTCTGGTCAGCATGCAGAGTCGGGTGACACACTGACCCAAGAGTGCTGTCCTGAAAGCCAAGAATGATTTTCCATTGGAAGAACTACCTCTCGCTGCTGCTTTTGTAGAGAAACAAAAAGGAGGGAGTGTGATTGCGTAATGAACAGTCTTGGAGGGGCGCTACTCGAGCAGTATGGGCACCTTGGCGCAAGTGTGTCACTTACCTGGCACAGATTGCAGTGCCTCGCTTAAGCATGGCAACAGGCACAGCTTTCCTGTGTCGTGGTTTTCCTTGTCACACAGCAGAGTGTTTCTCAGTCATTGGTGGGCTCTCCTGTGGCTGTAGGACACTGTCATCCCTGCTCTAGACGAATTCAGGGATTAATCGTTTATTCTTTCAGGTTGAGGATGTAGAGCAACCTGGTGGCTTCCTCATTGACACTTTTTTGGGGGTGGAGCTAATGAGAGTTTGAATCCTTCCTTTTGTGTCCAGATTACAAAGAAACGGGCCTCACACAAGCCAACTTACGAGAACCTGCAGAAGAGTTTAGAGGCTATGAAGTCCCATTGCTTGAAGAATGGAGTCACTGACCTCTCTATGCCCAGGCAAGGAAATGGAAGACTGAATTGGTTGATGAGGTTTGGTCTCAGAACTCCCTTCCTATTGGCTGTGAGGCCATAGCACAGCTGTTTTCTAGCTTGAGTTGAACGACTCAGTGAGTAATGAGAGGCATTCACCTGCCTCAGCTCCTCTGTGGGGAGCGTCCTTGGTGTTCAGACACAGCTGTTGAATTCCTGAGTTGTGTTAAAGCAGTGTCCTCTCCTCTTGAGGCCGTGGAATCCCAGAACGGAGACTGAGCCATAGCGCCTCCCTCCAGTTGACTTTGTTCCAGGAAAGCTGTCAGTGCTCTTGCCTTTTATGCTTGCGTGCCTGCTTGCTGTTCAGTGGGTGACAGGCAGGACCTGTCCCTGCTGTCCTTTTGAGGACTTAAATGACACTGGATATCCAGTGGCCCGTTGCTTCCTCGGGAACTGGTCCGTACCCTTCTCTCTCTATTACCCTAGTATTCAGTCAGTGCTGACTAAGCTCAAGTGACTTTGGGTGTGACTATAACATCAATTCTTTTTCTTTGTTTAATGTGCATTAGTGTTTTACCTACATGTATGTCTGTGTGAGGATGTCAGGTCTCCTGGAACTGTAATTACAGTTGTGAGCTGCCATGTGGGTGCTGGGAATTGAAGCTGGGTCCTTTGGAAGAGCAGTCAGTGCTCTTAACCACTGAGCCATCTCTCCAGCCCATCATCCTTCTTTAGTATACTCAAGGCTTATGTATCAGAAACTTTTTTTAAAAAAAAATCGCTATTCTTGCAGAAGTTGTCTTGCTATCATATGAAATTGGCAGTTTTGAGCTTCCCTTTGTCCCTAGGGCAGGTGAGGATCAGTACAGTGTCGCAGACTTCACTTGGGCCACAGCCAGCATTCTGGGCGTCCCGGTGTTTGCTTCCTTCTGCAAAGGTCCTCCTCTCCCTTGCATCCTCCTTAGCATTCCACTGGTGCAAGTGTTTTAAATGTACGTACATTTTCCATCCACTGAAGTTTCTCTTCATCAGAAGTGGGTAACTGAGCTAGTGACCTTGTGCCAAAGAGTGAAATAATTGGAAAATAATGAGAAATAATTGGAAAGCAAAGAGATATGATGGCTGCCTAAGAACTGTCAAGTGGCTTCACAATAGGAACTGACTATAGATTCTTCACTGTGGCTGCCTGCACATGGGAGCCCAGAGAACTGTGCTTTGGATAGAGCCCAAAGAAAGAGGGAAGAAGGGGCAGTCTCCTAAATATGTCTGTCACAACCAGTGGAGGGGTTTGTTTGGTTGGTTTTCAGACTTGAAACCAAAAGACCAGGAAAAGATAAGATCTTTTTTTGTTTTGTTTTCAGGATTGGATGTGGTCTGGATCGTCTGCAGTGGGAAAATGTATCTGCGATAATCGAAGAGGTGTTTGAGGCGACAGACATCAAAATTACTGTGTATACACTCTGAGCAGATGGAGATTTGGGATGAGCTCACCGTCTTTGTGTCATCTCTACTTTGCTGTAGGACTGAGCAACTGTAGGGCCTCAAAATGGGCAGAGGACAGTATGTGAGGGAATCTGTGTCACAGGCCAGATGTGGGATTCTGCATTCTAAGATTGGAGGGCACTATGCCCGAACAGTGTGGGAGGAGGCTGAGGCCTGTAAGCAGGCCAGGAAACCAGTTTAGTAAGCCCACCTGACCTGTTTGCTTGTCCACTACTGGATTTGTTTGGCTGGCCACTAGGTGGCAGCATTGATTCTAACTCTCTTGTTTTTAACGGGAAATTGTGGGAGACTTGGTAAACTGCTGAGATTCTTTGGTGTCTTGTGTTTGTGCACTTGGTGCTAGTCTGATTCATCAAAGTCATCCTAGGGAAGGAAGGATTGTGCTTGTTTTGTAGTCACACATGTAGTTCTCCACGGTCACAATGAGCTTATTGGGACAGGGTTGGAACAATAAACCTTTCTGTTGGAGTCACTGAAGTTTTTGCGCATGCACATCTGTTTTCTGGGGTTTGGGGGCAGGCTGAACCTCTGACTTAATTTTGAAGAGCAACAAGGTCAGAGGTAAGTGTGACCAGGATTGTGTCCACCTGGTTAGGAGGCAGGACTGAAGTGTTTGTGGGGACCATTTGCTGTCTACTGCATAGTTGACATGATCGGCCATGTCAGTGGCAAGTGGGGTTCTAGGTTCATATTTCTACCCCAGAAGACGGTAATGTGCAACTAACTGGATCTCAGGAGCACTGCAGTAATTATTGGGCCTTCTTCTGAAACTAAGGCCAAACGGCATGTCTGCGGGGATGGGGAGGGGAACTACTGGGGGACTAGGACCCTCCTGCCCTGCCGTGGTCATACTGAGAGACTGCACAGCCAGGAGTATGCAGATTTTACTCTAGTGTGAATGCTGGTTGCTCAGGAGTGGGTGGTTTTTTCCAGTGTAAAACAACAACTAAGTTTTACAGAAGCCTTGTGGAAGTACCAGGGAAGCGAGCGCTGGTGACGCGCTCTTGGTTCTTATCACACTGCAGCCTGATAGGAGGCAGCTGTTCAGAAAGTGTTCCACTTTTATATCTGGGGACAGTTTCTGCATGTTGCTGTGGGGGGCGTTCGTTACAACTGAGACCAAAGCTTTTATTGGGACCTTCTTGAGTCTGTACACCTGTAGGGAGAAGTCTTCAGAGCAGGTGCTGGGCAGGTTATCTTGTCTCACTCTGGCAAATCTTTACTGTCTTTCCCTGCAGTGGGTTCAGTCTCCAGGCTTTCGTGTTAGGCTGTTCCCCACCACCTCCACCTCCAGCCCCTGCGGAAACCTCTTAATGCTCTGTCGGATTGCTAGCTCCCAGCTTCCCTTGCTTTAGGGGGATTATAGCTCATTTTTGCAGGGCTCTTGATTGACTCTTGGTGACATTCTGGGCCTTAGTGGGGATGTGATCAAGTGCCTTGGGGTCAAATTCCAGTGATTGATCACACGTGAAGCCCGACAGTAGATGAGCACAACCTTCTTGGAAAGCCAGGTGGAGTGTGGCTGGCACCCAGGCATGAACCTTTTGGGAAATGACACTTGCTACCATCCTGTCGTGGTTTCCAGTGCTGCCCTTTGGAATCTCACAGTGTCTGAACATTAACCTGGTACTTTGGACCCTCTCTAGTGAGGAGGAAATTGTTTATTGCTTGGCCATCGAGGTGTGGATATCTCAAAATTCCAAGCCTCCCACCATATTATCCCAAAGAAGCTACCATTTAGAAATAATTTCAGGGAAAAGTGTTTTCTTGATTTTACAGTAGTGCTGGGGATGGTGTGAGGGCCTTGCAGGTGCTAGACAAGTACTCTACTGGCAAACTAGATCTACTAGATCTCCCTCAGGAAGAAATGCACATGGAGGTGAGAGGACCTGTCATGTTATCTTCACTTTCCACCTTGTTTGAATCAGTCTCCTGGTTGCCATTGGGTATACCAGGCTGGCTAGCACATCTGCAGGGATTCTCGATCATTTTGTATTATGTGCTAAGCTTAAGGACTCATGCTACTGCATTCTGCTTTGCATGGGTTCTGGGGATTTGAACCCTGGTTCTCATGCCTACAGCAAGAGCTTTATACAGTGAGCCATTGCCATTTCCCCAGTCTTCAGAAAAAAATGAAAGTTCAGGGCCATGGTGAGAAGTGAGTCTTAGAGAGTTAGATCCTCATTGCCAAGACCTGGCTTTCCCTTCCTAATGTCACGGCTTGGTTCTTAGCCTACAATGTCCCTGTGCCCCGTCTCCACTCACTGTCCATGGGAACTTTCCATTGCCCAACTTTCTTAAAAGAACAGGCCAGAAAAACCACACTATTTCCTTTATTAATGGTACTATTTTGCCTTTTAAAAAACCAACAACAACCCAGCCCAACTCAAAACACTTCTTGATGTATTTCAAAGGTCTGTCCTTGAACCTAAGGATCTTTGTCTCAGAGAACACCCCTGGGGAGGCAGTGAGACCCTCCACCCCAGGTGCGTGGTGCCACATTACAAAAGGCACAGTTGAGTGAGTGACAGCCTGAGGTGTGCTTGAGTTCTCGGAGGGAGGGCCTTCTCTAGCACAACTGCTTGGTGTCAGATGTCCAACTCCAAGTATAATTTGGGAAGACAGGCATGTCCTGGACGCCATCCATGTCACTGCTTCTCTGGGTGGCAGCGGACAGACCTTCATGGAAACAGAGCGTGTTACTGACAGCCTTGCTGACCCCCAACAGCCTACCCTCTGAGATAACTAAGGCTTCTTTGTACCTTCCCTAAACAGACCCTGAATGTTTCCTCCAGGGCCTCCTGTGGTTCCTGGCTGAGCTCGCTGGGATGGTTTCCTTTGCTGCTTTGGTGTGGAGATCTGCTTGGATTCTGTTCTCTAGTTAAATACAGGGTACAAAGATTCTGCCTTGCTTTGCTTTGCTTGACAAGGGGTTCCTCTGTGTAGCTGTGGCCTAGAACTTACTACACAGACCAGGCTTGTCTCAATCAGAAAGCTGTTTACCTCTGCCTGCCTGTGCTGGTCTGCTAGTATTTCTTAAAGCAGAAAATGAAATAAGAGATAGACATTTATTTAGTGAATGCTTTTTAGTGGACTTTACCAAGGGCTGTTCTTTAGGGCCATTGAGGCTCAGCCACAGCTTTTTTGTTACATTTGATCTTCCCCTCAGGAACCTGGAAGGCTCAGATATGCACAGCGAAGTGCTAATGCCTTCAAGAATACTGGTTGAATCTGTCTACACAAGGAAGAGTAATGTTCTTTTAAAAAATACATTTATGTGTATGGAGGGGTGTGTGCATGTTTGGAGGGGTGTATGCATGTTTGGAGGTTGAAGAATACTTCTTGGGAGTCAATTCTCTCCACAATGTGGGTCCCATGGATCAAACTCAGGACTTCAGGATTGGTGACAAGCACCTTTACTCGGTGAGCCATAGAGCCAGCCCAGAGTATTTTAAAACAAGCTGATTTAGACAGTACTTACCACTCATACTGAATTGTTTACTGAGTATCAGTTAAAATGCTCAGAGTGATC
Source organism: Arvicola amphibius (assembly GCF_903992535.2). Lineage (NCBI taxonomy): Eukaryota > Metazoa > Chordata > Mammalia > Rodentia > Cricetidae > Arvicola > Arvicola amphibius. The sequence continues at coordinate 69,278,680 of NC_052055.2, read as the reverse complement.
CCAGATTAAAACTTTTTAATCAGCTGTGAAATTCATAATTTTAATGAAAACTAAAATCCCCAAAGACTTGCTAGTTTGGTAGCTGTAAAAGTCTTCAGAAGGACTGGCAAGACAGCTCAGGTTAGGCTCCTGCTGCCAATTCCCACCCCCAGAACCCACGTGGTGGAAACAAGACATCTCTGGCAAGTTGTCCTCTGACCTACACGTGTTTGTTATGAGATGTGCCCCTCCCACACACAAATAAGTAAAAATTAAATATAATTTTATAAAAAGTGTGGTATTTTTGTGGGAGTTGCTGCTGCTCTTTTGGGGATAAAGTAGCCCAAGTTGGCTTATGAACTCTGCATTCTTTTCAGTCTACCTATTGGTTCTGGGAACACAGGCGTATAATAATACATAGTTTTTATTATTGTTACTGTCAGTGGCATTGGGGTTGAATCCAGTATGTATGCTTGGATGTCACAACCAAGCATACCCCAGCACAAATTTGTGGGCTTTGTAAGCATTCTACCACTGAACTACACTCCCACTCCACATTCTTGGGGTTTTTGTTTGTTTTTGACTTGTTTTGAGACAAGGTCTCCTTAGGTAGCTTAGGTTAGTCTGAGAATTGGTATAACCCAAGATAGCCTCTAACTCATGATCCTCCTGCCTCTGCCTCTGCCTCTGCCTCTGGAGTGCTGGGGATTATAGGCACACACCACCATATCCCTCTCTCCCATGAAGACCACAATAAAGTTGAGCTGGTGGTCACCATTCTGGTGAGTCTTATGCTGGCTGTACAGTTACAATAGTTGGACCTACACTAATAAAGATCTTTGTTAGAGTGAGTTCTGTATTTTCAGGGGTTACTTTACAGCGTGAACCTACCTCATGACTGCCCACTGTCCTTTTGCTAAAAAGGACAGACTGAAAATATGTCAGCTGGTCAGGAAGATGCTCGGCCTGGGGATGTCTGTGCACCCCTGTGCATGCCTGATACCAAACACCTGCCTACCCGTGGCTCTGGAACATCAGGATTCTAGAGCGTGGCTGTGAAGCAGCATCTTCGAGAAACAGCAAACATAAATTGAATGATCTTCATGGACACATGCTGCGTCCATGTTTTATGAATATAGGAGTTGTTCCAGAATTAAAGTCGGGCAGGAGTGCAGTGAAGAGCCTTCACCATTGCTAGATTTTGATCAGCAACTCTGGCCTTGGAAAGGGGCTTAGTCACAGTGGTTCCATAGAGGCAAACTAGATCAGACCAGATTCAAAAGATAGTGAAGGATCTTTTACCCTCTTTCCTGGGGATAATTGGCCTGCTTCTGTGAGAGTCTAATTTACCCTCAGCAAGAGGCCAAATTGGCCTTAATTGTGTCCTAATTATTTGCCTAAACAGCTCATCTTTATTTCCAGTTCTCCTATCACCTCTTGACATCTGTAGGAGGCTACTTCTGAGCTGCTGTTTCAGCTGCAGACGTCTCTTAACCCTTTAGACAGAAACTAGCTCACTACTCTCACCTGACTACACTGACTCTTGAGGAGTTCCCTGGACTGTTCGCAAGAAGAAAGCCCTGGCCTTGTGCGTCCACTCAGCAACCACTGAGCAACTCAAAGAACAGCCCTCTGAAAGCAGGACGGCAGATCTGGCTAAAATCAAAAGATGAATACAGGCCTGAAGAGATGGTTCAAACTCAGGAGCTCTTGGTGCTCTTCCAGAGGACTTGGGTTTGATTCCCAGCACCACGTGGTGCCTCACAACTGCATGAAACTCCAGTTCCAGGGGATCCCATGCCCTCTTCTGCTCTCCTTGGGGACCAAACATGCACATGGTACACAAACGTACATACAAACAAAGCACCCACACCCATAAATTTTTTTAAAGAAACAATAAAATGTCAAAAAAAAAAGGATAACAAAAGAAAAAAGCAAGAAATTGTCCCCAAGAATGAGAACTCTGCATTAAAGAGGTTGTGAATTTGGAAACAGGGACCTAGAAAGGCCACAGTAAGGGTCTTGGAGTCCCAAGAATTAGAGTTATGGGTGGCTGGAAACCGCCACATAGACGCTAGAGTCAAACCTGGGTCCTCTGCAAGAATAACAGTGCTCATAAACACTAAAACTGAAAGCCCTGGATAAATCCAGGTCTCCCCAAAGAAAGCCCTGGATAAATCCAGGTTTCCCTCCCCACCCCCAGCAGAACGAAAATAGCCAAAAATCTAAGCAGGAAGAATCAGAAATCTAGGATTAGCTGGTTCAGTGACCGTGTTTCAGGAACTAGCTGAAGATAAAGTTAGATTGTAAACTTGAGAATAATCTTGAGAAACAGGGAGTTTCCCCCTTGTGATTATCATTGGTATTTTGGAATACTGTGTTTCAGGAACTAGCTGATTATGACCCTGAGAGTGATCTTGAGAGGCAGGGAGTTGCCCCCTTGTGATCATCACTGGTATTTTCGGAATTTTCTATACCCTCCCTGCCCCTTTCGGATCACTGGGCTGTGGATTCTTCCCTTAAAAACTTCTCCCAGTCACTCGGGGTCGAACTCTTCCCCTGCGTGGGTTATGAGTCTCGGCCCCAGTGCACTGATTCCCGTCTCATCTCATCATTAAAACCTCGTGTGATTGCAGCAAGCACGGTCTCTCGTGAGTTACTGGGGGCATCATGTTATCTCGAGACTTGAGTGAGAGTCTCCCCACACTGGGGGTCTTTCAAAACCATCCCTCCAGCCCTAATGTTTATGTACGTTTGTGTACATCTCTGTGAGTATGAGCAAGTGCAATCAGTGTCCAGACTCCAGAAGGTGTTAGGTCCCCTGGAGCGGGAGTTACAGGCAGTTGCGAGCCACCCAGTATGGGCGCTGGGAACCATACAAGAACACCAGTGCTCTTAATGACCGAGCCCTGTCTCCAACCCCGTGATGTGGGTGTAGGTAGAGGGATTCAGAGGCCATAAAACAATGTTTGAGAATGTTTCTACAATCAATTAATACAGAGGAGTGCACTCCCTTCAAATTATATTTCCTCCGACCTGACCTTAAGTCTTCTACCCAAGTAAATACAGAGTTGGCGCCAGGGCACCAGGAAAACTCACAGAAGGCTGAGCTTGGCTGCCTACTTAAGGATGTCTGCCAGCTTCTCCTCATAATATAGGAAGTTCTCCTGAATGTCCTCCCAGGGCTCAAAGGCCTTGGATTCACCCTCTTCCTGCTCCACAAAATTCTGCCAGATGTACTCGAAGTCCTGGGGCTTCATGATGTGCAGTTTGCAGCCGGCCTCCTTCAACTTTTTTAGAGCGGCCTGGACCTCTGGCTCCTCCCACATGAAGAGCCGGCCCACCAAGATGAGCAGGCGCAGGTTCTTGGCCTTGCTGAGGGTTTTGAGAATTCGGTCAGCGCAGGCTGCACAGGGGCTGGAGGACACATACCAGGTGACATTGTACTTCAGGGCCGGGTCGAAGGCCGGTAGGATGGTGTTAAAGAAAGCCTCCTCGGCATGGGCACCTGCATGTTCATCCTCCAGGTAGCCCCGAGAGGCCTGCACTTGGCCTCCCTTGTTCTGGGCTTCAACCACATAGCAGAGGAAGGTCTTGTTCCGCCCGGAACTGTACTCCACGTTCCGGAACTGAAATTTAAAGTAGTTGACAGGCAGTCGCTCCCTGTGGGTCAAGGAGACAAGGCAGGGAAGAAGGCAATGATGAGTCCTTGTTTCTGGGGCCTAGGTCGGGCAGCCCTCCTTGCCTATGCTCACACCATGTGGAGGGGAGCACAGTTAGGAGAGCATGCTGCTCTTCTAGGGGACGGGAGTTTGGTTCCCAGTATCCATGTTCAGGGACTCACAACCACCTGGAACTCCTGGAAATCTAGTTCCCAGAACTCTGACACCCTCTTTCTGGCTTCCAAAGCCACCTGCACACTATTTGGTGACTTATACACATCTATATAAAAATACTCAGCCCTTAGAAACAACAAAGGTCTTTTTATGTCGCCCTAGCTGTCCTGGACCTATATAATTCACAGAGATCCTCTTGCCTTTGCCTCCTGAGTGCTGGGATTAAAGGTGTGGACCACCATGCTTGGCTCAAAAGTTTACTGGGGAGGCGACGGGGGGGGGGGGGGGGGGGGGGGGCGGGACAGAGCTAATCTGGATTTGAGTGTGTATTCTGGTTACCCTACCAGGAAGTACCCCCCGTATTTTCACTGTTGACCCAGCTTCCCTCTCTCTCTCCTCCTATTTCTTTCTCTAATGAGGTCTAGTTAGCCCAGCTGCTAACTAGATAAAACTCCAGGTTATCTTGCCTCAGCCTGCCAAGTTCTGGGTGGCAGGCGTGTGCCGCGTCCACTCCATCATGGTGAGCTTTCAAGTCACACAGAGAATAGCATTTTTTTTTGTTTGTTTGTTTTGGGACAGGGTTTCACTGTGTAATCTTGGCTGTCCTGGAACTTGCTCTCAGATTGAATAGAAAGGGAAAAAGAAAGTGAGCAGGCCAGCATTTAGCGCTTCCAGCTCCCCAATGGGATGCCATGTGACCAGCTGCTCATTCATGCCTTCCCTGCTTGGAAGGGTATCTCCTCAGACTGGGAACCCAAAAACTCCTCTTTAGTTGCATCTTGCCAGGCATTTGGTTACAGCAATAAGGACAGGCTTTGGACAATATATGGAGGTCCTGAAAGTTAAACCTTGATTCCGGAGGCAGTACAAAATGTTTTTAGTTCTTGAAGCAAAATGTGACATCCAGGGCAGACCACAGTGGTGACACCAGGCTGATGCAGCACAGCCTGGAACAGCCTGAGAGGAAAAGAGCCTGCTAGATGTCTTCCGACCAAGGACTTGGTACCTCGAAGATTTAAATGGAGAGTTATATCAGGCAGTAAATGGAGCAGGAGTAGCTGGGCATTTTAAAGAACAGCATGGCGTTAATAAAAAGAGAAGGGGTCAGAGTTGACGTGGTATTCTCTTAAAATTACGTACATTTGTTTGTATTTATTTGTTTGTTTATGTATGGGGAGGAGGCACATGTGCTACATCGTGTGGAGGTCAGAGGACAATTTGTGAGAGAAGTTTCTCTCCTTCCACCCCGTGGGTCAGAGGATTGGGGTCAGGTCATCAGGACTGACAGCAAGCATCTTTACCTGCTGAGCCATTTTGTGGGTCCCAAAATTGATTTTAGTTTTCTTATTTGGGAGTGTTTTTCTAAAATGTAGGCCCATATAGGTTTGGAGGCCAAAGAAAATGGGAGTTTTCAAAGTCAGGAGTGGGAAGGAGAAGTGCCAGCCGGAGGGGCTGCTCTCCTTGTTATACCAGCCACTGGAGCTGCCGTGTGGCTCTTGAGAGGCTTGCCCAGCGTGCAAGACCCCCAGCACCACAGGATAAATGTATAATCTCAGCACCTGCTGCAGGATGCGCCCCTGAACCACTAATTCACTAGCTGCCTTCTCTCCTCTTTCGCCAGAAAGGTCAGCAGACTCCAGACCGTAGGGGAATCCTTAAGGTCCAGGAGCATGGCTGCGTGAGGAATTGCCCAGAAAGCCTGAGCCATTGATCTCCTTGCCTCGTCACAGAATGTCTTCACCCATGTCCCCATGTCTCTTGCTGTCAAGTTTCTAACATGGAGATGGATCTGTCTGAGGACCCAACCCCAGGATTCCTTCAGAGCTATTGTCAGCTCTCTAAGCGTCTCTATCCCTGGCTGGAAGTATTTATTATTTACCTAATATTTCATCAGGAGCAACCCACCTGATGTTTTGCCTTTTCTCTTTTGAACCCTGATGGGATATTCCCGATTGCATAGTTTCCCTCTCCCACAAACCACCCTCCAGCTCTACCTTTTCCTTGGGGTCCCCTCATTTCCTGAGAATCCTGTTTCTGAGAACACAGAGCCGATGCTTTGGTACTGGGACTTTTGTTAGACTCCTTGCCTCCCTAACCAGAGTCACCTTCTATGATGGATCGTGGTGGATGGGGTTTGGAAGTATTTATGACTATTTGGTAAGCTTTTAGCAGTAGCTGCCCCATGTGGTCCTTCAGTTTGTTTGTTTGTTTGTTTGTTTCTTGAGCCCCTCTTCCACACATACACCCCATGCCCAAAGCGTTTTTCCAGCTTTGGCCAGTGTAGCCTCACTAAAAGCAAGAACTTGGCTCAGCCAACAGTAGCAAGCTGACTGAATGGATGAGAACTGACTTCTTCTTGATGCTCCTCCCTCATAAACTCTGACATTTGTCCCCCCTCACTTCCCCCCCCCCATCATGAAGAGAGGACCCAGAAACCCTAAACCCATGGGAGTGGAAGAAAGGTCACCTCACTATAAATACCCTTTCTAGTCCAGTCCTGCCAGCAGTCCCGGAGCCCACCCCGCCCCTTTCCCTCTCCCTCTCAGTCCCAGAGCCCACCCCGCCCCTCCCCTCTCCCTCTCAGTCCCAGAGCCCACCCAGTCCCTCTGTTCTAGCTGCTTAAGGAAGACCTGCTGCCTATGCTTTTCTTTGACTTGCCTAGAGCCTGGGCTTGCTTGGCTCCTCTGGCACCTCCGTGGGCCTCTTGCAGAAGGAGTACAAAGGTCAAAATGAGTTTGTTTGTTTGTTTGTTTGTTTTTGGTATCCCACGGACTGCCTCAACCAGGAAAGAGCTGACCGAAGCCTGAAATTATTGGAGAGATCTGGATGGCACAACTCTCAGGCAACTGTGGAAACGCAGGATAAGCCAACACTGTTTAGCCTCAGAGGGGAAGGAAGGAAGCAGGGACATCTAATTTCTCAGTTGTAAACCTTTTTCCTATTAACACAATATGGCTAAATATTACTCTCAACATCAGGAGATTTCATTCTTAAAGAAGGAGTGAACACTCTGTCTGTGTGCATATGTGTGCATGTGTGTTGGAGGGCAGGCTGAAGAGCGACCATGGTGGGAGGTCTTTTTTCTCTATATTTAGTCACTCATTCAGTGACCCAGGAGTGTGATTCCAGGTCCCTTTAAAAGGCACCACTCACACTGGGCATTGCAAGAAGCAAATAGAGAAACACGGAACCTCTATATCTAGCTACACACACACACACACACACACACACACACACACACACACACACACACACATATGTTGAATGAAGGAGAACTAATGTGAGCATATGTAGTGTGTACTTTTTTCTAAGGTGTATGCTTTAAACATCTGTTTTTCCTAAGTACAAATATACAACTAAAAGGGGCAGCATTGGAGTCCGTAGAAGCTGGCCAGAGACGAAATATTTGCTACAAAGTAACCCATGGACTTCCACTCTGGATGGAATATTGACTTGTTTGGTTTCCCCCTGCCCAGACTACTTGTCTGTTAACTCAGATGAGCCATAGAGTTGCTGCTTTCAATAACACCTTTCTCAGACCTGCTTTCAATGCTGATGCCAAGAGTGAGCGCTAGAAATCAGAAGCTCCCCCAGCTTGCCTTAAGCGACTCAGTGCCAGCAGCTACGTCATCATCATCATCACAGATCACGCTCTTGTTCTGTCCCTCTTGCTTGCTCTCTGTCTGCGTCTCTCTGTCTCTCATATACCCATCCTGAGACAGCCTTTTGCTCCTCCCACCCCCAATAAATCTCTTGCATAAGATCTGTTGTGTGATCTTTGTGGTACACCTTGGCCTGGAGATCCACCAAGATAGCCTGCCTCATAAATCCTAATAGTGAGCCTAGTCCTAGTCAGGAGGAGGAGTGTAGAGCAAAGCAGAAGGTTCTAGAACTAAGGAGAAAATGCTAGATTTGCAGGACCAAGTTCTGCCTAAGGCAAACAGGAAGCCAGAGCTCTCTCCACAGGACACCCTCTTTCCATACAGCTTTGACCTCCCTGAAGGCCAGGGTGGTGGCTGGTGGGCCATTTTCTGTTTCTAGTAGTCCACTCCCCAGCGTGATCCAGAGACCAGGGGCATTACAAACAGTGTTGAGGGGCTGGTCTTGGCATCACTTGCCTTTAACCCCAGCACTCAGAGACAGAGATGGGCAGAGCTCTGTGAGTTTAAAACCAGCCTGGTCCACATACTTAGTTCCAGGATAGCCAGAGCTGTATAGTGAGACCCTGCTTCAAAAAACCTAACGTTCAGTGGCGAAAGTGCTTGTTGTGAGTGAATCAGGACCGGACTTTGAGTCAAAACCTAAGTGAAGAGCCAGATGTGGTAGTATCCTGTCTGTAGCCCTGGCATTCCTGTGCAAATGAGGGAGGCAGGGACAATAGACTCCCTGGCAGCCATGGACCAGCTAGCTGGGCAGACACAGTGCAAAACAAGAGACCCTGTCTCAAACAAGGTGAAGGTGGGGATCGATCCTCAAGGGAATTCTCCTATGACCGCCATGTATACACCACGATATGCATGCTCCCAAACTCCCACAAATGTGTACACACAAATGTACTTGCATACATATACACACAGTGGTGTTACACACACACACACACACACACACACACCACAATGTTGAAGGTTCACTTTACAGACATACAGGTAAGTAAAATATTCATACATACACATACAGTAAAAAAGTAATCTAGAAGAATGAGGAAGACATGGTTAAGAGAAACTCATTCTGCCATTTGTCTTCAGTCCACCATAACCCCCATGATAGCAGGCCATGCTTTCTACAGAAACATACATGATGCCACACTTAGAAGGGTGGTGCTAGGTAAGGCCAGGACCACTCCCAGCAGAGATGGAAAGATGGGTGTCATGTTGCCCTAGAGCACCCCAGTGCTTGCTGCAAGGGCATGCCTGGAAAATTCTGTCCATGCTAAGAACGGCAAGTCTCTTTATAGTCTGATCTTCTCTTCATTAGAATCTTCCCCTCCAGCTCGCTTCCTGTTACAGTGGCTGGCAGAAAGCCTAACACGCGGAAGTGCTTGCTCATTAGTCCATTCATTTATCCTACAAATATTTATTGAGTACCAATTGAGACCTAAGATAAAGCCATGAAAGAGAGGCCTTCCTTGCTCTCATGCAGGAGAGCTATTCTGATGAAAGCCAGCAGAAAGTGCACAGTTCACAGGTGGCAAACACCGTGAACATAAAAGTCTCCTTTATCATTTGCTTTGGGTAGTGCTATGCTTTAAGGTCATGAGGTTCATGCCCTGTGATTCTGACCACACTTGAGAAAAGTTCCTGTCCCTCTGACATTTATTTTCTGTATGCAGATGATGGAGTCATCCAACCTCTCGTATTTTGAATGGTAGTAGACACTTAATAATTTACAGCTGGTATTGAGGGATGGTGCCTTCTGTAAGCCTCAAGTTATATCTTTCAAAGAGTAATCCTTAGCTTAGCCAAACCACAGAAAAAGAAACTTCTCGAACTGAGACAAATAGACCCAGCTCTCTGAGAGAAAGAGATTTAAAAAAATACCCAAGTTTTAATATGTGCTGTTTTTTTCTTTTTACATAATAATCATCTTTGTGTGTGTGTGTGTGTGTGTGTGTGTGTGTTGCACATGATGTGTGATGTGGACACTAGTCTGTGCATGTCATGCCGCCTGTTTGGAGTCCAGAGACAATTTTGTGGAGTCAGTTCTCTCCTTCCACCTTTACGTGGGTTCTGGGAATGGAACTCGGGTTGCCAGGCTTGCATGTCAAGCTCCTTTACCTGCTGAGCATTTTGCAAGCCCAACATTGGTTGATTTCTCTCATGTAAACCCAGCACTATGGAGATTCCAAAGTATACATGGAGATCACTGGATACAGGACAGGGAAGAGATGGGCTGAATCTACTCTCTAGAAGGGAGGGTCTGGCTTTAGCACCCACTGTGGTTTTAGACCATTTTCCAGAATCTTTTACCATCTTTCTTGGTTCTTCTGCTCAGGTCTGCTTTCTGTCTGTCTATCTGAAGCACCCCATGTAAACAGAACCACTACAAATCTCTCTCCTCTCCTCACTACAAACCCTCTTTGATTCAGACTCTTCCCTGAAAAACATCCCCTGCTCTTCTGCTAGCTTCAGTCCAAATCTAAGGAACATTCTAGACCCATTCCCTGTGGAATCTAGACTAGGGAAAGAGCGGCTTCATGGTCCTTTGAACAGGGAAGGAAAGGCCAGCCATCTTTCCTGACCCTGCGAAGGCAAGGCCACACCCCTGGGCTATTTTAAGTATCTGTTTATCCAGAGAGGCCTAGGTGACAGATCAGCACAGCTGTTGCCTGTGTCCAGGAAACACTCAGAGCTCCACCTCCATCTAGAAGTGATCACGGGGCCCCAGAACCGAGTCCCTCTGTGTCCCTTTCTCCAAGCCTTGAGTCATGGAAAGCCTGTAACTCATTGCCATGGAGACCTGTGGACAAGATACTTGGCTAGGAGTCCAGAGGCCGAACACTTCCTGGTTCTTTGATCTTAGGTATATTGTTCAGTCTCCCTGAGTCTCTGTTCTCTCTCTCTCTCTCTCCCTCTCTCTCTCTCTCTCTCTCTCTCTCTCTCTCTCTCTCTGCATAAACACATTCTCTTGACTGTGTGTTGTGAAGCCTTAGAAAAATGCCATTTACTTCAGAGACCCTTCAGGCTCCACTGCCCTGGGACCCAGTGCACGTTCAAGTCAGCAATCTAATTTTGATGTTACCTCACCTCGCCCCCATACCTGAGAGATCAAAAGCTGCATAGAGGGGAAAGTATGTGTGTAACCCAGGCCAGCGTGGCCCAGCATGCTCAGTTGTCAGTAAAAGGATCCTCGGCCATAGGCAAGCCCCTGGAATTGAGGACCCTGCTGGCCTGTTTGCCCTAGGCTTTCCCTGTGTCTATATTAGTCTGTGCCCAGCTGTTCCCTTAATCCTGGGATGAGAGCAGGATTATCTGGGTGAGCAAGAGTGAATGGAAGTTCAGTGGCTCCTCACATCTCAGGAACTCAGCTACACATCCCCCTGGGCTCTCTCAGAAGGCAGAATATATCTGAGCAGTAAGGGACATTAAGAATCAAGTCAGATGAGCTTCCTCATGTTAGAAATAGGAAAGTGGAGGCCAGGCCTAGGGCATTTCTTTTTACATAATTACTCATCAAGCGTAAAGCAGCAAATCCCAACTATACCCAGGACAGCTTCTTCCCTTGAGAATATCCGTGCCTTTTCCCCCTGAGACTCAGCGTGCCTCCAGCCAGCCTTTGCACATTGCTGGAGACTGCCATGAGGAGAACCACGGTCCAGGGAGGAAACCTGCAACCAGTCCCTTCTCATTCTCTGACTTGAGTTTAGCAGCGTCTTCCCTTCTCAGAATAGAGACGGATGGGGAAGGCTACTATTGTTCATTTCTGGTGATGGTACAATCTGAACAAGAGGGGACTTGAACACGACTCTCTCCCTCAGGGCCCTGTAGATGGTCTGATCTGGGCACAGTTGCTCCAGGCTGTGCTGAACTTGTGGGAAGTTTCCTCTATGTATAAGCTCCTAATGTCTGCAGTCTGAGAGGTGACTGTCTTGCTGGGACCATCTTTAATGTACCATTCTCACCAAGTTCCTTGGGCATGGGCTAGATGCACAGGTGCAGGTGATGCCCGATACCTGCAGGCAAGCTCAGAGGCCACTGGGGCTCTGCCTCCCTCTCCACAGCACCCACGCCACCATCATTCCTCCTGAAGTCTCCCAAGAAGGCACCATTCTTCCTTTACACATGTCAGAAACTGCTATGAAGAAACCGCATGGATTTTCGCTCTGTGGGCCCCTTCCTCAGGGGCACTCCCCTCCCACCTCCTACTGATTACAGAGTCCAGAGTGTCACCTCATGAAGTCAAGAGTTTCTGGACCTGGTGGTGCATGCCTTTAATCCCAACACTGAAGAGGAAGCGGCAGGAGTATCTCTGTGAGTTCAAGGCCAGCCTGGTCTACGTAGTAAGATCCAGGTCAGTCAGAGTTAGGTGGTGAAACTCTGTTCCCAGCTCCCCCTCCCCCCCAAGTGGATAAGGTCCGGAGGCATTTGCTGCCCTGAAGACCCCTGCTAGGCTGCTGTGCAGCTGGTGTCCGACCTTGGCCCTGCTATTCTCGTCCTAAGCTTCCATAGCCTGCTCAGACTCCATGCTCTCCCAGGCAGGAGACCTCAGCCCCCACACAAGGCTCACCCTGTGACGATCTCGAAGGGTGGCAGGTCAATGAGCTCCTTCAGCTTCTCAGGGTCTTCTAGGTTCTCCAAATCGTCTCCATTCTGGGAGGCGGGCGCTGCGGCCTCAGCGGCCTCTTCTTTCTGAGCCATGGGGGAAGTGTGGCTGAGAAGTAGAAGGGTTGCAAAGCCAACTGGGGCCTGGCGGCAGAGTCCCAAGCAGCTGTCAGCAGCTAAACCTGGCCGAGGATGACAGCAAGAGGACCAGCTTGGTGCTCTGGCCCTCAGCAGCAGGCTTTATAACCAGGGCCCCCACCCCTCCTCTGGAGCTGTCTCCCTCATCTTTTTTTTTAACTGAATGACTGGCGGGTGACAAGGGTGGGGGAATGGAAAGTCTGGCCATGTTTCTTCCCCTATTTATCAGTAGGCAGACAGGAAACTGGCAGGTGGGGAGGGCTGGGCCAGCTCTTCCCCACCTCTCTCCTCTCACCCTGTGTTCTCAAGTGGCTCCTACCCAGACTCAATTGCGCATTTGAGGAGAAGCCTTCACAGTGTCTTAAACAGTGTGAGGCCTGTGATGGTGGAGGGAATTGTAGCGACCGCAGCCATTCCTGTTCTGGACTGGTGTCGGGACAGGAGGGTCTTGGAGGGCCCGAGATAGAAAACGACGGTTTGAAACGAGAATGTCTGCTGCTGCTTCGTGCTGCGCGTGCTTGCTGTGAGTTCAGGTCGTGGTAGCAACTGAGTGTGGTCCGTGGGAGCATATGCTCACCTATGTGTACGGTGTCCAGAAGAGGACACCAGCAGGAATCTTCCTTTATTGCTCTCCACCTGTTTCTTTGAGGCAGGATACCTCCCTAAACCTGTGCCTCACATTGTCTGAGTTGTTCTAGAAGCCAGTAAGCCCCAGTCATCCTCAGATCTCTGTCCTGATCCAAGCTGGTTTACAGATGTCTCAAGACCACCCAGCCTTTTTTGCAGATCCAAAGTCTGGTTTTTATGATAGAGGATCAAGTGCAACCACCTTTCCAGCTGCCGACCACGAATCCTATAGCCGTAGGGGTGCTCAGTTTACTGAGATCCAAAGTTTCTAAATGGGCCTGGTAGCGAGTTGAGGCATTTACCTGTAAACGTGTATTCAGGGCTCTCCATAGCTCCGGCAGGCAACATGTGCTCTTGCCGCACTAAACGTGGGGACACTGAGACTCACAAAAGAGTTAGAGTACTTGCTCCAGGTCAAGTCGAGCTGGCAGGATTAAAATCCCATTTAGTGCAAAGGGCAAATGTTCAGCCTTCCTCCCCTTCATCAGTCCTGTGCTCATCTGACAGCCGTGAGAGCAGATGTTCTCTGCCAGGAACTGTTATAGGCACAGAGGTGCAGAACAGCCCAAAGAACGGAGCAAAGCAGAGCCCTGCTCTTTTGGATCTCGCAGGGGTCATTTGCCAAATACGCTAGGTAAAATAGGTGATATATTTTTGGTAAGTGCTAAGGAAAAAAATGACAAAGGGTGAGATTAAATTTTTAAAAGGTGTTTACTTTTTATTTGCTTGCTTATTTTTTTTTTGACAGAACCTCCTATGTAGCCGTGGCTGTCCTGGAACTCTCTTTGTAGACCAGGCTGGCCTCAAACTCACAGAGATCCTCTTTAGAAGTGCTTGGATTAAAGGCATGCACTACTATGCCTGGCCTTTTTTATTATTTATTTATTTGATTTTTTTTTTTTTTTTTGGTTTTTCGAGACAGGGTTTCTCTGTGGCTTTGGAGCCTGTCCTGGAACTAGCTCTTGTAGACCAGGCTGGTCTCGAACTCACAGAGATCCACCTGCCTCTGCCTCCCGAGTGCTGGGATTAAAGGTGTGCGCCACCACCGCCCGGCTATTTGATTTTTTTTAAAAGACAAGGTTTCTCTGTGTAACCACTCTCGTTGTCCTGGAACTCACTCTGTAGACCAGGCTGGCCTCAAACTCACAGAGATCCTCCTGCCTCTGCCTTCTAAGTGCTGGAATTCAATGCACATACCACCATGCCCAGCTTGGCCCTTATTTTTTATTTTTAATTGTGTGCTTGTGTGTATGTCTCTCTCTGTGTATATGTGCATGTGAGTGCAGGTGCCTGCAGAGGCCAGAAGAGGGCGTCAGATGCACTGGAGGTGTGCTTGCAGGAAGTTATGAGCTACCAGTGTGGGTACTGGGAACCGAACTCAGGTCCTCTGCAAGAGCAATATATGCTCTTAACCACGGAGTAATCTCTCTAGCCCCACGATTAGATTTTAATAGGGAAGGACTTTGGAAAGAAACAGGGAGCACTGTGAAGGAGACAAAGGAAGCATTCATATGCCTATCTAAAGGGAAAGTGTTCCCAGCAGAGGTAGAGGGGGTGGGTGAGGAGCTTGGGAAAGGTGTGTGCGAGGGAATTTTCAAGGGTGGGTACAAAGTCTCTGAGATTTCTTGCTGTGTTTGAGGAAATAGCTTGAGTGGTTGGAGAGTCTTAGGAGGGAAGCCAGAGGGAGAGCAATGGAGGAGCTGTTGTCACTAAGCTCATGAGCTACATGTCCCATTTCAGTTTTTGCAGGACCAGTGTAGTGGCGCCCACCTGTGATCCCAACATTTGGGAGAAGCAGGCAGAAAAACCAGGAGTTCAAGGGCAGCACTGACTATGTACTGAGCATGAGGCCAGCCTGGGCTTTTAAGAGACCTTCTACAAGTTATAATATATCATATACTATACTATACTATACTATACTATACTATACTATACTATACTATACTATGGGACCTAGTAGAAGGCCAATCAAACCAGACAGAGAAGGAATTGAGCTAGAATAGCATTGGAGGACAGCTGGGCAGTGTATAGCTCCTGTGTTGAGTGCTTAGCAGGTCCCCCAAGTCTCTATATTTGGGGTGGTACAAATGCTCTACAATTCTCAAGAAAACGAAAAAGTGGCCAAGACCACCTGCTGGTTGAAATGAGGATCCTAAAATATTGGTTGGAGGTAGGGAGGCTGGGTATATAACTTGGTAGAGTACTTGCTTAGCATGTTAAAGCCCCGAGTGCATTCCTAGCACCAAATAAACTAGACATGAATCTACCACTGAGGAGGTATAGGTAGGAGGACTGGAAGTTCAAGATCATCTTTGGCTAGGTAGCAAGACTAAAGCCAGCCTTACCTACATGAGATGTCTTTTTTTTTTTTTTTTTAAAAAAAAAAGGTTTTCTAGGGAAGTGGTCTGGGGGTCAGACTAGAGAAGAGGAGTCAGGATGGGTGGGGTATGGAACTCCCTTTCCTAGAGAGTTCTGAGCTGTATAGAATGCCATTCGTGTGGGTTCTGAGCATTTGTAGTACTCAGGATGGTCCTATTGCCTCTTTGCTGCACATGTTATCTGCGGTTTTCTAGTCAGATGACAAATTACATGTTTGTCTTACTTATTAAATAGTATTTGTATCCAGAGACCAAAACATAAAATTTCTCAGGAGACTTAAAAACAGGGCGAAGGGAAGTGCCGAGTCCACAACGCAATGTCAGTAACAGCTGATAAATAGCCGAGAGCGGTTGCTATGACATGCGCACACAGCATTTAGATGCAAAGCATTTGCTCCATTCTTCGATTTAATCAACATTTAGTGAGGGCTTCTCTGTGCCAGGTGCCATAGCGCATATCAAGAATGTAGAGATGATTATTTAGGGTGTGAGTTTACGACATCTGGGACATTAATCAAGCACTCAAGGTGGCCTCGTCTCAGGTAGTCTCACACGCGAATTATTGGGCTCACTTGGCAAGTTACAGGACTAAGTGCTTGGAAGGGAAATTGATTTGTGTAAGATCAACACGGGCTTGTGTTCAGGGCTTCTGATTAGGTCCAGTCTCATTTCTAGGGCTGTGTCCGGGCGCCTTTTCCTCAGCATCTCTAAAGGGGAAGATGGCTCAGTGGTTAAAGGGATTGCCACAGACCTGAGGACCAGAGTCGTGTCCTCATAACACACAGCAGTGGCAGGTGTGCGTCTTGGCTCGCCTGTAGTTCCAGCCTCCAAAGGCAGAGATGGAATTCCCAGAACCATACCAAGGTTAGCCACATCTTCAGTTCTGTGTTTGGTTGAGAGGCCTGCCTCAGTGGAATAGCAATGGAGGCTGACTCCTGATCCCAGCTCTGGCTTCCACAGGCATGCACATGAGTATACATGTCCACACATATTTAAAAAAACTCATAAACACGTACATATATACTATAAACACACACAAGACATGGGGAAAAATAAAGCATTGTAAATATGAGTCCCTCACCCTCTTTTCAGCTAAGGCGATGTGGAAGAAGAAGCACCCCTGTCCTACGAGGACAATCCTAGCTGTTCACTGGTCCTCAGAGAAGGACTTTGTCACAAAGGACTTGTCCTTACATCTTGGGTCTCACGTGTAACCTTGGACTAGGAAGGGAATGAATCCCATCCACGGTTCCATTTTAGCCTCAGCCACGGTGGGCTCTCAGACAACCACTTCACATCTCTGGGCCTTGGTTTCCCTCTCAAGATACTGAGCTGTTGCTCTAAGGAATGGAGGTGATGATGTAGGGTGGGTGGGCAAAGCCCACGGGGTGCTGGTGATGGACCCTCCCCATGGCTCTGAGCGACTCTGGGGAAAAGTGAAGAGGTGGCCTAGGCTGGGCCTTGCCTCTATGGTTCCTATTGATACTTTCCCCTTAGACTTCTTCAGGGGAGTGTCCTGGGGCTTCCCCCAGACTGAGGATGGGCAGTTTGCTTATCCGCTGTTCTTTTCCAGCCTCCACCCCCAGAGGCCCTCTAGCCAGTGCTGGCTATATATAGCACCTCCTAGGGACCTGAATTCCTCCCTGGTCCCTGGCTCTCCTTTCCAAATCAGGCCAGTTTCTCTGGCAGGCCCAGAGTGCATCAGCTAATCTGGGGGGAGGGGGGCAGGTGCCAGGAAGCTGGCTTCTCTCCATGTAATGGCCCCTATACTCTTCTTCGGGGCTAGCACACCCTGTCCTCTTTGAGCCTGTGGAGGGACGGGTCTATCAGTCCTCTTTTGGCATAGCAGGGCATTTGATTCAAGGTCACACAAGGAGTTTAGTGGGGCGCTGAGATTTGGTGCCAGCCAAGGCTTTTCCCACTATGTCATGATGCCTGGAATTCAGTAAACACCGAGCGATGGCGTTCATACTCCCTGGCTGCTAGCCTGGCATTCCCCTGCAGATGAACTAATTTATTCCTCGCCAGGATATTTCCTGCTGCTCTTGTTTTGGGTGCCTGTTTTACTGACAAGGAAACTGAGTCCTGGAGGTTGAGATGGTACCTCTAGGGAAGGCAGAACTCTTGGCTTCCAGAGCAACACTCTTAGCCTTTTTCAGTCAGTTACTCCCGCTGCCAGGCCCTCAGGCCAGCTGAGGAATGTGGTGGCGGGAGAGGAATGGGGGAGCTGGAGAGTTCAGGGGTTCTTGCTGAGAAAGCATGCTCTGAGACATATTTGGTACAGAGCAGCAGGGTGTGTTGGGGTTACAGGTATGAAGACACCCCACAGTTTGGATAGAAACCAAAAGGGGGACACTACTGGCTTGTCTCCAAGGGCTCTTCTGCTAGTGGCATGGCTTGAAGGAGCTGGTTACACAGAGGAAAAGGTGCAGACTTCCTTCCATGGCTCACATTCAGAAAACACCCAGGGTTCTTCTGGTGGCTGAGGAGTGGCCAGGGCCAGGCGCAGACCTCTGCTCACTGGGTCTTAGAGGCATCTAGAACTGCTGGCACCAGGAACGGGAGCTGCCAGCAGAGGGGCAGGTGGAAAATAGAAACCCCATCAGGGGAAACTTTAAATTCTTACTCTGTGAAAGAAGATACTGCAGGATTGTGTTGACAGAGCGTGTGTTTTATGTGTGGGGACAGCTGGGACCCTAACAGCGTGTTGCCCAGAGACTCGGTCCAGGCGTGCTGCCCCTCTGGTCACTACTGAGACAAGAAACACAAACAACTGGCCGGGCTGGGCACCAGACACCCCCTGGCGGGCAGGAGCCTGTCTTCTCTGGTAACCACTCTGTTGACATAAACACAAGGCTTCCAAGGCTTTGAGCTGGGGACATGGGTGGAAGGCCAAGGGTCTCCCAGAGTCTGAGGCTGGGCTTGGGGAAGAGAACAAAATCACAGGCGCAGGCTGGGTGTGTTCTGCTGCACAAAACACAATAGTTGCCTTATCTTGAGGGGCACACTGTCTTGGGCAAACAGGGGCAGTGGAGGACTGGTCCTGGTCACCGTGGTCTTCCATTTGGGTGGCCACTCCTGGCACCACTCAAGCTGCCTGGTATTGCCCAGCTAGAGTCTTTGAGGAAAGTGATCGGATAAGAAATGTCTTGAAGGGTGCTTGTAAGGCCAACAGTGACCACCTGGAAGAAGCCGTGAGCTTAACAACCAATATTTGGGCAGAGAATTTAGCTCTTAGTGGGAGAAAGGTTTTAGAATGGATGCGGGTAGAAAGGGCTTGGGCCTTTCCCGGTGTCCTCTGAGCACTGGTTCCTACATGGGGTGGAGGACTCAGCAATCTAACCCTAGATAATGATTGGGGCCCCCGAGGAGTCACCTCTGAGGCGGCATAGCCAAGATGGAGCCTTTCTGCTTTTGTGCTATAAGAGGTAACTTAAGTGTGTGGAATATAATGAATGTTTTCAAAATTAGGGTTCTGAAAAAAAGTCATCCTGGGGTGCAGAAGTGTGATGGAGGAGAGTTACCGTCGCTTCACACTACAGAAGTGGCTCTGTTAGGAACACATACTATTGCAGGGGACCCCAGTCTAGTTGCCAACACCAGCACCCACACCAGAGTGTGCAACTCCAGTTCCAGGGGAAGTAGATCTCTGGCCTCCAAGAGAACTGGCATTTACACACACATACGTAACTTAAAACTAAATTTTTTAAAATTATCTTTTTATTTTTCAATTGGTGATCCCCGTAGGAACTTTGTGAGAGAAGAGACCCTTGCGCCTTGGTTCGCACTCAAGGACCTGCCCTCTACTGCTAAAGAACCCGAAGACATAGCACTTGGTCGAGCACTTGCCTTGCTTACAGGAAGGCCTGGACTCCGTGCCCTGCACCACATAAGCTCAGGAAATGGTCCTCGTCCAGCGCCCTGGAGGTGGCGGTAGGCGGGTCAACAGTTTAAGGCCATCTTGACCACAAGCATATTTGCAGCAGTCGAGGCTGTGGGAGTCCTTGGGGCTGCCGAGATAGCCCAGTGGGTATAGGCAATTGCTTGGTGTCATGAGTTTGATTGTCATGATTCTCTTAACACCTTGAGCTCAGCTCTGCATGTGAATCAAGGGTGAGAATTGGCCCGCACCAGTAACAGAAAAGAGAGAGAGAGGAAGGGCTAGGCAGGTTCTTCCTTTCCTTTTGTATAAACACTCTTTTTTAATAGTGAAGACAGAGGCTGCAGACAGCTTAGCTGGTAGGGTGCTTGCCTAACATGCATGAAGCCCAGGACTCCACCCACATGCTGCATTATCCAAGCCTGGTGGGTTGTGAGGCTGCAGTCCCAGCACTGGGGAAGTGGAGGCAAGAGAGTCAGGAGTTCAAGGTCATCCTTCTACCCTTCTATCCTGGACTACATAGAGAGATCAGGGCTACCCTAGGGTACATGAGCTCCTGCCTCAACACACACACAGACACACACAATCATGCACACATACACACACACAGAGACACACACACACGGACACACACAGAGACACATGCACACACAGACAGATGCAGATACACACACAGACACAGAGATGTACACACACAGACACACATACAGATGCACAGACACAGAGGCACACATAGACACAGACACATAAACACAGAGAGAGAGAGACACACACACACACTTCCTGGCCTTTTTCTTACCTTTCTCTTAGGGGTTGAATATAGAATGTTGCCTGTAGTCTCCCTGTTGAACTCTTGGTCTCCAGCAGGTGGTGCTGCTTGGGGAGGTTCTGGAAACTTGAGGATGCAGGGCCTGACGGAGGAAGGAAGTGACTGGAGGTTGCCTTTGAAGGCTCTGTCTGGTCCTTGACTCCTTCTCTCTCTGCCCCAGTTTACCGTGAAGGGAAGAAATCTGCCGTCACATGTTCCCACCTGTGCTATTCTGCCCAAGAATTGATGGCGAGGACTCTCTAAGCTGTTAGTGAAAATGTGCCTCCCTCTTCCAGTTGTTGGTCATAGCCGTGAGAACACTAACTGGAAATACATCCGACCAGTTATAACACAGCTGCAGACACGGCAGTGACAGACCGGGAATGTCCCAAACTGTACACTATCCATTTTGTGTATTTCTGAAGATTTTTATTTATGTGTCTGTCTCTCTGTTAATATTCATATCGTATGCATGTGGGAGCCAGAAGAGTGTATCAGTTAACCCTGAACTGGAGTTATATGTGGTTGGGAGCCATTACATGTGGGTGCTGGGAGCTACCCCTAGTTCTCTGCAAGGACACCAAGTGCTCTTAGTGATCGAACCATCTCCCCAGCCCACTTTATATATTTTATATTATTTTTCTATAGATTAGGACATGCATCAGGACCCAGAACCAGTTTTTTTTGTTTTCTTTTGTTTTGCTTTTTATTTTTTGGTGCGAAATCTAGCAACAGAGTCCTCAAAAGGTGATGAGCTTCCATAGCAGGTTAGGTGACCAAAATCAGAGCATCTAGACCCCAGGCTTGTGTCTTCTTGTAGCATGATTAATAAAAAGCCAGAGACAGAAATTGGGGTTCAACCTGAATGTCAGAAAAGGAAAACGGTCAGCCACTGGCTCTTACCTCTACCTCAGTCCGAAATGGCGATACTGCCTTCAGGAATCTCAGAATGAGACTGTCTGTGAGCTGTCCCCTCCCGTCTTATATTCCTCTCTAGGGCTGCGATTAAAGGCATGCACCACTACTGCCTGGTTTCTATGGCAAGCTAGTGTAGCTACTGGGATTAAAGGTGTGCGTCACCAAGGCTGACCAGTGCAGCTGTTTTATTCTCTGAACTTCAGGCAAGCTTTATTTATTAAAATACAAATGAAATGCCACTACATCTTCTGCCTGTTCTGAGTTAGATCATAGGTGTGCAGCATCTTGGAGGGGTCAACGTGATATCTATACTAGCAAGTATTCTAATGTCTGTGTAAGATGATGGTGATGAGGACAAGGGCAAGCCATTCCCAGCTATTCACTTGTCCAGGGTCGCTCTGTGAGGATGGAGCTGGGATAAGAGCCATTGTTTTGGTCTGGTGAGGCGGCTCAGTGGGTAAAGTTGCTTACCACCAAATCTGACGACCCTACTTCTATATCCAAAACCCACACTGTGGAAAGAGGGGATCAGCTCTCAAAGTTACTTTCTGACCCCTGCAAACATCCCAAATACATAAAAAAGTGTAATAAAAATATTTTTTAAAAATTAACTCTCTGTCAATCAGTGTTTCTAGCTAAGTTTTATGTTTGGTTGCTGCAGGGAGCCGATGTGCTGGCAGCCATTACAAGATGGCGCCGAGCCCCTGCACCACCGAGTAAACAACTCCATATATGGCAAGGCTGTAGACGGAACCTCTCGCATGCGCAGTAGTGCGCAATAATCTTGGCCAATCCCGTGGCTGGGGGCATCGAAAGATGAGCGAGTAGCCAATCCAGGCATGACCCGTGTCCGCTCTCCCTATATAAGCTGCTGCCGTTTAGTGCTCTAGGCCCTTCGCTTTCTGCTCTCCCTACAACCAAGAGGCTCCAATAAAGCGTGATTTGAGGAAGGATCTTCGACTCGGTGGTTGTTCTTCCCTGCTGGCCAGGGGGGTTCGCCGCAGGTTGCTATCATTGGGAAGCCTGCTCTCTTCCGAAGGGAACCGAGGAGCAGTAGATCTGGGAGAAGAGAAGAGAGGTGGGGAGGGACTGGGGGGAGTGGGGTGAGAGAAGGCTGTATTGTATGAGAGAAGGACAAATAAGAAAACAAAACCAAAAATAACTATTTTTCCATTTTAATTACGTGTGTGTGTGTGTGTGTGTGTGTGTGTGTGTGTGTGTATGCATGTGTGTATGTGTTTGGGCATGCTGTCACAGTGTACATGTGGAGGTCAGAGGACAAGCTGTGGGAGTCAGTTCTTTCCTTCTACCATGTGGGCCTGAGGAGCAAACTCAGGTCCTCGGGCTCAGCAGTAATTGTCTTTACCTGGGCCTTTTCACTGGCCTGATTTAAAACTGGTTTGAAAAGTTACATTTGGGACTGGACAGATGCTTCAGCCACTGAAAGTGCTTACGCTCCTGTAGAGGACCCAAATTCAGTTCCCGGCATGCATGTCAGGTGTCTCCCAACCACCTGAAATTCCAATTCTGGGGGATCCAGAGCTTCTATAGGCACCTGCATGCAAGTGGTGTGCTTGAACTCACACAGGTGCACATGCGTATGCATACATTCAAATCAATAACTCTTTAATAAATTACATGTATAATAAAGCAATAAGCAAAACAAAGTTGTTAGATTTTCAGTGCATTGGTTGGGATTTCCCTGGCCTCATGCTAGGCAGGTCCTCACTACTGAGCTAGCCCCATCCCAGGTTTTAATAGCTCTCCTGGCATACAGACAAACCCACACAAATGTAGACCATCAAAAGCCAGCCATTTTGGCCCTGTTAGTCAGGCTGGCTCCCCCATTTGAGGAGGCGACTCTTGAGGAGGTGACTCCTGGCTGTTAGGAGGTTTGGTGCTTCCTGAGTTCTGTGCTACAGCGGCTGATGTTGATTGAATCCTCTCTCTGCGCCTCACGCTTTTTCTCCCATCATTCCATTTGCTCTTGTCCACAAAGCTGCAAGGTCCCAGTTTTACAGATGAGAATGTGAAGGCCGGCTACTGCGAAGTCATGCTGGCCAAGTTAATGAACGATCGAGTTGGATTCCGTGTATTAATTAGCTTCCATCACCCGAGGAAACACCTGTGAAATCAACTTCAAAGGGGAGCAGGCTGCTTTTGGCTCTCTGCTTTGGAGGCTTCCGTGTGTGGCTGGCCGGCTCCATTACGATGGGTCCATGGTGAAGCTGAACATCATGGCAGCAGTGTATGGTCATGAAGGCCGCTTGCCTCATAACAGAAAGTACTGGGGGGAGCGCGGGGAGATAGCGAGGGGCGGGAGCTCGCAGTGACCAACTCCTTCTGACTAGCTGTCCCCACTCCTGTAGTCCACAGATTAATCCATGGGTGAGGTTGAACTCCATCTGACTTCTGACTCATCGAGGACCAAGACAGAGTGAACTACCTTCCCTGGGGGAAAAAAAGCCACACCTGTGTTGAGGATGGACTGATTAGGACTTCGGCCTATGGAAGGTTGGGATGGTGCAGATCCAGAGGCCAGCTATTTTGAGCTAGCCACCTTGACGGATGCATCTGACCCATCCTGTGGTTCAGAGGTAAATCCTTCTGGAATGTATTAAAGGGCTAATAGCTTCCCCCAAGCCTGAAGCTGAGAGTGTCTTGGGACATCCTCTGAGACCTACAGCAGAGACGCCCACGCGCTGAGCACCCGCCAGCTGGCCTCACCAAGGTCTCACAAAGGATCATGGCTTTATTCTGTTCCTGTAAAAACCTCATGAAACTGTTACCACGAAGGAACATGGAATCTGGGGAACTTGGATCTGTGTTCCTGGGTCATGCTCACTCATATATGATTCCAGGATAAACTCTTATTCCCTTTGAGTTAAGAGCTGTGGCGGTTTTGTTTGCATGTGTGTTGGGGCTCTGTGTTCATATGTGTGGAGACCAGGTGATGCTTGTGTTTCCTTAATCACTTTCCTACTTTGCTTATTTTTAAAAAAGATTTATGCATTTTGTTTTATGTGCATGAGTCTTTTGACTGCCATGTGTGTATGTGCAATGCTTTTGTGTCTACTTTCAGTGGTGGTCAGAAGAGGGTGTCAGATCCTTTAGAACTGGAGTTACAAGTGTGAGCAGCCAAGTGGGTGCTGGGAACCGAACCCACGTCCTCTGCAAGAACAGCAAGTGTTGCTGAGCTAACTTTCCAGTTCAACCTTATTATTTTAATTAATTTTTTTTGAGAAATGTGCTCACTGTGTTGACCTTTGACCTTGAACTCACAGCCATCCACCTGCTTTTGCCTCCCAAGTGCTGGCACCACAGGCATGCTCCACCACCCAGCTTCTATTGTGACTGTTTTCTTTCTTTCTTTCTTTCTTTCTTTCTTTCTTTCTTTCTTTCTTTCTTTCTTTCTTTCTTTCTTTCTTTCTTTCTGAAACAGGGTCTCCCTGTATAATAGCTCTGGCTGTCCTGGAACTTGCCTTGTAGACCAGGCTGGCCTCGAACTCATAGAAATTCATCAGCTTCTCTTCCTGAGTTTTGGGATTAAAATCATGTACCACTATCACCTGGATCAATATTTTTCTTTCCCAAACTTTCAGCACATTCTCCTTCACTCTTTGTTGAAATCTTCCATTCCTATTTTACTGAAAGCATAAAAAATTAGAAGAGACCTTCTACATGAGACCTATATCCTTTCTGACCTCTGCCCGAACCTTTGCCATATGTTGTATGCTTTCTCAGTGGTGTGTGTGTGTGTCCATGATCATATGTAAAACCTATTCCTTATCTTTAACACCAGGTTTTCAGACCTCAAGCCTTCTCAAGGGTTAGAAGTACTACTTTAGCACTTTCAGAAACAAGAGCTTCTCTGTTTTTTCTTCTTAATTTTATTTCCATTAGCATATAAGTACTGTACCTCTCATATTAAAATGTTTTCCATCAATTCATATTGCCTTCAAAACAAGACTTCTTCACAGTGTGGTCCATATACGGATAGTATTCATTTCTTCTTCCCATTCCCTTTGAGCTACTTAATAAGACTTACCTAAAGCATTTCACTCAAACACCTCTGACCTGCGTTATTAGTCAATTGAGAGTCCCTCTTCCCAGGTGATTGTGGGTTGTATAAAGTTAACAATAAGAACTAATCAGCACAAATAACAAGGCCCTGCAGCTGGCAAGGACTCTGAGGAGACAAAGATCAGTGTGTTCAGAGGTAGAGTGGAGAGAGGATGTTCCGTGTTGCCAGAACTAGTCATCCGTTCTTAGTCATTATCTCATATGAAACAAATGAGTTTTTCTTCCTTGTCATGCTTACACCGTTTGACTTCAGGGATGTCATCTACTTTCTTTCTTTCTTTCTTTCTTTCTTTCATTCTTTCTTTCTTCCTTCCTTCTTTCCTTCCTTCCTTCCCCTTCCCTTCCCCCTCCCCCTTCTCCTTCCCTCCCCCCCTCCCCCCCCTCTTCCCTTCCTTCCTTTCTTTTTCTTTTTGCTAGATTCTTTCTCTGAATCTTCTGCTAGGCTGTCTTGCAAGCCTCAGCTATGCTCCTGACTCTGCACCCTAGCACGGTGATTACAGAGGTGCACACAGAGGTTACATGCTCAGCTTTTCTGTGGGTCCTCATGCTGTCATAGCATGCGGTTTACCGGAGGAGCCGTCTCCTCAGCCCCGAGACTGAGCTTATGTATCAGCACCTTCGCTATGAGTCAGGGGTACATTTCACAGTTAAGCCACGAGAGGCTGCTTCCAGGGACAGACTGCTAACCACTGCGCTCTACTGCCCTCACTCTACATGGTGGCCTGGCTGGGCTAGAGTCCATGGCCATCGGGCAGCATGTCGCCAGCCACACCGTGGGAAGCTCACAGAACCCGTGACTTCAGGAGTTAGGCTCGAAGAAGTGAGCCAAGTCCAGGACCCTTGATCTTCAGTGGGTGGAAATGGTGACGAGCAGTCAATGTAAGGATGCCGGGAGCCCTCAGAAGTTACAAAGTCAGGCTTGGAACTGGGGCCCCAGGGACATGCTTTTCATGAGTGCTGCAAAGTAGCCCGGTGCTCACACTTTCATCCATACATCAGGTGGAAACTCCTTGTAGCAAGATATCTGGCCCCTCTAGCCTACCAAGTTCAGGGGTCAAGGACACAGCCCCAGCTACTGCCTCCTACCAGGAGGACTTTGAAACAGAGGCAGAAAAAAAAGGTTCCCAGCAGCTGGCCAACAGGCAAGAAACTTCCAGGTAGGCTGCAGCAATACCCACAACACCCACTGGGCTCTGTCATCTCTAGGACTCACTCCGCCACCCAGATCCACCAGCCCCATCATCCTCCACTTGACCAACCCTCCACAGCATCAGCAGCAGGCCCTAGACAAGCACTATCTACTCCAGCTGGAAGAGTAGAGCCGCTATAGGTACCAGGGCCACCTACACCAGCTGGAAGAACAGCAAATCCTATAGGTACCAGGGCCACCTACACCAGCTGGAAGAACAGAGCCACTATAGGCACCAGAGCCACCTACACCAGCTGGAAGAACAGCAGACCCTATAGACACCATCACCACCTACACCAGCTGGAAGAACAGTCTCCATTTGCACAGCCACAATACACACCACTAGGAAGAACAGACTCCATAGGCACAGGTACAGCCCACACA
Organism: Arvicola amphibius; assembly: GCF_903992535.2. Taxonomy (NCBI): domain Eukaryota; kingdom Metazoa; phylum Chordata; class Mammalia; order Rodentia; family Cricetidae; genus Arvicola; species Arvicola amphibius. The sequence goes on along the minus strand of NC_052055.2, from coordinate 69,252,202 downwards.
AGCCAGAAGAACAGGAGGATATGCTGGATCTAGACACCCAAAGCCCAAAAACCTCAGCTGAGACAACCCTACTGGACCTTAGGACCAACTAGCCACCAGAACCCTTGGCCATTCAGGCCAAAGACAATAAAGGAAACAGGCAACAAAGGAACAAAAGACCATCTAACAAAGATATTGCAAGAATCAACACCTGTACCTATACCTATCCCAACCCTAGATGGGTAAACAGGAATGTATTCCTAGAGAGGAATACATAAAGGGCAATATGGCACCTCCAGAACCCAGTGATCCTATAACAGCAAGACCCAAGGGACAATATGGCACCCAGAACCCAGTGATCCTATAGCAGCAAGGTCTAAAGGTCAATATGGCATCTCCAGAACCCAGTGATCCTATAAAAGCAAGGCCTGAAGGCCAATAGGGTACCCAGAACCCAGTGGTCCTACAACAGCAAGACTGGAATGTCCCAACACAGACGAAGCAAATGAAAGCAACCTTAAAAATAACTTTATGAAGATGGTAGAGGTCCTTAAAGAGAAAATGAAAAATTCCCTTGAAGAAATCAAGAAAAAGGCAAACAAAAAATTGGGAGAAAAACAATAAATCCCTTAAAGAAATCCAACATAGCCAAGAAAAAGCAATTAAATAGGTGATGGAAACAGTTCAAGACTTAAAAATTGAAATAGAGGCAACAAAGAAAACGTAAACCAAGAAAATTCTGGAAATGGAAAATCCGGATAAGTGAACAGGAACTACAGATGCAAACATCACCAACAGAATATAAGAAGTGGAAGAGTGAATCTCAGACATTGAAGAAAAAGTAGGAAGAGAAAGAAAAAATGGAAAAGTCACTGAGATGGTCTAGAAAGGAAGAGTGAAGGTTGGTCAAGGAGCTCCTGCTGCCCTCCCCTCCCCCTTCACCCTGTGCTGCCCTCCCCTCCCCCTTCACGCTGTGCTCCCCTCCCCTTCACCTCTCAGCCCTGTGCTGCCCTCCCCCCTTCATGCTGTGCTCCCCTCCCCTTCACCTCTCAGCCCTGTGCTGCCCTCCCCTCCCCCTTCACCCTGTGCTCCCCTCCCCTTCACCTCTCTGTCCTGTGCTCCCCTCCCCTTCACCTCTCAGCCCTGTGCTCCCCTCCCCTTCACTTCTCATCCCTGTGCTCCCCTCCCCTCCACCTCTCATCCCTGTGCTCCCCTCCCCTTCACCTCTCAGCCCTGTGCTTCCCTCCCCTTCACCTCTCATCCCTGTGCTCCCCTCCCCTTCACCTCTCATCCCTGTGCTCCCCTCCCCTTCACCTCTCATCCCTGCCCTCCCCTCCTCTCACCCCTCATCTCTGTGCTCTCCTCCCCTTCAGCTCTCATCCTTGTGCTCCTCTCCCCTTCAGTTCTCAGCCCTGTGGTCCCCTCCCCTTCAGCCCTCAGCCCTGTGCTCCCCTCCCCTTCACTCCTCAGCACCTCCCCTTCAGCTCTCGGCACCCTGCCCTAATCTCCTCTTTACCTCTCAGTACCTTGGGGCTCATGCCCCTTTTCACATCTCTCCTAATAGTAGTGAGCAGACATTAATAACTGTACATGAAAGAGTCTATGAAAACGAAACACTCTGGTAAGCTGTTACCAGAGTCATCCCCCAGGGCTTAGCACGACATGTATAAAAGGTGGGAGAGCTACATCATCCATCATTATCCATCTACATAGTTTGCAACAGTGTGTGTACTGTACTGTACATGTATCGCTGCAGCATCTCCTGTGGAAGTCAGGGGACAATCTGTGGCATTTGATTTTCTCCTTCCACCATGTGGAGCTTGGGATCCAGTTCAGCTTTAGGTGGTCTCAGACACCTACCTGCCCAGCCAGCATGCTTCCTCCTCAGGAGTCCTTTTGACTTAGTTTTCTTTTTATGTACTGTTTCAAGAATGTTTTTTAAAAAATTTATGCTGTGTAGCCAAGGATGACCTTGAATTCATTTCCTGAATGCTGCTGGGGCACCAACACTCTAGACAAGATTCCATTTTTTATTTATTTGTCCATCTATTTGGTGTGTTGTGGGTGTGTGTGCATGTATGCACATGTGCATGTGTTCACATTTGTGCGTATGTGTGTATGTCACAGTGCTCATGAGGAGGTCAAACGACAACTTTTGGGATTCATTTCTTCCTGTTCATTGTGTGGTCCTCAATGATAGAAATCAGGATTCATTCTGTTTTGGTGGGAAGGGCTTTACCTGATGAGCCATCTTGCTGGCCCAAGATTCTGTTCCTGAGATAAATGTTGAATGCTAACACCTGGGCTGGGCTTGGGGAGGCATGACAGAGGAGACACGGTGGTCACCCTCCCCAGCGTGTGTTCCTACATCCACTCGTCACTCCTACAGGGGAGGCTCCCACTCTGCAGCCCCGGATGCTGGACGCTATGCATCCATGTCCGCTTGACATCACACCCTCAAAGTCAACAACAGGATTTTATTATGTATCAGAAAGCATCCTCCTGTTTTCTATTTCTCCAAAGTCTAAGGAGAGCGGCCACATCAAGTGTGTCTAGCTCCACAACTACCCCGCCCACTTACCACCTCCCCGCTCTCCTGTTCCCTGGCGCCTCAGTTGCTCTTCTTTTTTTAAATATTTATTTACTTGTTTATTATGTATACAATATTCCGTCTGTGTGTATGTCTACAGGCCAGAAGCGGGTACCAGAACTCATTACAGATGGTTGTGAGCTACCATGTGGTTGCTGGGAATTGAACTCAGGACCTTTGGAAGAGCAGGCAATGCTCTTAACCACTGAGCCATCTCTCCAGCCCCTCAGTTGCTCTTCTTGATGGCTAAGGCTGGTACGCTGGACATAAGCTATCCCTCCACAGGCGGTAGGTGATGGCAGTAGTCACAGTGAGCCAGGCCAGGTAGGGCAGTAGGAGCAGAGCAGCAAGCTTGTTGATCGGCTGCCAGATGAGCACCATGCTTGCCACCAGCCCATAGAGCAGCAACAGGTCCAGGAGGGCCTGGGCAGAAAGGATGGGAAGGTGTAGCCATGCTGTGTCAGGAACCAGGACCCTCTGCCTTTCTACAGTACTCTGACCCAGAATCCCATCCCTGGGGCACTGTGCACACTGTGCACACTGTAGGAATTGTGTGTGTGCCGCTTGTTGGTCCCACTCCCTGATGTGGAACCCTGTGGTTTCACAATCTCTTTCTCCCAGCATGGAGCATCATGTGCCTTACCAGCCCAGGGTTGTTGGCTGTCAAGAAGAGCATCAAGAAGGTCCAGCTGAGGGTGAGCTGGAAAGTGTAGAGGCCAAGGGGCAGTGCTAGGGGCCACCGGAAGCCCCCTCCCAGGTCCTTCCACACCAGGTAGGAGGCATAGCTGCAGAGACAGGGTGTTCTGTAGGAGTCAGGCCCTCTGGCAGAAGGCCTCTTGGCTGCCAAGGAGTACAAGTACCCTGAGTTTGGCATGTGCAAAGGTGGGTGCAAGAATCATTTGAGGGCCAAGGAGGGACTGGAGAGATGGTTCAGCAGTTAAGGGCACTTCCTGCCTTTCCAGAGGACACACAGTTGGTTCCCAGCACCCTTGCCAGGTGATACGTGTAACTTCACGTATCTGCAGCTCCAGGAAGCCTGATGCCTTCTGGTGTTCATGCACAGCATACACTCATACACACACACACACACACACACACACACACACACACACACGACACACTCACACATGTAAAATAAAATAAATCTTGAGAGCCAAGGGAGAGCTGGGGGGAGGAATTGGGTGGGAGGGGTTGGGTGTCCTGGGAAGAAGGCTAGGAGGGTTGGAGGGGGTGGAAGCAGAGGGCTTGCTGGAATCTGGGGAATGTAGGGCATTTCTGTTTGTGGGGGGACCCCTACCCAAAGAAAAACAATGGGGTACCATCCATCTGGAGGCCAAGGTACAGAGCAAGCTCACATACAGGGGGATTACCTTCAACCCCTGCAGGCTCCAAGGCCACACACTCACCCCATGACAGAGTAGATGGTTGCCCACACAGGCAATATGACCTTGTGGGGTGGACACCACGACAGCTTCCTGTCATCCTCACACCAACCGGACGTCTCATTAGGAGTGAACATGCAAATCAGGATGGGTCCCAGGAGGGGCACACCCACAAAGACAGGCCCTTGAAGCTGCATTCACCCTAGAGAGGCAAAATCTGGGCAGGCAGAGAGAATGCTGGGATGAGCGTTCCTCCGCCCTTCTCCGAGGCCTTCAAATTTGAGGCCAGAGTTCCTCATTGGAGGTCCTCCCCCTTGAGCCCAGCTCTAGTCGTGACCCTTGAACCATCTGCAGCTACCACTCCCCTGCCATTTTCTGGCATCTGTGCCTTCTGTTCCCCACATTATCCACTCACGCAGTCACTGGGGAGCACGGTTCAGCAGAGGCAAAGGCTTCCTCCTCTTGCCTGACTCCTGTGAGTCGGGACCAGGTTCGATCTTTCTCTCCCAACACAGGCAGCACCTGGCCAGGCAGATAGCAAGCCTATAGAGTCTCAAGGACTGTGCCTTACCGAGGCTGGCGGTGGCATCCTGGAGGGAGTTGGGAAGCTTATGAGGCTTGTTCGTTGGTTCACAGGGCTGGACTTAACCGGACCATTTCTTTGATTTTCTGTCCGTGTGTTTTCTGAGGTGAATAGGTGTCTGACTGCAGCGCTCCAGGAAAACTCACATGGCAGCCACGTTCTGAGAGTGGGAGCCAGGGTTTGCTGCGCCAGTTATAACCCCCAGTCGCCCCACTCATCCGCCCCTATCTTATCTCATTAGACCAGACTGGCACACTCAAGAGGCCCACCCAGGCTGGTCTGCCGAGCATCAGGCACTACCAACGGACGCCATGGATCCCCTTCTCTGAAGCATTTATTCTCCCCTGCTTCTGGTCCTTCAGGGATGTGGTCTGCGTCTCCCCATTCCCGTATGTCTGGTCTGCAAGCACAGGTGTCCAGATTTCTTGTGCTTTGACTCTGAAGGACACAACAGCATGGTTTTTTATGAAAAATGCCTTTTCCATTTACTGTTGCTTTCTCTGAATGCCGTTTTTATGTGGGCCAATGTTTAGGCCCCTCCTCCCACTAAAGGCCTGGTCAGTATCAATCTTCTTACCTGCTTTTGCTGTTTCAGCTTCTGTCTTAGGATCGACGGAATTTGACAGAAATAAAAATCTGATTGTTTTCTGTCCTAGAGTGACCGACAGACCCACCCTTTCCTATCATAGGTCAGGGACAAATTCTGGAAGTTCCTGGGGCAGGGTTGAGCGTCGAGCCTGTCTGCATTTTTCTATTGGGTTCTCTCTGCCTCTCACTGCCCACTTCCCACATCCTTGTCTCAGTTATTCCTAATTTTTCTTTTCTTTTCTTTTTTTTTTTAGTTTTTCGAGACAGGGTTTCTCTGCAGCTTTAGAGCCTGTCCTGGAGCTAGCTCTTGTAGACCAGGCTGGTCTTGAACTCACAGAGATCTGCCTGCCTCTGCCTCCCGAGTGCTAGGATTAAAGGCGTGCGCCACCACCGCCCGGCTATTCCTAATTTTTCACCTGGTGCTGAAGCTTCTTCTTATTGACCGTGCCTATCCTCTCTTCGGTTCACAGGACTTCCTTGCTTACCTCAGGCACACACCTCCCAGGCCAGATGCCTGATGATGTGCACAACACAGAAGAGAGTGAGGGACTGGAGAGGGTGGAACTGCCCTCCTGCTCTTCTCCCTTTCTCAGATGAAAAGGGTGGTGGCGTTGTTGGGGAGTCTATGTGGCTGTTTGCATGAGGGCTCCTGTCCACACACCCACACCCTGGTCTGTTAGGACTTGTGTGGTGTGTGTGTGTGTGTGTGTGTGTGTGTGTGAGAGAGAGAGAGAGAGAGAGAGAGAGAGAGAGAGAGAGAGAGAGAGAGAGAGAGACACTAGGGATTATATGCACCCAGAGCTTTATGTCTGCTATCAAGCACTCTAGTGCTGAGGTGCTCTTCTTCCCTCCTCCGGCCCCTCAGCGCCCTCTTGATACTTGGGTGTTTGGAGGAGGCCCCCCTGATGGACTAGTTCAGAGTTTGACATTGAAATCTCCACCTTCTCTAACAGCCCAGCCTGGAGCTACAATCCTACGGGTCTCTGCCACAATCCTACCATGGTCTCTGCTCCTGTGACCCAGCTCTGTGTCCCTGGGGATGACAGAGGCCCCCAGATGTCCCTAGAGCTCCTCTGAAACCAGATTGTCTCCATGTGAGGCAAGCACCAGCTTTGGAAATGAGTTCATGATCCATGAACACAGCCTCATGGCTGGCCTGTTTCCTCTTGGCCTGGCTAGGGTTTGGCATATCTTTCCCAACCCCCAGCACTTGGTGTCTCAGAGATGAAAGCAGCAGGTAGTGGAGGTAGGTGGGGAATCTGGGTGGGTGTGGCCTGGTACTTCCTCCCAGCCACCCTGAAAAGGGACAAGAGAGAGAGTGTCCCTGCCTGTTGGCAAGGCCCAGTCTTCTGCATGACTCACACAGCTTTGTGTAACAAAGACAGCTACCTCCCTGTTTGTCCCCTGCCAGAGTTCTGAGCACCCTTCCTTGCATGTCTTTTAGGCACTTTTTTATAGGGCTGGCTGCTCTCCGTGGGTCGCTGGTGACACCCACTGGGGCACCCTGAGATGTGTTTGTCTCTCACCCTCCCTGCAATCTCCACCCAGGGATGGAAGCAGAGGGGATGTGAGACAAGAGAATAATTAACGATGAGAGGAAGCCATTTCTATATGTTCTTTTATGTACGCATATATGCACGTGTGTGCAGGTGCATGCCTGTGTGTATGTGAATGAGGGGTATGTCACGAGCACGTGGAGGCCAGAGGACAGTCTTGAGTGTTAACTCTCTCAGCTGGAGTCCACTATTTTATTTATTTATTTTTGAGACAGGCCCTCTCCCTGGCCCGGAACTGACCAAGTTGACTGTGTTGGCTGGTCAGTTGGCCCACCATTCCATCTGTCTCTCCCCGACTCTAGAGAGTTACCAGAGTCTTTTATGTGGATTTGGGCTGTTGAACTCAGCAGGTCCTCAAGCATGCAACACAAACACTGTACTGAGTCATTTTCCCGGCCCAAACCTATCTATCTATCTATCTATCTATCTATCTATCTATCTATCTATCTATCTATCTTTTTCTTTCCTTTTCTTTCCTTTCCTTTCCTTTTTTTTCTTTCTCTTCTTAAAGTTGTATTTAGGATCTGGAGAGACTATTCAGCGGTTAACAGAACTTTTGGCTCTTTCAGAGGACCTGAACTCAGATCCTAGGGTCCACATCAAGTGGTTCACAGCTGTCTATAACTCCAGCTTCAGGGGATATGATCCCCTCTTCTGGTCTCTGAAGGCTCCCATATACAGGAGGTATGCACATACACACAGACACATACACACATACACACTCATAAATTAAACAAAATAGAACACAAACAAATATATAGAACACATATGCTAAAATAAAAATGAAAAATATTAAAAATGTTATTTGATTGATGCACAGTAACTACATATTTTTTGGGTATAATGCAAGATGTCTTGACACATGGATACATTTTGTAATGATCAAATCAAAGTAATTAGAATATTAATTTCCTCAAACATTTATCACTGAAGTTGAGACAACAGTCAAAATCCTGTTTTCTAACTATTTCGGAGTGCACAGCACACTTTGGTCCCCTGTAGATACACTGCTGTACTGCAGTCTCACGGGGCACCAGAATTTATTTTATCAAACTGCAGCCCATTGCTCAGTATCGCCCCACCCCCTGCTTCCCGCTCTTTCCAGACTTTCATATCTGTATTCCCACATTTATAGCAGTGCCGTTCACCAAAGCCAAGATATGGAGTCAGTTTAGGAGCCCATGGAAAGATGGCTGCGCATTGAAGAGGCAGACAGCAGCAAACGGGTGGTCAGCTCCCTGCTCCGAGAGGCTTTCGTCCTGGACGCTCAGAGCTCCTGGGCTCTGCTTGGTCTTCAGGGATCAGAGCCTTGAGAATGTCAGCACTAACTCATGCTCAAGGTAAGAGCAAGCGTCTCACCAACTCTGGGCAAGAGCTAGGGCAAGTGTCCAGACCAAGGGCAGTGTCCCACCAACTCTGCGGGGGTGGGGGAGCAGATATGCGAGTCTTTCACACTGTACCTGTGTCATCTTCCCATGCAGGGAGGGCAGAAAAGAGACTCTCAGTGTGAGGATCGGCTGCATTGGCTCACCCGGAAAGTGCTTTGAGCTGCGGTCTCCCGCCAGACCCTGTGGAAACAGCGGTTGCATTTGAACAAGATTCCCAGGTGAGTCCTGGGACGTCAGTCGTCTGATACTTCTGGCCTCCCTCCTCCTGTCCGTACCAGCAGGCTTTGGTAGGGGCTGTCACTTACCAGCAGAGGGCACTGTGAGGAGGGGGCTTCTAGATGCATGACCTGCATCAAAGCTGCCTCCTTTCCTCCTCCCTTCCAGACTGGCCCTGGGAAGTGTGCTGACTCCCAGGCCTCACCTGGACTTTGCCAACAGACAAAGACATTCTCCGCCACCCCTCCATAGCGTGACTGGGAGGCAGGAAGCTGCTGGGAAGTAGCAGGCCACACCTGCCTGCATTCCCCGCCCAAGTCCACTTGTCTGCAGGCCTGGAGACAGGTCTGGTTGGCCTTTCCGTTTCTTAGAGAGGGAATTATTGCTTCTGGGAGCGCTAGCGGCCTCTTGGAACAAACTGATATTAAGGTGGGTACCCCAGTGTGTGTGTGTGTGTGTGTGTGTGTGTGTGTGTGTGTGTGTGTGTGAGAGAGAGAGAGAGAGAGAGAGAGAGAGAGAGAGAGAGAGAGAGAGAGAGCTGCAAGGGGATGATATGGCTAAGGGGCCCAGGGAAGAGCCAGATCAGCTTAGCTAGTCTGCCACCCTATGAGGACCCTCTGCACTGAGGAGGGAAGAAAGGCCTGGCTGGGGTCAGAAGTGGTGATTTATGTTTGGTGGAAATGGGTATTGTGCTCATGAGCGCTGGCCTTGAACTGTCTGTGGCCTCATTCATTGTCGCGTTGTTTTTGTTGTTTCCCTGGTACTGTGGTTTGAACCGAGAAACGAGGGTGTGCACACAAGTGTTCCGTCACTGAGCTACACCCCAGTCCTCTTGTACTCTTTATTTTTGTTACTTAGCTTGTTTGTTTGAGACAGGTTCTCACCATGTAGCCCAGACTGGCCTGGAGCCCACTCCCACTTGTCCTCCAGCTTACAGGGATCTGCCTGCCTCTGCCTCCTCAGTGCTGAGATAAAGGTGTACCCCCGTGCCGGATTCTTACTTTTTAAGACAGACTTACTGCATTGCCCAGGATGGCCTTGAATTCTCTGTAAGCTCAGGACAACTTCGAATTTGTGACCATCCTCCTTCAGCCTCCTAAGTAGCTGGAATTACTGGCTCGGGCCAGTACCTTTTATGTCTTTTAAAAGCGCTTGGAACTCTATCAGGTGTTCTAGTGAGAATCAGTGAGGAGGGGAGGGTTGAGCATCTATAGGATATGAACAGATCTTTGCAGTGAGATTCTGGGTCTTTGTTCATATGGCAGGTGATGATAGGTATTTTAATGCCCCTTGTTTTGGGGGAAATGTTACCCAGAATGCTCTGGGCTGGAGAATTGGGTTCTGAGGAGTCGGGAGTCAGAAAACATGGTGAATTGATAGGTCTTTAAGCAAGCTAATCCCTTCAACTTTGGCTCCATTCCCTTCTTGGGATGGGGGAGGTGGAGATGGGGTGAAGGTTAAGTGAGTTTGGAAGAGTGGTCAGCTGGCCTCAGGCTTGAGCTGGGGGGAGTTGAGCTGCTGCAGGCGAGAGAGATCAACGGACAGGCTCCCTTGAGGCTCAGGGTGCTGTGGGAGTGTTATATGCTAACTTTCCAGGTGGGGCAGCTGGGCAAGGGGACCTGGTCCAATGGGGAGGAGGGAATTTGGACTCTGGTCTTTAGTGGGCCCCAAGAAGGCTGTTGTTATAGAAACAGAGAGGTTCCTCTCATTCCATTCTCTTTTATCAGCCATCTGGGCTGCCGGAGCCTAGGCGGGCAGGGCATAAATGTCATCACTTGCCCTGGAACCCGGAGATGCCTTTATTCCTTTTCAGCCCCTTTAGTTCCTCCTCCTGTCCACCTTTTCTCCTCCTCTTTTCTCTCGTTCTTGTTCTCACTTGTTTATTTTTATTTCGTGTACAGTGTTTTGCCTGTGAGTAGGATGTGCACCATGATCATGTGGTGCCCACAGCGGCCAGAAGAGGGTCTCAGTCATTTGGGACTGGAGTTACAGATGGTTGTGAACCCCCATGTGGGTGCTGGGAATCAAACCCAGGTCTTCTGAAAGCCAGTGCTCTTAGCTGCTGAGCCATCTCTAGCTTCTTTTTTTTCCCTTCTCCCCTTACTTCCCCCTCCGTTCCTTTCTTTGAGACAGCCTCATTGTATGTCCTCAAAGTCAGTCTTCCTGCCTCAGTCTCCCAAGTGCTGTTGTACAGAGCAGAACCATTTTTCTTTGCATTTGCTCCTTCTCCATCCATTGCCATTCTCTCTAGAAGTGGGACTGCAGAGATCTGGGAGCAAAGGAGGGGTGGGGCAAGCTCAAGGGGGGTGTGGATCGCTGAACTAGTCACTCCTGTACATCTCTGGTTCCTACTCCTCCCTCCATCCCTGCAGCAGGCAGAAAGCTCAGCTTCCTTACCCGTGAAGCGAAGGCACATGGGTGTACGACACAAGCCAAGCCACTTCTATCAGTTTTTCATAGTTGTAGTGCTACTAATAGCGAAAGCAGAAAAGGGAATGAGGAGGCTTACGAGGGAGCTTGCTTCCTTAGCCGACTCAGCTTCTGACCGCTGCCTGATTTACCTGTGGCCTTGCAGGTGGCCTGGCTAAAGAAGGTTGAGGCTCTGGCATCAAGGTTGTGTTTTAAGATAAAGTGAGCAATGTCCCATTTCCTGTGCACATCTTCAGTGAGGATGCAGGAAAAACAGGCCCCTCCCAGATCTCCAATGGTCATAGTGCAGAGGAGCGGCTGCCTGTCTGGCAGGGGCTGGAAAGGGAGTGAAGTCTTTGAAGGTCTTTAGCTGCAGGTGACTGGTGAAGAGGAGGGGATGCTGGGAGCCTTTCCAGTGAATGAAGAACTCATGAGATACAGAAGCCTCCTTGGAGGAGGACATCACGCCTCAAGGAATGCGGCTGTCAAATGGAGGAATGGTCAGGAGAGCCCTCAGTGAGCATGTGCCTTTGGCCTCACTCATTTCATGCTCTCTCAAAGGCCCCGCTAATTTTTTCTTCTTCCTCCTTTTCTCTCTTTTGCTTCCACTTGTAACTCTTGCTACCTTCGGACCTTTATGGCAGGTGGAGGGGCATGAGTAAACACATTTGGATAGTGCTGTACATCTACAGGTGCTTCCCACATGACCCCGTGCCATCCTCTTTAAGAAAGCGCAAAACCATAGGAATCAAGAAACCCCCTACGATCCCCCGAGGACAGGAGAGATGGCTTGATTGACAGTGTGCTTCCTGTGTGCAAATGAGAACTGAGTTGGATCCCTGGTACCCAAGTAAAAACGTGGGTGTAGTGGCTTGCATTAGTAATCTTGGCACAGGGGAGGAAGAGCTAGGTGGATGCCTGGGTTCTTGTTGGCCAGCCATCCAAGCCTCTTGGGCGAGCTTCAAGTCCTAGTGAGAGACCCTGTCTCAAAAAAAAAAAAAATCAAAGAAAGAAACAAAGTACAGAAAAACAACCCAAAACAGCCCAAGTCAAACCAACCAAGCAACCCACCAAACAAACAAAAAACAAGGTGGGGGCTGGAGAGGTGGCTCAGTGGTTAAGAACACTTGCTTCTCTTCCAGAAGATGGGCGTTTGGTTCCTCGCACCCATGTCAGGTAGCTTGCAACTGCCTTTAACTCTAGCTCCAGGGGGAATCTGATGTCTCTGGCTTCTGTGGGCACATACCTACATACACCCACATATGTACACACACACGCACACACACACATGCACACACATCCTGAAGAATGATATCCAAGGCTGACATCTGACTTCCACAGACATGTACATACACAATTACAAAGTTCATGCAAAGGAGATGCTTGTTGTGAAAAATCCAAGCCATGCGGAGACTTCCAGAATTCATTCCTGTATTCTCCAATGTCATGGTTTTCCATGGTGATTAATAGAGCGGGCTGAGAGTATATTCTTCCAGACTTTCACTAAGACATGAGTCGTCATGGAACGATGTGAACTATGGCAAGTCCCAGCTGAGCTGTGCTCTAGGGGTAAAGTACTCAGGGAGTTGGGTGTGAAATAGTTCACTAATGAGTTCATACCCATTGCCTGACAAAATACTATTTTGAATGTGTTGGATTAAATACAAATATTATTATTACTTTAAAATGTTTATTTTGATATTCCCATGTGTATGTATGTATATGTCTGTGTGAGTGCCTGTATGTGGGTTTCCACAGAAGTCAGAAGAGGGTGCTGGATTCCATGGAGCAGGAGTTACAGGCAGTTGTGAGCCTCCCAACATGGATGCTAGGGTCTGAATCTCAGATCTCTGCAAGAGTAGTGGATGCTTTTAACCACTGAGCAATTTATCTTTCCAACCCCTACTATCACTTTGTAATGTGGCCAATAAAATATGTCAAGTTACATAATTGACTTGTGTTTTTATGACATACACTATTGAAGACACCTCTCTATAGTTTCCATTCTCTCTCTCCTCTCCCCACCCTCTCTCTTACTCAGGCTCAAACCCAGGGCCTTGTGCATGCAGAGCGCTCTGCCCTCAGCCTATACATGTATTTTATATCAATCAGGTTGGAAGTTGCTTTTTTCCCTTATAGATTTTGATAAATGAGTGCTGATAAATTAAGATAGATATTGAGATGCTATGCCACCCAAGCTGGCTTCCAATGCAGGATCTTCCTGTTGCAGCCTCCTGATTGCTAGGATTATAGGCATGTACCTCTACTGGCTCAAAAGTAGATATTTGGATGGGTGAGGACATTGAGGTAAATTAAGCAATATGATAATTGTAATAGGTACAGTGACTGATATGGCCTTGAACTCATGTCCTCTAACTCAGAATATACGTTCTTTATGCCCAGGATTTACTTTGCTGACCTAGGTTGTGGAGAACTGTGGGAAGCTCTTTCTTTTGGAGACAGTTTGTAGCTCAGGCTTGCCTTGAACTTCAAATCTTACTACCTCACAAGGGCTGGAATTATAGATGTGTACCACCATGCCTAGCTCAGGAAAGCTGTTGAATTTGTGTGTGTGTGGACCTCCATGGGAGAGAGGGAAAAAGGGGGGAACATTCCTGTAGAGAAGTGAAGCGTTCGCCTCCACAAATTAGAGACTTAGTACGGCTCTACTCACTCTACCCACTTTCCCTGCAGGCCCTTGGCCTTGGCTGGTGCAGGGGTGTAGGCGTGACCAGGCAGATGAGCCCCCAGGACAGTTCTGTGTACCCTTTCCAGTTCCTTCTGTTGGTGGGGATACCTGTGGCCAGCGCTTTCCTTCTGCTTCAGTGCCTTCGCTGGCACTGTTCTCAGTGGCTGCCAGGAGACTGCAGGAATCCAGATGACCAAGAGGAGACCGTGTTCCCACCCACTCCATTACCAGAATATCAGCCCCCAAGGCAATGCCCGCCCCCGACACTACCGGAAGTGGCTGCGTTCTACCAGGAGCTCCACACGCCCACCCGGGGCCAGACCATCACCCGGAAGCTCATGCATAAGCTACTGGTGTATTCTGCTCGAGAGGTGGACCACCGTGGCGGATGCCTGATGCTGCACGACACAGGCATTTCTCTGCTCATCCCGCCAGGTAACGACTCCCAGCATCCTTCTTGGCAGAATCCTTCAGGCAGCAAGGTAGGTTACCCCATCTGAGCTCCACCCACAGATAACTTTGGATTTGGAAAACTGTATTTATAGTTTAGCCTTTTTGATTCCAAAGATAGATTCTCCAAAGATGAGTTTCCACATATCTTTCGGGACAGCTTCCCCGCAGGTGGAAATAAAATGCCTTGCTCTAAAAGACAGCCTTTGGCGACAAAGGAAGGCTGTGTGGTGTGGAAAGTCACACAAGTCCCCATCCGGGTGGCTGTGGCCGTGGAGGGAAATGGTGACTCTAAGTCAGCTCACGGTCGACTTCCTCATTCACACAGCCTCTCAGTGTTCTGCTGGGTGCCCTGCCCTCTCTGCCTGGCCTCGTGTGTTGGACTCACCTCAGCCCTTTGTCCCTCCAGGTGCTGTGGCAGTGGGTCGTCAGGAGAGGGTGTCCTTGGTTCTGGTGTGGGACCTGATGGATGCCCCATCATTGTCTCACAGACAGGGGCTAGTGAGTCCTGTGGTGGCCTGTGGCCCTCATGGAGCCGCCTTCCTGAAGCCTTGCACCCTCACATTCAAGCACTGTGCCCAGGAACCCAGTCAGGCCTGTGCCTACACCAGCAATACTTTCTTGCTGGATGCCAAGAACTGGAGGCGTCTGGGTCGGCCGGGGGCTTATACCTCCCGGGATGAGTGTCGTATCCTGCTCTCTCACTTCAGGTAGGCCTTGTCCGCTGGCCTGTCCCCTGTTCTGTGCCTCTCTCTCTCTCTCTCTCTCTCTCTCTCTCTCTCTCTCTCTCTCTCTCTCTCTCTCTCTCTCCCCCCTCTTGTCTTTGTGTCAGAACTGCTGCTCCTGTCTTCCTCTAGATGCTTCAGCAGTCTGTTAGAACCTTTGTGGCCCTCTCTCTCAGTCTGAGTCTGCTGTTCTAATGTCCACGGCAGTCATTTCTGTCATGGAAACCACATCTGAGACTGTGTCCCACTGCTCTCTGCCTATCTGGAGGCACCTGATTCAACCTATCCCTCTGACAAGTAGACACATCCAACCCACAGTCCGTACGGCCCAAATAGCTGTGAGCAAGTACCAACACAGAACTGTAGACTTGCCTAAAACACTGAGATTTTTTTTTTTTTTTGAAATTTAATTGTGTGGTTCTTGAGTGTGGCTGTGGACAACATCATTGTGTCTCCGTGTCAAAAGGTTGGACACACCTGTAGTGAGTTTGTCCCATGTCTGCACCTGTCCTTCATAGCTGCCTCTCTCTGCCCGTGCCCCACTGAGGGACCGCCCCCAAACTCTTAAGGAAGGGCAGGTTGCTCCTTTTAAGCTCACATCATTCCTGATCTCCATCTCTTGGGTCTGAGGTCCTCTGCTGTCCAGTTTCCTTGTCGCCCATCCCCCCCACCCAGAGGACCATGTGCAGGACCCCCTTCAGATTGTGGCTCCCCGTGATTAATTTGTCTCTGCTGCAGATAATACACACTAGCTTGCTTCCCCAGGAGGTGGCAGTCACTGTATTAGTCACCTCTCACTGCTGTGACAACCAAAGCAACCTCAGGAAAGCTACTTGGGCCCACGTTCCAAGGGTACAGGTCAACCATGGAGGCAGGGGCTTGGGGCATCTGGTCATGTTGCCTCTTCTGCCAAGTGTTAGAGAAAGGGGTAGCTGTTGCTGCATCATTTGGCTTCCACTCAGTGCAGGAACCCCATCCTGTCTGTCAGGGTGGGTCTTACCCCCTCAATAACTCATGAGAGAAACTCCCTCACTGACGTGTCCAGAGACTTGTGTCCATGGTGATTCCAGACCCTGTCAAGTTGACAGTTTTACCATCACAGCCACGATGGCCCACTCACTTCTTGACTCTTTAAGCCACTCAGTCTCTCAACTGGTCCTCCTTCTATACCTACTTAGAGTGCTCTCCTCACCTGCTCAGAGATCCCTTAGGTGACAGAAGCATGGAGGTAGGCACCTTGGGATCCTGGCCTTCCTGGTGCTTACGCATGGGCGTCTGTAACCATCTCCCTCCACAGCCTCTACACCTGCGTTCTGGAGGCACCCCTGGGTCAGACAGCCCGCAAGTGGCTGCAGCTGGCAGTGTTCTGCTCCCCGCTGGCACCCGGGCAGACCCACCTGCAGTTGCGTGTCTACTTCCTGAACAATACTCCCTGCGCCCTGCAGTGGGCTATCACCAATGAGCAACCCCATGGTGGACGCATGCGTGGGCCCTGCCAGCTCTTCGACTTCACTGGGGCCAGAGCAGACCAGTGTCTGAAGCTCAAGTACATCTCTGAGGGTGAGGGGGACCCAGGGGTGTGGATAGGGGTGGGGGTGGAAAGCTCCATGGGAGGGCAGGGTCGGGGCTTTCTTCCAGTCTTCCAGGAAATCATTTCCTGGATTTGGTTCTCCGCAGCCCTGAGAGAACCTCCTGGCTTTGTTTACATTCCTGTCTCCCACTGGGTCCTCGCCAGCCATCCTGGACTAGAAGGATGCAAGGCCAGAGGCTGGAAGCGAGAGAACCTTGGATTGGGAATTATGTTCTGAGTTTCCTTTCCTGCTGGGGCTCTTCTTAAGGCTGGGGCTGCTGATGGTGTTTCTGGAATCCTCTGTATAGTTCTGGACAGGAGCATCTCTGGGACATACAACTGCTTTAAGAGGTGGGGTAGAGAACGGGAGGATGAAGGAAGACTAAAGGGCTGCATGCGTGCGTGCATGCATGCATATAGTATGGAGACACAGGCATAGGAACAAGGCCAGTTTGAGGTACCACTTAAGATCTTGGATTTCCATTGACTTGAGACCCTTCTGTCCCTTGTCTTCATGATGCCCCTCCACAACCTCCTTAAAGACTTGTGGATGGCCTTGTGCTCAAGGGCTGTTGCTTCTGTCCTCTCCCCAGGTTGGGAAAACGTGGATGACAGCAGTAGCCAGCTGGTTCCTCACCTTCATATCTGGCATGGAAAGTGCCCCTTCCGTTCTTTCTGCTTCCGGAGAAAGGCAGGTACGCCAGGAGCCCTCGCCAGGAGCCCTGCTCACTTCCTGCTTGTCCCTCCCAGCGCCCTATTCTACAGCCCCACTCTCTGCTCTTACCCATCTTGCTTCTCTTTGTAGCCAATGAGAATGAAGACTGCTCGGCAGTAACCAATGAGATCATTGTCACCATGCACACCTTCCAGGATGTGAGTTGTGCAGGAGCATAGAGGGAGGGCAGGACCTGTGGAAGGTCTGGGCAAGGGAGAAGGGTCCAGCAGGCAGTGAGTAGGGACCTAATTACAAAACAAAGTAGCTGAAGAGTGCATTTGCCATAGAGCTACCGTGCCAGATCTTGAAGGGACGTAGACCAGCTGGCCCCTACTTACGCTCCATCTTTGAGCACTTTTTACTGATGGATGGATGGATGCGTTAGAAGATTAGAAGATTCAAATCCTACATTAGCTTTTTCTCCCAGCTCAGGACAGCCAGGGCATCTGGAAGACCTGGCCTTGTCCGAGGTCCCCATCTGTCTTCAATGGGAATGACTAGAAACGGGGACGTGAGCGGTGGAAAGGAGGTTAGCTATCTCCCCACTCCCCACGGAAGCAGAGAAGAGACCAGCATGTCAGGTCTGAGAGTCTTTGGAAAACCCAAAGTAGCATCTTGCAGGATGGGGGCAGACACCACACACTGTCATTTGGGAAGGACAGTTGGAGGTCAGTCTCTCTGTTAGTTGGTGGTGTCCTTGTCTTGCTCGTGCCTTCTGGCAGCTTAGGATGCATCCCGTGTGGTTTTTATTGTTCGCAGGGGCAAATCTAAGTCTGTGGAGGTTCTGAAGTTTGGAGTCAGAGGGTGCAGGGTGCTGTGGGACAGGGGAGGGATGGGAGAGTAGAGGCTGTACATTCTGGTTCCAAGGCTGTGGCAGGTTGAAGGAAGGTCATGAGGAATGCAACGGGGCCCCTTGAGGGAGGAGTTTCTCATGACCCCTGAGTGTGTTCCCTGTCCCTGTTGGTGATTCAGGGCTTGGAAGCCAAGTACATGGAAATCCTCAGGTTCCAGGCCTCAGAGGAAGAGTCCTGGGCGGCACCACCTCCTGTCTCTCAGCCTCCCCCATGCAATAGGTGAGGTGAAGGTGGCCCCACTGTTGTCTGGGGGTGTTTGGCAGTCCTGCCTCAGCATCCCCAGAAGGTAATGGAATGGGGAACGTCAGAGTTCCTTTGTGTGTGTGTACGCATGTGTGTGTGCATTCATGTGTGTGTTCATGTATGTAGGTGTGTGAAAGCACGTGTGTGCATGCACATGGAAGCCAGTGGTGAACCTTAGGTGTTATTCCCCAGGAGCCATCATCTTGTTTTTGAGATTAAGTCTCTCACTGGGACTTGGAGCTCTTGGCCACTAAGTCCCAGGAATCTGCTTTTTGGGACTTGGAGCTCTAAATGGCCACCAAGCCCCAGGGATCTGTCTGTCTCCCTCTCTCCCATGCTCAGGTCACAAGTACATGCCACCAGACTTTTTATGTGGGCGCTGGTTGTTGGACTCAAGACCTTGTGATTGTGTGGCAGCAGATTGAACTGTCTGCCCAGCCTTTGGTCTCTGAGCCTTCCTTTTGTAAACAACCTGTTCCCCGCTACAGGCTGCCCCCGGAGCTCTTTGAGCAGCTGCAGATGCTGTTGGAGCCCAGCAGCGTCACTGGGAATGACTGGCGTAGACTGGCCTCCCACATGGGGCTGTGTGGCATGAAAATCCGGTGAGCAACCAGGGAAGTCAAAGGGAGGCTGGGCTGGCGTGACTTCAGGACATTCCGGGAACTGGACCACAGACAAGGAGGTGACTTGAAAGCCTAGTGAATCTTCCCGCCTGAGTTCCTTTGGAAGGACAGCTGTTTCTGCCAATTCTACATCCTTAAAATTCAGAGTAACTGTTATCAGAAGCTCAGGTCTGTAAACCAGTCACCTGCTTTTCCTGTTTCCCAAGAAATTGGGAAACAGAAATTGATAAAAATAGATTTAGTTCCAAACTGGGGAAAGAAAGACTCTAATTGCTTACAACTGCCTTACAATTTAGTCAGGAGGCAAAGGCCAGAAGACAAGAAGACCTGGTTCTCGGGACAGTTCTTCTCTCTCTCAGGGACTGAGGGGGTGACTTGTCCCCAGTGTCTCAGCCCTCTATACCAGAGACAGCTTTGTTTTAATTATTTTTAAAGTACAGGAAGGAAGAAAATGGGAGCAGGCATTAAGATTCCAGTTTTTGTAAGAGAGCCTCAGGGGTTGCTGGGATACTGGTGTGAAAGCCCCCGCCCCATCTGTGTGTCTGAGCCTGGCCAAGCTCATTGTTCCAGTTCATTCCTTGGGTAGGCATAAAGTGGCAGCCTTTTGTATGTTCTCTGTGGAAGTCAGCTTCAAGTTCACACTCCTGTGTATCTGTTATATGGATTTTGTAAGTGAAAAAAAGTAGCCATAGTTTTACAGTTGACGAGAAGGGCACAGGTGCCTCAGTAGAATTTAGAATACCTCACTCCCTCCCCAGGATGCCAAACCCATCCGTCCAGCCCGAGGTCAGTTATATGATGTCTGTCTCATAGTAGGCGTGCAATAAATATTTCACAAGAAATGATACAAGTCACTGATGCTAGTGTGCGCTCTCCACATTGTGGCCCAAGGCATGGAAAAGCAGATTACAGGATGATGTGTGTACAACACGGAGCTGGAAGCCTGCCTCTTGTTAACACAGGCAGTGTAAGCAGGCACAGTGGCGGTGCGGCTGGGGCCCCTGCCAAGAAGCTCACAAAGGGCTGGGTAGAAGAACAATTCTGTGTAGGTCCCAGGAGCCCAGGCTTGAAGGCAGTGGTCAGGGATGGGCAAGCGAGAGTCAGACCCTGGAGGCAGTTGTTGGGTGCCTGTCTATGTACCACTAAGCTTTGGAACACAGTGTGAAATACGTTTTCACCTCCTAGGAGTACAAATGATCTATAGCAAGGGCCTTGAGAACCCGAGAACAACAGCAAGTTTCCCTTGTGCCCTCTGTGTGTGCTCAGTATTGCGGAACACTGAAGAGAGACACACGCAGTTGAAGCAGGAATAGCTGGGTCTGGCCAGAGGGCTGCAGAATGGAGAGTCAGAAAAGATGTCAGAGAGGGGACCATGGAGAGTCAGTCACTCTAGCAGTGAGGAGCAGCTGAGGTGCAGGGGGACAGGCTATGCAAAGTGGCGTGGGCATGGGCCCAGAGACAGGAGGCTTAGAGTGGAAGGGGGCAAGGACAGGTCGGAGAAGCAGGACATCCCCAGTGGTGGAGGAGTGAGGCAGTCAGCAGTTAGAGATTGTAAAAGAGATTCTACAAGGTTCCCAAACAATGACGGGTCATCACAGAAACTATGCATGAGACACAACACGAAGTCCTATGTCTACTTAAAGCGTGAATTTTTCCATTTTGTTTTTTAACATGTGTGATTCCCAAGTGTGAAATTTGTAGGTAATACTTGTCTCAGTTTGACTTTTCCATTGCTGTGATAAAACACCATGGCTAAAATCAACTTTGGAAGGAAAGGGTTTATTTGCTTATTCATGACATTCCATCATGAAGGGAAGTCAAGGCAGGAACTGAGGCAGAAGCCATGGAGGAATGCTCCTTACTGCCTTTCTCCTCATGGTTTTCCCAAGCCTGCTTTATTGTACCATCCAGAACCATCTGTCTGGGGGTAGCATCACCTGTAGTGAGCCAGACCCTCTCATATCAATCATTAATCAGGAAAATGCCCCCAAAGATTTGCCTCTGAGCAATCTGATGGGGCATTTTCTCAGTTGGAGTGTCCTCTTCCAGATGACTGTAGTTTGTGTCCACTTAACAGCAAGCTAACTAGGACACTGCTGTCATAATGCCAACCGGTTGGACAATCTCAGATGCTGTCTCATGCAAGATTTCAGCTTAGTAACAGGAACCTGAGGCACAAGAGGAGTGGAACCCAGGGGAGCGGTGCAGGGTGGGCCTCATACTGCTCCTTAGTTTCCCCACTTTCTTCTCACTGTTCCCTGTCCCATGGATACAGGTTCTTGTCCTGCCAACGCAGTCCCGCCGCAGCCATCCTGGAGCTGTTCGAGGAACAGAATGGCAGCCTGCAGGAGCTTCACTACCTCATGACCTCCATGGAACGGTTGGACTGCGCCTCCGCCATCCAGAACTACCTGAACCGAACTCCTCGGGGCAGCCCAGCCACAATGCACGGAGGCGTCTGGGAGAACTGTGGCCTGCAGCTGGATGAGAAACTCTAAGCATGCCCTGCGGGGCCTCGTGGGGTGCTGCAGCAGGCCGGGTCATGCCTATGAGTTCAGGGTCATTGGCACAGCCTCGGGTGGACCGAGCTGGAACCCCCAGCGAGGCTAGACTGCCTTGCCACCAGCCCTGCATCAGTACCACTATCCTGTTGGCCAACTTTGTCTTGAGTGCAGGTTCCCTCCTGGTCAGTAGAGGGCGCAGGAGTCTGGGAGATGGCCACAACCCAGTCAGCTTCCAAAATGCTGCTTTATTTTCTCGTGGACGGCCAGGTGGCCCTGCAAACACACTGAGATAGAGACTGCTCAGTCCACAAGTATTCACGGAGCACTGAGACTCAGCACCAAGCAGGAATCATGGGGAATGTCGGCTTCTTTGATCTTGTTCTGGAGTCTGTTCTGCCGAATTGATATGCACTCACCGTCAGCTGAGCCGCAACATTCTAGAAGTACCTTCCTAAGGTTAGGGAATGCGGTGGGTGTGGAGCTGTGCTTAGCTTTGAGTTGAGAAGGGAGGGCGCTGAGGTGGGCCGGAGCAAAGAGTAGTCTCCAGAGAGGATCATGGGAGATATCTTTGGGTGGGGCTTGGAGAATATGGTGGGTGCACAGAGAACCAAGAGTGAGTGTGTTGGGCTGCCTTAAGGAGCTCACCTGAGGGGTGTGAGGAGGTTGGCAGAGGGTTCAAGGCCAGATCTAGAGAAGGGTAGTCATACCTACTGGCCTCGTGCTCCTGTCCCTTCATGTCTTCCCATGGAGGTCATTCTCTGCCACTGTCTCTCTCAACACACACACACACACAGACACACACACACAGAGGCACGCACACACAAACACACAGACACACACATAGAGGCACACACACACACACACACACGAAGCTGAGAAGCATTCAGGGTGCTCAGGGCTTCACACTGCTTTGTCTCTCTCTAGTTATGGACGCCCCCCCCATCTTTGTGTGCTTTTTTTTTAATTAAAACAAATCCCCCATCACTACCTCAGGTGAGTGTCTCAGAACTAATGCTGATGTCAAGACTCCTGAAAGAGCCTCAACTATTCGGGGAGTGAATGAGCACAGATTCCACCTCCTCCCCCGCCAGATCAAGGTCTCCTTTAAGGCCAGGAAGTAAAGACTGGAGATTAAAGGACACTCCACCCAGTCAACAGTTCTGGCTATTAATATTCTTGGTTCCCAATAGTTTTGTTAATTTGTCCAAAGACAGACAATCTCTCTGGAAAGCCCTAACAATTCACTTCCACATTTAAGTAAAATTTTGGTACTTTTAAATAGTGAGTAATATTAGTAAGACATGAAAATGCCTTTCTTCTTAACTAAGTTTTGTCAAGACTGATAACTTTGCATATAGGTATGACTTTTAATACAATTTTAAAATTTCCATTATATTCTGTGTAGATATGTGTATATGTGAGTGCAGGTGTCAGCGGGGGGTGGGGGGCAGAAGAAGCCATTGGCTCCCCTGGAGCTGGACTTTGTGAGCCATCTGGCCAGGGAGCTGGGAACTGAACTCTGGTCCTGACCACTGAGCTGTCTCTCCAGGCTCCAGTGACCTTGGATGGTAACAGTGTATGGATGAGTATTCTGCAGTGCACTTCTGGGATGAAAGCAGACCAGTACCAGGCAGCTCAGTTCTCCTTCTTGAAGCAGAGCTTTAGGATTTGGGCCCTTCCGGTCTCTCCCTGTTCTTTAAGCCTCAATTGTTGCCTTCTGCCCTTCTTCTCCCTTCTCTCACACCACTGCTGATCTGTCCGAGTCGGTGCCTTGGCTCAGAATTGGCCAGCAAAGGGCACTTTCCCCCTCCGTCCCCCACAGCTTCTTCTCTGCAGGCCAATCAAAGGCATCCTTGGAGTCCTTTCTGGAACAATTGATTTTATATAGCAAACAGAAACCACAGGGGTTACAGGAGAGGGGGATTGTGGGAGTTCTGATTCCCATCATGGGAGAGAATGCTTTCTGGCATGTGTTAAGGTTTGCTAGAGGGACAGTAGTAAAGATCTATCTATCTATCTATCTATCTATCTATCTATCTATCTATCTATCTATCTATCTATCTATCTATCATCGATATAGATACAGATATAGATATAGATACACTTTAAAATGGTGCTTATTAGATTGACTTATAGAATATGAACTGAAAAGTCCAACATGGCTGTCTTCACATCAAAGAGACTGAGACTGGCAGCTGCTTAGTCCACATGGCTGGATTCCTTAGCAATCCCAGTTTGTGCCAAAGGTCTAGAGGATTCCTGGAAAATCACTAGTCTTCTGTGCACATTGGAAGCCTAAAGAGAGGAATAGGGAACTGGGGTTTGATACCAGTAAAGAGTTGCCACTGTCACTACAATGGGGTTGAGAAACTTTCCAGCCAGGGTGAAGGCAAACAGGCAAAGGGCCAAGCTTTTTCTCTTGGTCTTTCCTTTTATCTGTCACCGGAAGGTACTCCCCAGGCTCTCACATGTAGGGTGGATCTTTCCCACTCCATATAAGAAAATCAAAGCTAACCTTACCTCACAGGCCTGCCCAACAGTTTGCATTTGAGCTGACTCCAGATCCAGGCAAGCTGACAACCAAGATTAGTCAATCAGGCTGCCTAGGACAGCTTCTCAGAATGGGTTTCCAGGGCAGATAAAAGGATGCCTGGATGTCGCGGGACAGGTACAGGCTACATGGTTCCCACCTGACTAGTATATAATTCTGGTAACTAAAGTCAAGAGAAGGTGAACGGTAGTGGGTGCCAGAAGACCTAATGCTTTGCCCTAACATTTGAGCTGACCAGAATGGGGCCTTTCCACCCTCAGAGCCAAGCAAGAGTAGAAGAGGCAGCCGGGCGGTGGTGGCGCAAGCCTTTAATCCCAGCGCTCGGGAGGCAGAGGCAGGCGGATCTCTGTGAGTTCGAGACCAGCCTGGTCTACAAGAGCTAGTTCCAGGACAGGCTCCAAAGCCACAGAGAAACCCTGTCTCGAAAAAACCAAAAAAAAAAAAAAAAAAAAAAAGAGTAGAAGAGGCCTACCAAGGACCTTTGAGTCCACAGTCTGGGCCGAGATGTCACACAGTGACCCTGTCTCAGGGAGCTACTTCCCTCTTGAGCATTGACTTTACTAAAACCTCTTGGTGGCTACATGAGGCTTCTCTTCCCACCCTCCCTTTGATAGGTCACCAGTCTGGTCCTGAGAAACAAATTCGTGACTGCTCTCCTGAGTGTCACAGAGGCCTTGTCTTGCTCCCATGGGCAAGGGTCTGGGGGTAGACAGGGGGAATCACAGGGTGGGGTGGAGTCGGTGCCTCCAGGGCTCACAGGTAAGCCTGTCTCAGAGCGCGGGGGATAGCACTGAGGTTCAGATCTTTGTCATCCAGTTGAAATACAGTGAGAGCCACGTGCACGCATTCACATTTCCTAAGAGTCGCTTCAAAAATGTAAAAAAAGGGATGCTGAGACGGCTCAGAGGCCCTTGCTTCCATGCTGAGACGGCTCAGAGGCCCTTGCTTCCAAGCTTAACCTTAGCTCATACCTAGGACTCATCTGGTGGAAGGATGGGACAGATTCCTGCAGGTTGTACACACACAGTGGCAACTCCCTTCCCCTGGAAATAAATGTAATAAAATTTTTGATGTAAAAAGAGGCACGTGACATCAATTTGGATAATATATTTTGTTAAATCTAATATATCCAGGTTATCATTTCCACATTCAAAAATTAATGGTGTATTTACATTCTTTAGAAGTTTACTATTTTAAAAATTAATTTGTGTGTGTGTGTGAGAGAGAGAGAGAGAGAGAGAGAGAGAGAGAGCGCAGGTGTGTGTGGGATAAGTGGACAACTCTTGGGAATTGGTTCTCGCCTTTCGCGGAGGATTCTGGGGCTTGAACTCAGGCCATCAGCCTTATGCAGAGAGCTCTTTACTTACTTCGCCTCCTCACTGGCCCTAATTTATTGTCATTGCTGCTGTGTGCTTTCTGTGTGTGAGGCATTTTTCACCGACCTTTATGTGAGCTCCAGGCCCTGCGCTCAGGTCTCTGTGCTATGGAGAGAAGAACCTCTGCCTGCTAAGCCGACTCACTGGCTCATGGGCACATTTCAGATTATTCTTCATATTAAATGCCTGGCATCTGGGATGCATTTCACAGTTACAGCATATTTCTACCTGTACACCACTGTAGTTTCTACCCGCAATGTCTCTGCAGAGCCCACGCATTACGGGCTTCGTCCCCAGTGTGTCTTGTGCTGCTGAGAGTGAGGTAATGGAGCCTTGGGGAGAGGGAGCCTAGTTTCGGGAGTTAAGTGTTTGGAGAGAACTCAAGATAAGATTTATCATCTTCTTCCTTGCCAGTCTCTTTGCTTTCCAGTCACCATGAGGTGCCCTCCCACATGTTCCTGCCATGATGCTCTGTGCTGTCACATGGCCAAAGCCACCCCATCGGACTTATTGGCCATGGCTAGGACATTTGAAACTGTGAGCCCAAATCTTCCTTCCTTCTCAAGAATTTTGGCATAGTGACAGAAAGCAGCCAGTGTTTGTTAACTAGTCATTTGAAATATTGGAGATGTATTTAGCGCTCATAAAACTTATAACTGAACAAAGTACACTCACATACATCAAACAGACTGCAAGTTTAAAAAAATTCTTACAAAATAAAATTAGAAATTTTTCTTAAATTTAAATTTACTGAAACAAGGTAAAATGAAAATTTATTTCTTCAGTTGTGCTAGCTACATCTCAAAGGCTAAGTAGCTATGTCTAGATAGTGGGTGCTGCTACTCTATAGGACAGTATAATCTTGATTATAGATTCAGTAGAGTAAAATTTTATAGTGTGCTCGGACATCCATCCATCCATCCATCCATCCATCCATCCATCCATCCATCCTTACATCCACACATCCATCTGCCCACCCACCTGTCCACCTACCCATAAATGCCCATCCATGCATATCCATTTATTCATCCATCTATATCCATCCACGTATACATCTTACATTTGCTGAGTATCTACCTTATCTTAAGCCCTGCATGTGATATGGTGATAAAAAGTCAATAATAAAGAGTGCCCTGTTTTCCTAGAGTCTCAGGGATGGTGGGAATCAGAGGGAAGGCACTGTTCTTGCGTGCTTCCTGCATTAAACTCAAGAATAAAATGGAGAAGATTAGTAAGTACCTAGCAAAAGCTGCAGGAGACTTGAGAAATAGCATAGTTGGTAAAGTGCTTGCCTTGAAAATATGATGACTGAGGTTGATCCTCAGAGCCCAAATTTTAAAAAGCTGGGTAGAGTGGCACATGCTTGGGTGGTACATGCACTGGGGGGTGGGTAAAGGAGGACCCCTGGGGTTTGCTGGCCTACCAGCCTAGCTGCTTGGTAAATTCCAGGCCAGCAAGAGAACTTTTCTAAACAAGCAAACATGCTAGACAGCATCTTAGGAGTGACATACAAAGGTGTCCTCTGGCCTTCCCACATACAGAGACATACACAAAGGTCACCAGTGTTGGTGAATTAAATTTATGCTCTCTTCCAACACCACATACCTCGTACCTTCTTGTGTTTCAGAGACTCAGAGACTGAGAATATAAACTATACTTCTTAGACATTCTGGCAACCAACTGAACTCAGGCAGGACTGATTCACAGTTAAATTCTCTCTCTTTCCCTTCCTCCCTCCATTTCCCTCTTTCCGTGTGTGTGTGTGTGTGTGTGTGTGCGCGCGCGCGTGCGTGCGTGCTGGGAGTGCAGAGCAGAGCAGGACATGAAACACTTATTAGAGGAGCTCAAAGTTCAACTTACATGTATTCTTTCATTGCTTCCTGATGTTTGTGAACTCTGGAGGCTCCACAATATATTGTTTATACTTTAACTAATCAGAGATGGATTATATAGGCTACAGTGAAGGCCCCTGTCCAGTGTGCCATCAGTCTTTCCCTGTTTAGGCCGTCCTTTAGCCTGCATCACCCTCTTCCCTTCTGGCAGATAAAGTCTCAATGGGTCTGTGAGATCTTGGAAAAGTATGAAGAGAAAGAGTAGCAGACAAAACAAGAATACAGTCATCCTGGCTGGGAGGTGGCTAATCACTTAAGAGCACTTGCTGTTCTTTCTGAGGATCCAAATTTGGTTCTTAGCACCCACATCAAATGGCTTATAACTTATTGTAACCCCAACTCCAAGAGAACCTGAGCATCTCTTCTATCTTCTGTGGGCACTGAACTCAAGTGATATATACTCAACATAGACACACCCACATACACACAAAACACAAGACAAACCTTTGAAAACTATGATAATCCTCTGTTATCTAAGGGATTTCACACTGTAGCCCAGGCTTGCCTCAGACTTGTAGCAAATCTCTTTCTTCATCTCCCGATTGCTGGAGTTACAGGTGCAAGATCTAGAGTGCTTTCTAATGAGATACATTGCCTTTTAATTT
This sequence comes from Arvicola amphibius, assembly GCF_903992535.2. Classification (NCBI taxonomy): domain Eukaryota; kingdom Metazoa; phylum Chordata; class Mammalia; order Rodentia; family Cricetidae; genus Arvicola; species Arvicola amphibius. The sequence continues at coordinate 69,224,714 of NC_052055.2, read as the reverse complement.
TTTAAATTTAATTTATGTGTCTGGGCGTTTTGCCTGTATTGTGTGTTTGTGCACCATGTATATCTATGCCGGAGGAGCCAGAAGATGGTATCGGATCCCCTGGAGTTATAGATGGCTGTAGGCACCACTATGGGTCTGGGAACAGAACCCAGGTCCTCTGGAAGAGCATCCAGTGCTCGTAACCACTGTGCCCTGTCTCTCGCCTGCCATTTATCTTTTAACAAGCCTTACATATCTGTGTTAATTCATTTTCTTAGTATCTATCAGAGTGCTTACTTTGTGCTTAGCATCATGGTGGGCTTTCTTTTATTTTCTTATCCACAGGTGATCTTTATCATGCTGGTTTTAATCTCATCTACACTAGTTTCTTATCAGTAGAGACGTTACAGCTTCTGGAAAAACAACATCAACAACAACAAAAAACTAACATACATCTTAGTTGGTTATAGAGATATTATCTCAAGGACAGGAATATTAGTAGTCAGCCCGCAGGTGAGACCAGGAAAGACAGCATCAGGGAGGGCGAGTGATGCTGGGAAGCTGTGGAGTGTGAAGATGGGATTGTAAACAAGTCCTTAGCGGGGTAGAGTGGAGACGGAGTGGACCTCCGGTGCTGGGAATCTCAGGTAAGTGAGCATAAACATGCATCTAGGACATCTAGGTGTGGTGATGCACATCTCTGAGCCTACCCCTCATGACGCAGAGGGCACACCTCTGAGCCTACCCCAGAGGACGCAGAGGCATTCGGACTTTTGTGAGTTTGAGGCCAGCTTGGTCTAAAGGGTGAGACCTGGTCTTAAGAAATAAAACTGAAAAAAAAAAAAAAAAGAAAAGAAAAAAGCCGGGCGGTGGTGGTGCACGCCTTTAATCCCAGCACTCGGGAGGCAGAGGCAGGCGGATCTCTGTGAGTTTGAGACCAGCCTGGTCTACAAGAGCTAGTTCCAGGACAGGCTCCAAAGCCACAGAGGAACCTTGTCTCGAAAAACCAAAAAAAAAAAAAAAAAAAAAAAAAAAAAAACTGAAAGTGTCCAAGAGAGAAGGTGGCATTGGTTGTCACAGCTGTCTTGTTGCCTCTGGGTTTGGGTTCCCCAAAGTCAGACTGCGGTCACTCTGGCTGAAGAGACCATCTGGTGTCGTTTGGATCTCAAGTGTTCTGCAAGAGGATCCTGTGTAGAAGTCTTGCTTCTCTACAAAGTGGTATTCGGAGGTAGGGCTGCTGGGAACTGATTGTATTGCGAGGGCTCTGACCTCAACAAAGGAGCTGTAGTGTGATGACGTAATCGGGAGGTAGTGAGAAGAGGTGGGGCTCGCTGGAAGAAGTAGGTCACTGGGACATTCCCTGGACAAATGTGCCTTGTGCTGGTCCCTTTGTGTCTCTCTCTGCCTCCTGTCCCCCATGAGCCACGTCACTCCACCACTTGACCCCATTGAGATGCCCTACCTCACCATGCGTGGGTCCAGAAGAAATGGAACCAAGGCCTCTGAAACCAGGAGTCAAAATAAGTTCTGCCTCCCTGAAGGTGTATGATGCTTAGTGGGACTGTCAACCTGGCAGGACCCCCAGGTGTCTGCGTTCGCTGTTGAAGCTACCTAGCCAGTGATAATTATGTTACAGTTGTCTGGACAGCCTAACCAGGCTGATTGGTGGCCTGGGTGGTAGCTCTTGAGAACAATGGAAATGGGACTGCAGAGATGACTCCCTGGCTAAGAGTGCATGCTATTCTTGCAGAGGACCTGAGTTCGGTTCCCAGGACCCATAACCAGCTGTATCTCCAGCTCCAGGGGACCCTGAAGCCCTCTTCAGAGGCACTGCACTCGCGTGTGCACACATGCACAAACAGATCCACACACAGACACAGAGATAAAACTAAAAATATAACGATGGAGGTGTGCTTACCTGGCTATTCCAGAGCCTGCAGGGTGGTTGTTGTTGTTGTGGTCGTGGTGGCGGCAGCGGCAGTGGTGGGATCCTAAGCCTGGACCACAGGTGTTTAATGAACCTTGACACACTCTCTCTTTGCTTACGTTCTCTAGAATTAGCTTCTCTTGCATGGAACCAAGAACTGTGCATTGATACCCTGTAACTTTACACATAAGCCATGAAATAGCCCAGGTTCTACCTCAGCTATTGTCTTGTTCTGTTGCTGTGATAAAGTAGTTGACAGAAGCAACTTAAAGGAGAAAGGGTTTATTTGGCTCACAGTTCAAGGTGCAGACCACCATGGTGGGAAAGACACAGACGCAGGAGCTTGAAGCTCCAGTCAGGAAGCAGACAGAGAAGGATGCTGCTGCCCAGCTTCCTCTCTCCACTCTACAGGTCAGGATCCAGTCACAGGGGACAGTCTTCCCGCTTCCCCACTACATCACCACAGCTGGGCTTACCCTCCCCAGGCATGCCCAGAGGCCATCTACCGCGGGACTCTTGATTCTGTCAAACTGATGAATAACAGTGGCCATCACAGTTGCCCTCCAAGTTAGTGGCCAGTATTACCATTTCCCACCATCTTTATTGTCAGGAGTCAGGGTAATTTTGCATATGGACTTTTGGGATGCTGCTGTTGGCTGAATGTCTGATGGAATATCCATATCCATGGTGACCCTCTCTGGCTTGTCTTTTGACTCCAGTTGTGGGCCCTAGTCTTGGATTCCCTCCATGGACGTTGTGAGAGTTTCTGAGAGCAGTGTGATGATGACATTCATTCCCAGATGTTAGACAGCTGTGAGCTCTGGTGTGGAACCACTCTCTGCCAGGCAAGTCAAGAGCGCCTTTCCTCTCATGTTGTTTGCGTGTGGAGGTGCTAACTTTTATTCTTTTTTCAGTCTGCCGTGTTGAAATACATATACATTATGAAGTGGCTAAGTAGAGGTAATTAACACGCCTTACGTCACGTGCTGATGTCTTTGTGATGAGAGCACAGAATCTATTACCTTCAGAGGTTTTCAAACACAACATGGCTGTTGTTAAGTATATTGGAGGAAGGTTCTGTTACTCCCTGAGGAACCTGGAAACAGTGCTGTTGAATTATTTTGTACAAATATGAATAGTCCAAGGTTAGAGAGATGACTCAGTGGTTAAGAGTACTGCCTGTTCTTCCAGAGGAGCCAGGCTCAATCCCCAGAACCTATGCAGAGTCTCACAGCCACCTGCAATTCCACAGGGGATCTGATGCTCTTTTGTGACTTCCACAGGCAGCAAGCAAACACACAATACAAAGATATACATGTAGAAAAAGCACTCATACACATAAAATAGAATAAATTAATAAAAGATTTGTGTTATTTTTTGCCTTTTATAAATGTGTGTGTATATGTGTGTATGTTCGCACATGTATGGGTTCACACACATGTGTAGGCTATCACAAGGGTCATTCCTCTACCTTGTTACTGGTACCTTGTTACCAGTTGCCGTCTACTCTTATATATTTCTTCATTATTTATTTATTGGTTTATTGGTTGCTTTTAGAGAAGGATCTCTCATTGGCCTAGAACTTGTCAAGAAGGCTGTTCTGTCTGACCAGAGAGCTCCTAGAACCCACCCTCTTCCACCTCCCCAGGGTTGGGATCAGTGCTTGGCATCACACATAGAGCTTTTTTAAAGCATGGGTTCTGGGAGTTAACCTCCACTCCTCACACTGGCAAGCCTAGTGCTTTACAAGCCAGCTATCTTCCCAGTCCCCAGGGTGTATCTCGGCCCCTGTTTCCCAATAGAAGAACCCTACAAGGCAAGCAGAGCAGATTGTAATGTCCCATTTTGTGAGTGAGGAGACTGAGGCCTGTGGCAGTTCATGTGGCAGCTGGAGATGGCCAGGGAGCAGACAGGCTTGGGCTTCCGTCCTGGGTCTTCCCTTCCCATTGGCGTGGCCTTGACTGGGTTGCCTTTCTGTGTGCAGGATCTGAATCTGCCCGTCTGACAGCACCATAGCAGTGCCGTCCTCAGTCCCCAGGGAGGTCCTGGTTGAAAGAATGGGTGGATGTGATGTACTGAACATGGCACCTGGCACGTCATAAGCACTCGGAAGCAGGCGAGTGTGACAAGTACTCGCTCCGATGACAGATTATATATTTCAGTAATTTGCACAGCATGTTAGTTGTATTTACCAGTGAACACACTCTCCAGGCCCTGGAAGCCAGAGGACTTCCTCCTCCTCTAACCTGCTTCCCCGTAGCTCCTCCTGCCCATGAGCTCATGCCTCCCCTTACTCCTTAGGTGTTGTGTATCAGCCAACACTTGAAGAATGCAGGTGTGTGACTGTTCAGGCGCTCCCGGAAGCAGCTGAAGTGCTATAGATCTCCAGGAAAGCTTTGAGTGAGCACGTGCTAGCTTGATCAGAAATCAATGGGGAATCAATGAGTGGATACATCTTGGGCAGCCATGCACGCATGTGTGCGCACACACAGACACACTCACAATCTTTGCAAATTCCTTGTAGTCCATCTTTAGAAAAATGTTTATCCAAAGCCCACACCTTGTACAAAGCCAATGCCCCAAAGGGCAACTTCATTGGTGGATATGTGGGGGATCTCTTAGATCAAACCAGTCCAAACACCTAACAGTCCCTCAGAGCTTACCAGATACCCTGTCTCTTGAGGCTCCTTCCAAGAGAAAGTTAAGGACTGAGGGTCAGAGTTATTTTCAATATTGTATGTATTTTGTGTGTGTGTTGTGTATTGTGTGTGTGAGTGCACACACCCATATGGAGGTGAGTGGTTGGTGTTGGATGTTGTATGCATTTTGTGTGTGTGTTGTGTATTGTGTGTGTGAGTGCACACACCCATATGGAGGTGAGTGGTTGGTGTTGGATGTTGTATGCATTTTGTGTGTGTGTTGTGTATTGTGTGTGTGAGTGCACACACCCATATGGAGGTGAGTGGTTGGTGTTGGATGTTTCCTCTTCACTCTCCACCTTATTTTTGGGACACTCTCACTGAAAGAAGTTCATTGTTCAGGCTAGGCTGCTTGTCCAGCAAACCCCAGGGTTTTACCTGCTGGCAGCTCTGCACCCTACGCCGGGGCTGGGCTGGGATTATAGGCAGACAGCATGCACCAGGTTTTACATGAGTGCTGGGGATCCTGATGCAGCTCCGGAAGCTTGCACCGCAAAAATTCTCCCATGGGAGCCACCTCTCCAGCTCTGAGCATCACTGGTCAGTGATTTCTACAAGTGAAGGACCTGGTTCGAATCCAGCCCTGTCTCTTCTGTAATCTGGATGAGGATGCCACCAGAACAGAACGGCTCTCTTCCAGCTCCGTCCCTGGCCAGAGTCAAATATCTGTGCTAAATCTTACATCTCTATTAGCTCTCTGTTAAAACACACACCGCTCATATTTTATCTGAAAGAGGTTCAGCTCTACTGCCTTGGCTGAAGTTCATCGATTAGGTCAGATAATTGTTACCCAGGGCAAGGACTCAACCATGAAGAGCATCTTCAGGTTCACCTAGAAGGGAGGGTGGTAGATGGCTAGCTGTGTACCATAATGCATTTCTTCTTCTTTCAGTGTAAAATCTTCACACCTGGCAAGACATGGTGGTAATCACTCAGCAGCAGGACTTGGCATTGGAAGAAAGCCTGAACCACATATAGAGAGACCTGTCTCCAGAAGTAGGGAAGTATGGCTAGGGTGTATCTTTGTTGGCAGAGCACTTGTCCAACATGTAGGAGGCCCTTCATTCTATCCTCAGCGCCACATAAACCAGTGCTGGTGCATGTCTACCATCTCAGCACTTAAGAGGCAGAAGCAGGAAGATCAGAAATTCAAGACCATCCTCTGCTGCACAGAGAGTTTGAAGCTAATCTGGGCTACACGAGATCCTTTCTAAAAAAAAAAAAACCCACAATGGCCCATTTTATCCATCCCTCTGTCTCACTGCAGTTAGGTGAGTGTGAGAGTGGAGGATGGAGGTGGGATGGAAGAGTTACAAGAGACTTCCATGCCCAGTGTTTACAGTGTTCATGATGGGTCCCCTGGCTGCCATTCTTCTTCCCATTGGCTGCAGAGAGGCCCTCTGATGTCCCAGTGTCATGGTTCTAACATGAAATGTTAACTGATGAAGACTTGGTACTTAGTTGGTGTTATTTTGGAAGGTTCTAGAAACATTGGGGAGTGGGATCTAGCTGCAGGAAGGTTAAGTCACTAAATTCTCTGGAGTGGTTTCTTGTCCTGGGCACTTGTGCTAAGTAATTGTCAACTTGACAGATCTTGAATCACCTTGTCAAACCGCTGGGTATGTCTGGGAGCGATTTTCTAGAACTGGGTTCATTGAGGGGGGAAGACCCACTTTCAGTGTAGGTGGTACCCACAGTCCATGGGCTGGGGTCCCAGACCCAATAAAAAGAAGGGAATGATCTGAACTCTCTGTTCCCTGATTGCGATGCAATGTGACCATCTGTCTCCATACCTTCTCCGTGTAGTTACAATGTGACCATCTGCCTCCATACCTTCCCCGTGTAGCTACAATGTGACCATCTGCCTCCACACCTTCCCCGTGTAGCTACAATGTGACCATCTGCCTCCACACCTTCTCTGTATGGACACAATGTGAGCAGCTGCATCCATGCCTTTGTAGTGATAAGGCAAGCAGGCCTGTTTTTCATCCTGCCTAGCTCCCGCATGGCTAGCTTTACACCTGTAATAACAACACACAAATTGTATTCTTTTAAACACTGCTTGGCCCATTAGCTCTAGCCTCTTATTGGCTAACTCTCACATCTTGATTAACCCATTTCTAATAATCTGTGTACCACCATAAAATGGTGGCTTACAGGGAAGATTCTAGCCACTGTCCATCTTGGGTAGGAGAAGCATGGCGACTGCCCAAGGCGTCTGCCTCACTGTCTTCTTTCAAGCATTCTGTTCTGTCTACTCCACCCACCTATTTTTCTGTCCTATCAAAGGGCCGAGGCAGTTTCTTTATTAACCAATGAAAGTAACACATAGACAGATGACCCTCCTCCATCATGCCTTCCCATGTGGATACAATGTAACCATCTGCCTCATACTATTGCTGCCACCCCCCCCCCCCCATGTTGTATATACCCTCAGACTGAGCCATGGGAAACCCTTCCTTCCTTGTGTTGCTTTCTTCAGCTATTTTCTCACAGCAATATGGCAAGTAGATGTTTTGGTTTGTTTTCTGTTGCTGTGATAAGCACCGTGGCCAATGAAAATATGGAGGAAAAAAGGTTTATTTGGCTTATACTTTAGGCCACAATCCATTGTTAAGGTAAGTCAGGGCAGGAACTCAATCAGAAACTGAAGCAGTAACTGTGGATGAATTCTGCTTACTGGCTGGCTCCCAGGCTCACCTTCAACTTGTACAGCCCAGGGTCCATCTGCCTAGAGAATGTTCTTCCCACAGTGGGCTGGGCCCTCCTACATCAACAATTAGAAACTGCCCCACAGATATGCCCACAGGCCAGTTTGGTGGAGGCGACTGGTTTCTGCCACAGGCTGCCACTGGTTGCCACAGGCATCCACAGGCATCCACAGGCTCCCACAGGCTGCTATGGGCTCCCACAGGCTGCTATGGGTTCCCAGGGCTGCCATGGGCTGCCATGGGCTCCCACGGGCTGCCATGGGCTGCCATGGGCTCCCACAGGCTGCTATGGGCTCCCAGGGCTGCCATGGGCTCCCAGGGTTCCCACAGGCTGCCACGGGCTGCCATGGGCTCCCACAGGCTCGCATAGGCTCCTGCAAGTTCTCACAGGCTCCCGCTGCCACAGCATTCTGCATCCCCATAGGCTCACAATCAGCAGAGCCAAGGACTATGGACTGAAATCGTCAACCAAAATACCCACCTCCTTTAAGTAATTTATACCAAGTGTTTTGTCATAGGGACACAAAGCAAATGCACTCAGCTTCTGCAGTGCCAAAGACAACCCCATATGTGGAAATGGGAGAAACGCCATACAGAAAAAACCGGTGTCTCCATGTCTGCCTGAACAGAGCTGCTTGACCACCAAGAGGTCTTCCCCAGAGCTTGTGAGAAAGAAACACATTTCTAGTCTCCGCCAGTCACTGGGTTACTGTTGGAGTCCGTGGTTGTGGCACCTTGCTGTGTGTCCAGATTAGATACATTTACTCACAAGGCTGGGCATGGGGTGATTGCTCCGCAAATGTTAGCGCCTGCAATGACAGCCTTCCTAAAGCTTGGACTCCTCTCTAAGCCCAAAGCAGTGAATGGCATCTGCTCTATGTGCAGTCTTCTTTTGGTGCTCAGCCAGTGAGGCCTGGCCCTGGATTGGGCATTCACCCTCCCTCATAGAATTCAGTCATCTAAGGTCACACAGAGATTGTTCAGGACAGCTGGGTTGGGATCTGCCACTATCAAGAGATAGTTCTTGGACCCTGACCGGAGTCAACACCATGACTGACTCAGAACCATTCCAGAGTGCCTGAGGGCAGAGGGCACCTGTGGACTGGATGGTGATAGTGCTAGTGGCCCCTGAGAGGCATATCCAGAGACTCCTGGGTGTGGCTAGGGGAAGCGACTTGAAGTGGGTTGGTGAAGTTCTGTAACGGCAGGTCAAAGCAGCAACCGGTGTGGTAGCTCTAAATGGAAGCCCCTGGGATGGGGGATGCAGTGGAAAACAGGGGCTACTCTGAAACTAAAGCTGTGGGAAAGACTGCAGAGTCAGGGGCTTCCTCTACGTCTCCCACTTGGGATGGGGGCTACCACTAGGTTTTAGCATTTCTTCAGCAGCTGAGACCTTTGAAAGCCCATGAATGAGTCAACATGTCTACAACCCCTCCTCGGAACACCATTCCTACACTGCTCTGGTTTCTTCTTAGGCTGTAGCAATTTTCCAGATTACATTTAGGAAATTATGACTCAGTATGAATAACATACTAAGTATGAATAGCATCCTTAAAGCCCTGGACTTAATCCCCAGCATCTCCTAAGTGGGTGTGGTGGTACTGCCTCTAAGCCCTGTACTTGGGAGGTGGAGGCAGGAGGACCAGAAGCTCAAGGTCATCCTCAAGGTATACCTGTGGAGCCAGGCTAAGACAAGGCTAGTCCTTGTCTCAATAAACAAGCAAAACCAACCAACGAACCATCCACCACTAACAAAAGCCCCAAAGATCTGGGTGGAGGTGCCAGTCTCTATTCCCTGGCAGAGACTGGCAGATCCCTGGATCTCAATGACCACAAGGTGCAGCCAGTTGGTGAACTCAGGTTCAGTGAGAGACTCTTGTCTTAAGAAATAAAGTGGCTGCAAACATTGAATAAATGGGACCTCCTGAAGCTGAGAAGCTTCTGTAAAGCAAAGGACACTGTTACTAAGACAAAAAGGCAGCCTACTGACTGGGAAAAGATCTTCACCAACCCCGCAACAGACAAAGGCCTGATCTCCAAAATATATAAGGAACTCAAGAGACTAGACTTTAAAATGTTAATTAACCCAATTAAAAAAATGGGGCACTGAACTGAACAGAGAATTCTCAACAGAAGAAGTTCAAATGGCCAAAAGACACTTAAGGGCATGCTCAACCTCCTTAGCAATCAGGGAAATGCAAATCAAAACAACTTTGAGATACCATCTTACACCTGTCAGAATGGCTAAAATCAAAAACACCAATGATAGCCTTTGCTTGAGAGGATGTGGAGTAAGGGGTACACTCATCCATTGCTGGTGGGAATGCAAACTTGTGCAACCGCTTTGGAAAGCAGTGTGGAGGTTTCTCAGGAAATTTGGGATCAACCTACCCCAGGACCCAGCAATCCCACTATTGGGAATTTACCCAAGAGATGCCCAATCATATTACAAAAGCATTTGTTCAACTATGTTTATAGCAGCATTATTTGTAATAGCCAGAACCTGGAAACAACCTAGATGCCCTTCAGTGGAAGAATGGATGAAGAAAGTGTGGAATATATATATATTAGAGTACTACTCGGCGGTAAAAAAACAATGACATCTTGAATTTTGCATGCAAATGGATGGAAATAGAAAACACCATCCTGAGCGAGGTAACCCAGGCCCAAAAAGATGAACATGGGATGTACTCACTCATAATTGGTTTCTAGCCATAAATAAAGGACATCGAGCCTATAATTCATAAAAAATCCTAGAGAAGCTATATAAGAAGGTGAACCCAAAGAAAAACATATAGTTATCCTCCTGGATATTGGAAGTAGACAAGATTGCCGGACAAAAAATGGGAATATGGGGGTGGGGGGGGATGGAGGGATGGGGGGATGGGGAGAGAAAAGTGTGAAGTGGAGGATGGGAAGAGCTTGGGGGAATAGGATGGTTGGGATATAGGAAGGGTGGATATGGGAACAAGAAATTATATATCTTAGTTAAGGGAGCCATTCTAGGGTTGGCAGAGACTTGACTCTAGAGGGGTTCCCAGGTGTCCAGGAAGACGCCCCCAGCTAGTTCCTTGGGCAGCTGAGGAGAGGGTGCCAGAAATGTCCAGATCCTATTGTCATACTCATGAATATCTTGCATATCACCATAGAACCTTCACCTGGCATTGGATGGAGAAAATGACAGAGCCCCACATAGGAGCACCAGACTGAGCTCTCAAGGTCCTGATGAGGAGCAAAAGGAGGGAGATCATGAGCAAGGAAGCCAGGACCGCGAGGAGTGCTTTTACCCATTGAGACGGTGGGACAGATCTAATGGGAGACCACCAAGTCCAGTCGGAATGGGACTGTTGGAACAGGGGACCAAACCGGACTCTCTGAATGTGGCTGACGGTGGAGGAGGACTGAGAAACCAAGGACAATGGCAATGAACATGAACTCTACAGCATGGACGGGCTCACTGTGAGCCTTGTCAGTTTGGTTGCTCACCTTCCTGGACTTAGGGGGAGCTGGGAGGACCTTGGACTAAATATAGTGAAGGGAACCCTGATGGCTCTTTGTCTTTGGAGAGGGGTGAAGTGGGGGTATGGGTAGAAGGGAGGGGAGGGAAGGGGGAGGAGAAGGGGAGGAGATGGAAATCTTGAATAAAAAAATGAGAAAAAAAAATAAAGTGGCTGCAAGAGACCTGACATTTACTCAGCATGCACGAAGGAGCACACATGTGCATGTGAATCCACACACTGCACACACCACAGGAACATGTACACAAATGTGCTGCACACACATACATGAAAGCAAAAGAAAGTCACGTGTCTTTCCTGTCACGTGTCAGGTACCTGCCACAAATACCCTGCAGTGTTCCGAACATTCTTGAATGGTAGGTTGTTTTGCCTAAGCTAGTCTCTTGCTGGATCAGACAGTTAAAAGGCACGCTTTAAACAATACCAGTGCCATCTAGGCTTCCCAGCCTTGACAAGAATAACCATGCACATGTACATGTACATGCTTATGCCCTTAGATGCTCTCAGGTTCTTTTGAGTGGTAGATTAGGGAAAGCCTTGATTTGATTCCGGTACCAATCCCACCCTTGGCAGCAGTGCAGTGTCCTTGAATGCCCTTGAGCCTGGTTTTGCTGTGGACTTTGATGACTATATGTATGCCTTGGCAGGTGCTTCCAGAATAAACTCATTTCATCAACATTAAATATTTGTTTTGGCAAATATCTCTCCCACAGTTACCCTAGGTGGCTCTTATGTAAGGGCTTCTGTACTCTCAGCCTCAGCTCTGACCTCCGTGTTCTGAAAACAACGATGACTTTGGAAACATTTGAGGCCCTGTGGCTTGCTCCAAACATCTGTGAATGTGGACATAGGAACATGTGAATGCTCTTTTAGCACACGGAAAAGACTTCTTGCCTTAGCCCGAATTGTCAGTGGGCTAAGCACATGTTCCCACATCTGGTCTTCTGCTCACGTGACAAGCAATTTTTTTAAAAATTGCTTTGCCCAATGCGGTGTTTTTCTTGGTGAGGACAGGAGGTTTAACCACACTGATAATTTCACCACTGACTCCCTTTATGAGAATAGAGACTGTCAACTGCGTAAGTCCTGTCTCTCATGCATGACTATGCCCAGCCTGCTGCCCTTACATTGGGCACACACAGGTATTTTGTAAATGTGATGAGATGTGTGAATGCAAAACCTAACGTTCCTCAAATGTGAGCAGTTTGGTCCATAGATTGCTTTCCCTACAGTCACCTGGCTGACCAGAAGCTGCTACTGTGTGGCGATGGGAAAGGAGATGAAATTGCACGGTACCAGCCTGGGAGCATGGGAGACAGGGTTGGTACCAGCGCTGCTTGCTTTCACATTCTGACGTTAGAAACTACTGTGGGCCGGAACCCTTCGCTAATACCCTGTGCAGAGTGTAACTGCTAGGAGCTACAGGGGACTTCCTCACATTCTTTCTGGCCCTGTAATTTTAAGAGGCTGTTTCTATACACATAATTTTTCCAGTTTCTTATTTTGAACAAATAACAGACTTCCGAGAAATTGCCAAAACAGAACACAGGGCTCTTCTGGACTTGCCATTCACCCCAAAGGTGGCGCCTGGCTGGCTGGTGCACTATTAAAACTGGAGAGTGAGCGTGGGCAGAACAGTGTGCCCACACTGTCCTCAGATTCCCAGTCTTTCAAGAGAACCTTTTACATTGACTCTTGGATTCTATGTCCGAGGAGTCAGACAACCACAGACTAAAACTATCTGAGGACTGGAGAGATGGCTCAACATAAAAACACTTTCTGACCTTGCAGAGGAGTCTGGTTTGGTTCCAAGTATCCGTGTTGGGAAACTCACGATTGCCTGTAACTCTAGCTCCAGCCGAGCTGCCTCCATGGATGCCACACTCATACACACAAACCTGTTCAGAGACACCCAATTAAAAGCAAACAAACCTTAAAACAGGAAATATTTGAAAAAAGATTGCAGCTGGAGAAAAAGATGGTGTGGAAGAAGAAGAGACATGGAGGAGGGGACAGGAAAAGGGCCTGCCGAGTAACAGGCGTGACCTTGAATATAGTCCGCACACTTGAGAATCTCACAATGAAGTTCGTTGCTTTGCCTTTTATTTTGTATTATTAACATGTGCTAGTTTAAAGATTTATGTTTATTATTATTGTTTAAAAATTATGTGTATGCATGTGTGTCTGTGTGAGGTTATTTATGCACATGTGGCTGCAGTGTCTTTGGAGGCCAGAAGAGGGCATCAGACCCCCTGAAGCTGGAGTTACAGGCAGTTGTGACTACCTGACAGGGGTGCTAGGAATTCAGTTCAGGTCCTCTGCCAGAACAGTGTGGGTTCTTAACTGGCTGTCTCTCCAGTCACATGTACTAATTAAAAAAAAGAGCAAATGAGGGCGATGAGGATGTTTAAATAACCTGTAAGATCGTTTCTCCCGTCGTTATCTTCTAAACAATATAGTGTAAGAACTATTTACACAATGTTTCCATAGCATTGGGCATTATAAGCCATCTGGAGATGGTTTCAAATATACAGGTGTTTTGAAAGAAATGGTGCCCAAAGGGAATGGCACTATCGGGAGCTGTGGCCTTGCTGGAGGAAGTATGTCACTGTGGAGGTGGACTGTGATGTTTTATATATGCGGAAGCTGTGCCCAGTGAGACAGACCACTTGCTGTTGCCTCTGAGTCAAGATGTAAGGGCTCTCAGCTGCAGCACCATGTCTGCCTGCACACCTCTCTGTCTCACCATGATGATAATGGACTGAACTTCTGAAAATGTAAACCACCTCAATTAAATTGTTTTCATTTACAAGAGTTGTGATGACCATGGTGTTTTTTTTTTACAGCAATAAAAACCCTAAGACAAGAGAGATATGTATGTGTGTATAAATATAATAAATAAAAATATAATTGCCTTATCTTTTAGTTAGCCTGGTTATTTCCCTGAATTGAGCTACCATCTACAGTTGCTGCCCAATGTGGGGCTCAAACCCATGGCCCTGAGATTAAGAGTCCCATGCTCTACCGACTGAGCTAGTTGGGCTGGAAAATACACCCAGAAATAGATTATATAATGCTTTATTAACCTTGAATTTTCTTAATGCTAATGAGAAAGGAACAATGGCAGCAGAGAGGCATTGGATAATGGAAGAAAACTTCTAAGTTGAATCAACCAGTTTATTTCAAGGATGTGTTGACCTCACAATGGAAACCAGGAGATGTGCTATGTTGGGGAAGGGGTTTCACTCTTATTTCCACAGGAGAAGAAAAACTATGGATACCATCAAAATTATTAAAGATTCGCTTTGAAAAAGAGAAAAAATTTTAAAAGAGTTTTAAAAAGCTCATTCACAATGGTGACAACCATATGAGTGGTAAGGAAACCATATAGGGTTGGGGCATGGTTCTGCTCTTGTCTTTACAGGAAAATACACATCTTCAAAAATTCAAGAGACCCGAGATGTTTGGATGCTTACAGAAAGAAAAATAAATATCCAGTAAGGATCATTGAGAAAAAGGAATATGAATTATGAGGATAGGTGATCAAAACATATACATTTAAATACACACACACACAGCTGGCTTTGGAGTTGGACAATGGCTCTGTACTTCTCTAAATCCAAGCATGTTGTTAAAAGAAACATTCAGAGTTTCTGTCTCATGTCAGGAGCCATCTGGTATGGGACAGAAAGAAAACTTTAGGAAAAATTTTACTTTCTCCATGACTATTTTGTCTATATTGTATTCTTCATTGAATGTATGTCTATATGAATAATGTTTAACTTTTCCATGATGAACAATAGAGTTTCCTATAGATCCTTTTCCTGCAGTAATCTTTGAAGTTTCCAGGAAGAAGATGGGGCCCCACAGCAACAACTCCACCTGTTTGAGATGATATCATGATGCTGATAAGACTGGTTTTTGTGTACCAGCTGCTGAAACGCACCTTCTCATGATGTTATGGCCAGAACTCCAAATAAAAACTTTGGAAAAACCCCTATTGACTTGGAAATTATTTGCAACTATACTAGACAGTAGTCTTGAAACTTAACCACCACTCTACTTTACCAGGATCCCATAAAGAGACCATCACCCCTATGACAGCAGGAAGCAATTTAGAGGACGATGTTCCCTCTCCCAAAAAGTTTGTCCTCAGGGTTGGGAACACTGTTTAGAGGTTGTCAATTATTACTTTTATAAGGTAGAGGGTTGGGGTGGAAACTATGTAGGTTCAGAGATTTTAAAAAAGGGATAATAATAGTGGGTAATAGAGTGAATACTTGTGAGCTATTATTTATAGATAATTTACATTGGTATAGTTTTCTTGTATATTGATACAAGTTAAAATTATATTTGTTATTTCTGTTTACAATATTTGTACACCTATGCAAACTTATTCTGCAAGATTGTATATATGCATGTTTCTATCTCTGTTTAAGACATTGTGTATATTGATACAACTTTTAGGATATATTTTCTTACTGTATTATATATTATTCTTACCTCTGATCAAGATACTTACATGTTGTTTACATTTTGAGGTCATTTTCCTGATTTGCTGCACATTTGTTTACAGATTATTTAATATTCTGACATGAAGTCTTAGTCTGTAAGTTATACAAGTATTAAGTATTATAGGTCAATAGTTGTTCATTTGTTATACATATAGGCAGATTAATTAGGTTCTTTAGATATATAGAGATTGTATTCTGCCTAGATAGCTAATCTTCAACCACTTCAAGGGTCTGTAGAATTTGGCATTTAAATTCTTTAGGGTTCTGTTGACATGAGACATAATTGCTGCTGACAGAACCAATCTGTTTCTGAGAGCACCAAAGACACTCCACTTGGAGTTTGTTTTCTTCTTGGCACAATTGGCTTTTGGGCAAGGAACTGCCCATGACTCAACCACTGACAAAGTTCATGGTGTCTGGAATGGATAAGCAGGACACAAGGAGAAGGACTGCCAAACCTTGCCAAGACACAGTAAAACAATTCTGAAAAGTTTCCTGCCTCTGAAAATGGCCTGTCAGTTATCCTAGGCCTTAGCCAAAGTTGGTTGCTTCAATGTTGCAAATGACACTTTGAGTGATTGCTCAGGTAGCCAGTTGTCTCTGTCATATATTGCTCACTTTGGAAGCTGCTTGACTGTACTTCCTGCCTACTCAAGTAATATTATCTCTCTTCTCAGGCCTTCGATGGGGTAGAAGATTAGATAGTAGTAGTGATCTTCCTCTCATGATTTAGCCAAGCCTATTTCCAATGCAAGATTTAGACGCTTTGGAATAGAATGTTTATTAAAACATTTGTCATGTGTTCCTTGTTTAATATTGCTTATGTTGTTCGTAATTTTATACTTGATATCTGTTCCTATTGTATATAGTTGTATTGGGTATGGATTGCTCTTGTTTAGACAAAAGGGGGAGGTGATAGGGAAGTATTGTTAACCAATTATCTTTAAGAGGTGGGACCAGGTTAGGGTGTGGCTTTCTGGGACTTGAGAAAAAAATGGGTGCTTTAGTCCAGGTGCTCTCTCCCTCTGTGGTTCCCTCGCAGCACAGCTGAGCTTGGACTTCTTGCTCCTGCTTCATGAGTTTTTCCCTTATAATAAATAAAAATATAATTGCTTTATCTTTTAGCTAGCCTGGTTATTTCCTGAATTGAGCTAACTTCTACGGGGGAGGGGGAGGGGGTTGGAAGATTCACTCTGAGAATGGCACTAATCCATGAACTGGTGCCCCAGACTGAATGAAAAGGAGGCAGCAAGCCGAGAAGCAACATTCATCTCTGCTTCCTGAGTGTAGATGTTGGCCTTGAGCTCCTGTGGAGTGAGTTCCTTCCATATTCTGGCCACTGTGCAGGAAGCACTCATTCACCTGGTACCCTGCAGAGGCTCTCTGATGCTCTTAATGGGTGTGGAAGCTCAGGCGCTGTGATGATGTGACAGACAGAATTCACTGTTTTCTTTCCAGGCCTGTATCCCCTTCAGCTCTCTGGAGACTCATGGCTGGTGGATGGGCACCTCCCTAGGACAGTCCCCATGTACAAAAGGACACTGCAAGCCTCTGTCTTGTTCAGGCCACAGGATCCTTGCTAAGGGGACAATGGGTGGAGGTGAAGCCCTCAGCATATAAGTACTAAGGGACCATGTTCTCCTGTCCATGTAGGACAATTAACCTTTTCTTACTTTTATGTTTTGCCCATCACCAGTCCTCAACCTTACCTTCAGTATTCTCTGAAGTAGAAGAAGAGATAATTCTGGACTCAGTTTGCATTTATGCAATGATAACTCTTACTCTTGATACTTGCCAACGATGTCTTGTTTTCCAAACTGTCTCAGAGAGTGCTCACACCATCCTGTTCTGTAGGCTTGCTGTCATTCATAGGAGGAAGCCGAGGCATAGACGGATTAAGTGGATAGGTTCAACGTGATGGGGCCAACCCAGCTAGGTATTTGAACCAGGTCTGACTCCAAGGCTAGTGCTCTTAATTTCACTTGTGCTCATTGTTTAAAGATTTAGGGTGAATAAAAGAAGTCAAGGACAAGATTGTCTTCTTACTTCTTGGTCCTCTTCCTAAGAAATGATACTAAGATTTCTGGAGCATTCTTTCAGAGTTACACATATTAAATAAGTAGGGGAATGGCATGCACTCCCTTTCCCCACATTCTTCTTTTTTTTTTTTTTTTCTCATGGTTTATTTTTTTTTTATATTTAAAATTTTCCATCTCCTTCCCTCCTCCTCCCCCCTCCCTCCCCTCCTTCTCCCCCTTCTCTCCCCTCCTTCTCCCCCTTCCCTCCCCTCCCCTCCACCCATACCTCCCCTCCCTCCCTCTCAAGGCCAAGGAGCCATCAGGGATCCCCACTCTATGCTAAGACCAAGGTCCTCCCAACTCCCCCCAGGTCCAGGAAGGTGATCGACCAAGCTGAGAAGGCTCCCACAGAGCCCGTCCATGAAGAACAATCAGAGCCCAGAGCCATTGTCCTTTGCTTCTCAGTCAGCCCCCGCTGTTGGCCACACTCAGAGAGACGGGTTTGGTCGCATGTTCCATCAGTCCCATTCCAACTGGAGTTGGTGATCTCCCATTAGTTCTGTCCCACCGTCTCCATGAGTGAACGCACCCCTCTCGTTCCTGACTTTCTCCCTCATGTTCTCGCTCCTTCTGCTCCTCATCGGGACCTTGGGAGCTCAGTCCAGTGCTCCAATGTGGGGCTCCGTCACCTTCCCCATCTGTCGCCAGCTGGAGGTTCCCTCACGGTCCTGACTTTCTTTCTCATGTTCTCTCTCCTTCTGCTCCTCATCAGGACCTTGGGAGCTCCGTCCGGTGCTCCAAGGTGGGGCTCTGTCATTTTCTTCATCTATCGTCAGGTGGAGGTTCTATGGTGATATGCAAGAAATTCATCAGTATGGCTATAGGAACTGGCCTTTTCAGGCTCCCTCTCCTCAGCTGCCCAAGGAACTAACTGGGGGCGTCTCCCTGGAAACCTGGGAACCCCTCTAGGGTCAAGTCTCTTGACAACCCTCCGGTAGCTCCTTAAATTAAGATATATGCTTCCCTGCTCTCATATCCACCCTTCCTATATCCCAAGCACCCCATTCCTCCGAGCTCCCCCCGCTCTCCCCTTCACACTTTTCTCTCCCCATCTTCCCTTGGCCCAGTCTTGCCCAACCCTCAAGTTCCCAATTTTGCCTGGCGATCGTGTCTACTTCCAATATCCAGGAGGATTACTATATCTTTTTTGGGAGTTCACCTTCTTATTGTCTTCTCAAGGATCCCAAACTTATAGGCTCGATGTCCTTTAATCATGGCTAGAAACCGAATATGAGTGAGTACATCCCATGTTCATCTTTATGGGTCTGGGTTACCTCACTCAGAATAGTGTTTTCTATTTCCATCCATTTGCCTGCAAAATTCAAGATGTCATTGTTTTTTACCGCTGAGTAGTATTCTAGCATGTATATATTCCACAGTTTCTTCATCCATTCTTCCACTGAAGGGCATCTAGGCTGTCTCCAGGATCTGGCTATTACAAATAATGCTGCTATGAACATAGATGAGCATATGCTTTTGTTGTATGATTGGGCATCTCTTGGGTAGATTCCCAATAGTGGAATTGCTGGGTCCTGGGGTAGGTTGATCCCGAATTTCCTGAGAAACCGCCACACTGCTTTCCAAAGTGGTTGCACAAGTTTGCATTCCCACCAGCAATGGATGAGTGTGCCCCTTACCCCACAACCTCTCCAGCAAAGGTTATTATTGGTGTTTTGGATTTTAGCCAATCTGACAGGTGTGAGATGATATCTCAAAGTTGTTTTGATTTGCATTTCCCTGATAGCTAGGGAGGTTGAGCATGACCTTAAGTGTCTTTTGGCCATTCGAACTTCTTCTGTTGAGAATTCTCTGTTCAGTTCATCGCCCCATTTTTTAATTGGGTTAATTGGCATTTTACCGTCTAGTCTCTTGAGTTCCTTATATATTTTAGAGATCAGACCTTTGTCAGTTGCAGGGTTGGTGAAGATCTTTTCCCAGTCAGTAGGCTGCCTTTGTGTCTTAGTGACAATGTCCTTTGCTTTACAGAAGCTGCTCAACTTCAGGAGGTCCCATTTATTCAATGTTGCCCTTAAAGTCTGTGCAGCTGGGGTTATGCATAGGAAACGGTTCCCTGTGCCCATTTGTTGTAGAGTACTTCCCACTTTCTCCTCTATCAATCTCAATGTGTTCAAATTAATATTGAGGTCTTTAATCCATTTGGACTTGAGTTTTGTGCATGGTGATAGATATGGATCTACTTTCATTCTTCTACAGGTTGACATCCAGTTATGCCAGCACCATTTGTTGAAGATGCCCTCTTTTTTCCATTGTGTACTTTTGGCTCCTTTATCAAAAATCAGGTGTTCATAGGTTTGTGGTTTAAGATCCGGGTCTTCTATACGATTCCATTGGTCAACTTCTCTGTTCTTATGCCAATACCAAGCCGTTTTCAATACTGTAGCTCTGTAATAGAGTTTGAAGTCAGGGATGGTAATGCCTCCAGAAGTACCTTTATTGTATAAGATTTTTTTGGCTATCCTGGGTTTCTTGTTCCCCACATTCTTCTGTAGTTCCTGCTTTCCACTTAGGAATGGCTCATTGTGCTGGTGTATTTTTGTCAACTTGACACCCCTGGGCAGAAGGAACTGCAACTGAAGAACTGTCTCCACCAGGCATGCCCAAACCCCTGTGGGCAATGCCATCCTCAGTCAGAAGCCCTTGGGTTTGCTAAAAGAGGAAGAACAAGCAAGTCAGTGAGCAGGGCCCTCCATGACCTCAGCTCCAGTTCCTGCCTCCAGGTCTGACCCTGCTCCTTCTCAACAATGGACCTAGACCAAGCGAACCCTCTCTTCCTCCACACTGCTTTGGTTGTGGTGTTTATCATAGCAATGGAAAACAAGCTAGAACTTTCCATAACAGTCACAAATTTCCCTCTGATGCAGTGCTGGGAACTCATCCTAGGTTCTCAGTGCTAAGTGTGTGCTTGACTGCTGAGCTCTGGTCCCAGTCAAGATTCTCTTAAAAAAATGTTCTTAACCTTTATTGTGTGCATGTGTGTCTGTGCGAGAGCAAGAGATCATGGGTGGCTGTCAGAAGACAACTGGTCAGAGCTGTTTTTTTTTTTTCTTCTGAAGTCTCATACTTGTTTAATCACTTTGGGAGAACTTTTTTATTAAAAATTTCCATCTCCTCCCCTCCTCTTTCCCCTTCCCTCCCCTCCCTTCCCCCATACCCCAACTCCGTCCCTCTCCAGGCCAAGGAGCCATCAGGGTTCCCTACTCTATGTTAAGTCCAAGGTCCTCTCAACTTCCCCCAGGTCCAGGAAGGTGAGCAACCAAGCTGAAAAGGCTCACACAGAGCCCGTCCATGCCGTAGAATCCAATCCCATTGCCATTGCCCTTGGCTTCTCAGTCAGCGTCCACCATCGGCCACATTCAGAGAGTCCAGTTTGGTCGCATGTTCCATCAGTCCCATTCCAACTGGAGTTGGTGATCTCCCGTTAGTTCTGTCCCACGGTCTCCATGGGCGAACGCGCCCCTCAAGGTCCTGACTTTCTTTCTCATGTTCCCTCTCCTTCTGCTCCTCATCAGGACCTTGGGAGCTCAGTCCGGTGCTCCAATGTGGGGCTCTGTCATTTCCTCCATCCACTGCCAGGTGAAAGTTCTATGGTGATATGCAAGAAATTCATCAGCATGGCTATAGGATCTGGACTTTTCCAGCTCCCTCTCCTCACCTGCCCAAGGAACTAGCTGGGGGTATCTCCCTGGAAACCCGGGAACCCCTCTAGAGTCAAGTCTCTTGACAACCCTCAGATGGCTCCCTTAATTAAGATATATGCTTCCCTGCTCCCATATCCACCCTTCCTATATCCCAAGCATCCCATTCCTCCGAGCTCTCCCCATTCTCCCCTTCACGCTTTTCTCTCCTCATCTCCCCTTGGCCCCGACCCACCCCACCCCCAAGTTCCCAATTTTTGC
The DNA here is from genome assembly GCF_903992535.2 of Arvicola amphibius. NCBI lineage: Eukaryota > Metazoa > Chordata > Mammalia > Rodentia > Cricetidae > Arvicola > Arvicola amphibius. The sequence continues at coordinate 69,203,371 of NC_052055.2, read as the reverse complement.
TCGGTGATCTTGTCTACTTTCAATATCCATAAGGATTACTATATGTTTTTCTTTGGGTTCACCTTCTTATTATCTTCTCAAGGATCCCGAATTATATGCTTGATGTCCTTTAATTATGGCTAGAAACCAATTATGAGTGAGTACATCCCATGTTCATCTTTTTGGGTCTGGGTTACCTCACTCAGAATAGTGTTTTCTATTTCCATCCATTTGCATGTAAAATTCAAGATGTCATTGTTCTTTACCGCTGAGTAGTATTCTAACATGTATATATTCCACAATTTCTTCATCCATTCTTCCACTGAAGGGCATTTAGGTTGTTTCCAGGTTCTGGCTATTAAAAATAATTCTGCTATGAACATAGTTGAGCAGATGCCTTTGTAGAATGATTGGGCATCTCTTGGGTTGATGTGGGAGAGTCTTCTGTTTGAGTTGATTTCATTGGCTAATAAAGAAACTGCCTGGCCCATTTGATAGACCGCCCCTTAGGTGGGTGGAGTAGACAGAACAGGAAGAGGAAGTGAGGTAGAAGGATCAGTAAGATGCTATGCCTCTCCTTAGACAGACCTCCGTGCCTCTCCTGAGAGAGATGCCAGACGCAATGAAGCTCCAGCCCAAGATGGATGTATGCTAGAAACTTCCTGGTAAGGCACCACTTTGTGGTGCTACACAGATTATTAGATATGGGTTAATCAAGATGTGAGTAAGAGGCAGAAAATAATGGGCCAGGCAGTATTTAAAAGAATACAATTTGTGTGTTGTTATTTTGGGGTATAAGCTAGCCGTGCGGGAGCCGGGTGGCGGGAAGCCAGCCTGCAGCTCCACACTACAGAATGGCGCCCAACGTGGTATAGATATATGTGATATATCTATACGTGGCATATGATATACGTGGCATATGATATAGATATGAATAATTTGCATTGGTATGGATTTTAAGGTCAATTTTGTTATATGTATATGTATTTCTAATCTTGATTAAGGTATTGTGATTGTGTAGTTCATTTTAAGAATATAATGTATAATTAGGAAATATAGGTTGCTAATGGATAATCATTGATAATAGTAAAGCTTATAGTCATGTTAGTTAGATTTTCTAGATATATAGAGATATATTTAAGTTAAAAAGGCATTCTTCATATCTTTCAAAGACTACAGAATATTGCATTTTAAATGTTTTAATAAGTTAGGACTGTTCATGACAATGAGACATGTCTGCTCCTGGCAGCACCAATCTACTTCAAGAGGAAGATGGGCATCAAAGAGGCTCCTTATGGAGTTTGATAGCCATTTGGGCAAGAAACTGCTCTTGCCTGGACTGTTGCAGAAACTGGACACAAAGAACCCAATGAGAGAGGACTGCTGAACTTGCCTAAATGTGAGATGATTCTTTGGGGTTCCTAATTCAAGAAAGAGTCTGCGAGACATTCTGAAGGACACAGAAGATAGTGACTGAACTACCTTTGAAATTTCCTGATCATGGAAATGTCTGCTGGAAACTATGGGCCTGTAGGCTGAAGATGGATGCCCCAACAGTACAAAAGAACTTTGGGTGACTGTCCAGACAGTGAGATGTCTCTGTCATTTCTAGAGTTTTGGAAGTAGCTTACTTCTTGTTCACCTAGGTAATATTGTGTCCTTCTGGAGTCTCTGATGGAGTTGAAGAATAGATAGATAGTTATAGTTGTTTTCCTTTGTTATGATAAAGTAGATATAAATATTGTAACTGTAATTCTTACTTGATAACTTATTACATGTAATTTTGCTATGTTAAAGTTAAAGCCTTCTTTTTTTGTTTAAACAGAAAAAGGGGAAATGATGTGGGAGAGTCTTCTGTTTGAGTTGATTTCATTGGCTAATAAAGAAACTGCCTGGCCCATTTGATAGACCGCCCCTTAGGTGGGTGGAGTAGACAGAACAGGAAGAGGAAGTGAGGTAGAAGGATCAGTAAGATGCTATGCCTCTCCTTAGACAGACCTCCGTGCCTCTCCTGAGAGAGATGCCAGACGCAATGAAGCTCCAGCCCAAGATGGATGTATGCTAGAAACTTCCTGGTAAGGCACCACTTTGTGGTGCTACACAGATTATTAGATATGGGTTAATCAAGATGTGAGTAAGAGGCAGAAAATAATGGGCCAGGCAGTATTTAAAAGAATACAATTTGTGTGTTGTTATTTCGGGGTATAAGCTAGCCGTGCGGGAGCCGGGTGGCGGGAAGCCAGCCCGCAGCTCCACACTACATTGGGTAAATTCCCAAGAGTGGAATTACTGGGTCCTGGGGTAGGTTGATCCCGAATTTCCTGAGAAACTGCCACACTGCTTTCCAAAGTGGTTGCACAAGTGTGCATTCCCACCAGCAATGGATGAGCATACCCCTTACCCTACAACCTCTCCAGCAAAGGCTATCATTGGTGTTTTTTATTTTAGCCAATCTGACAGGTGTAAGATGGTATCTCAAAGTTGTTTTGATTTGCATTTCCCTGATAGCTAAGGAGGTTGAGCATGGCCTTAAGTGTCTTTTGGCCATTTGAACTTCTTCTGTTGAGAATTCTCTGTTCAGTTCAGTGCCACATTTTTTAATTGGGTTAATTAGCATTTTAAAGTCTAGTCTCTTGAGTTCCTTATATATTTTAGAGATCAGACCTTTGTCAGTTGCAGGGTTGGTGAAGATCTTTTCCCAGTCAGTAGGCTGCCTTTGTGTCTTAGTGACAATGTCCTTTGCTTTACAGAAGCTGCTCAGCTTCAGGAGGTCCCATTTATTCAAATGTTGCCCTTAATGTCTGTGCTGCTGGGGTTATATGTAGGAAATGGTCTCCTGTGCCCATTTGTTGTAGAGTACTTCCCACTTTCTCCTCTATCAAGCTCAGTGTGTTCAGATTAATATTGAGGTCTTTAATCCACTTGGACTTGAGTTTTGTGCATGGTGATAGATATGGATCTACTTTCATTCTTCTACAGGTTGACATCCAGTTATGCCAGCACCATTTGTTGAAGATGCTCTCTTTCTTCCATTGTGTACTTTTGGTTCCTTTATCAAAAATCAGGTGTTTATAGGTTTGTGGGTCAAGATCCGGGTCTTCTATTCGATTCCATTGGTCAACTTCTCTGTTTTTATGCCAATACCAAGCTTTTTTCAATACTGTAGCTCTGTAATAGAGTTTGAAGTCAGGGATGGTAATGCCTCCAGAAGTACCTTTATTGTATAAGATTGTTTTGGCTATCCTGGGTTTCTTGTTTTTCCATATAAAGTTGATTATTGTCCTCTCAATCTCTGTGAAGAATTTTGATGGGACCTTGATGGGGATTGCATTGAATCTATAGATTGCTTTTGGTAGAATTGCCATTTTTACTATGTTGATCCTCCCAATCCACGAACAAGGGAGATCCTTCCATTTTCTGGTATCTTCTTCAATTTCTTTCTTCAAAGACTTAAAGTTCTTGTCAAATAAGTTCTTCACTTCCTTGGTTAGAGTTACTCCAAGATATTTTATGCTATTTGTGGCTATTGTGAAAGGTGATACTTCTCTGATTTCCCTCTCTGCTTCCTTATCCTTTGTGTATAGGAGGGCAACTGATTTTTTGGAGTTGTATCCTGCCACGTTACTGTAGGAATTCTTTGGTGAAGTTTTTCGGGTCACTTATGTACACTATCATATCATCTGCAAATAACGAAAGTTTAACTTCTTCCTTTCCAAATCGAATCCCCTTGGTTCCCTTATGTTGTCTTATTGCTATTGCTAGAACTTCAAGCACTATATTGAAGAGATAAGGAGAGAGTGGACAGCCTTGTCGTGTTCCTGAATTTAGTGGGATGGCCTTGAGTTTCTCTCCGTTTAATTTGATGTTAGCTGTCGGCTTGCTGTAAATAGTCTTTATTATATTTAGGAATGACCCTTGTATCCCTAATCTCTCCAAGACCTTTATCATAAAGGGGTGTTGAATTTTGTCAAATTCAGAGCTTGTTCTTTTCTTCTATTGAATGGGTCCTGTGGAGGCTTGAATGAGAACCCACTAGGAGGTTACCATAGGCTCATAGATCTGAAAGCTTGGTCATGAGGGAGAAAATTTTATTGAAGGGATTAGTGGTGTGGTCATGTTGGAATAAATGTATCACTTGGGGTGGGTTTTGAGGATTCAGAAGCCCAAGCCAGTCCCAGGGGGCTCTCTCTTCCAGCTGCCTATGGATCCAGTTGTAGAACTCTCAGCTACTTTTCCAACATCATGTTTGCCTGTGTGCTGCCATGCTTCTGTCATGATGATACTGGACTAAACCTCTGAATTGTAAGCTAGTGCCAATTAAATGCTTTTTCTTTATAAGAGTTGCCATGATCGTGGTGCTTTTTTTTCACAGCAAAAGGACACTTATTAAGACAGGTCCTGAGGACCAACCTCGGCTTGTCAGCAATCACCTTCCCCCACTGAGCCATTTGTCACCCCACCCTCGAATCTGTGTTTTAGAGCTGTGTAATATTCCAGTGTAAGACATACCATCATTTATTGAACAAGTGAGTGGACATTTAGGTTTCTTTCTGAACTTCACTGTGATGAATGAACGCTACGGAGAATGACCTGACATGGACATCATTTTGCATGCATGTACCATAATTGTAGAAAAAAGTCTAGAAGTCAAATTGAGGGTTCAATGAGGTGTGACGCTTTGAAAGTTATTTATATTTTGTTCTCTGTGGGGTTTGCAGCAATTTATATATCTCCCAAGTTATTCTGCTGGATGATTTCAGCCCCAAACAGTTGTTGAGGTAAAAAAGGGTGAGGTTGGCCCTTGGGACACTTCTGTCATCTAGAGGAGGAGCTGAGCTGCCAGGGCTTTGTGTTCCCTGGTCTTTTCTTTCTGAAGAAACTCTCCTGATGTTTGTCTAGAAGAAGGGTAGCCGTTTTCTTAAGACAAATGATACGACTCTGTCTGTCTACCGTGATTCACACCCAGAGCACTGATGAACCCTAGGACCTGGGCAGATGCTGCAGCGAGCTGCTAGAGGAGGCAGGCTGCAGGCAGTAATGAAATATTAATGATAATATCAAACATTTACATTCTCCAGTGCTGGGAATTGGACTAAGCCCTGTATGCGGATCATCTCATCAGAGCCCAAAGACAGCTCTTGAGAAAGTTGCCTCACGGGAAAAGGAAGGTTGAGGGGGTTTCCCAAGGCTATAACATCAGCAAGGGGCACCATTAGGGTCTGAGTTCTGGGTGTCTGATTTCACACTCCCAACCATGACACCCGAACTCAGCCCCTAAGAGAGAAGGAGCTTCCTAACCCCTCCTTCCCCATGTTTGATTGCTTCCATTCCAGAGACCCTCTTCCCACCTCCAGGATGCTGTCTTAGCTTCGGGAAGATTCAGCTTCTGTCTTTCTTCCACCACACAATACATTTCAGCTCTAGTTTGTCCAACTCATACATCTTGCATCTCCGTTTCTCAGAGGAGGCAGGAGTGAAAACTGGTAAACAATGGTGACTTCATAGGTTTCCTCTATTTGAGCCAGAGGAGCTGAAGACACAGAAGGGGGAGGGGCATGGGAGGTAGTTTCATGTCGACAGCAGGCTTTTCCCACCAGCCTCCCACCCTCCCTCCTTCTTTCCCACCTGTCTTCCCTTTTCTTTCCTGTTTTCTTTTCCTTTTTTCCTTCTTTCCATTCCTCCCTTCCTGCCCCCTCTTTCTTTGGCAGGGTTTCAGTATGTAGCCCTGACTGGTCTAGAACTCACTATGTATACCACGCTGGCTTCAATCTTATAGAGATCTACCTGCCTTTGCTCCTGAGTGCTGGGATTTAAGGTATGTGCTGCCATGCCAGATGAAATTAGTTTTTTTGAACTCATTACACATCCCTATAGTATACATAATCATCTCCATGTTACAGAAAAGGAAACTGAGGTACAGAAATGTAGGATGTGAGTAGCAGCTATTATTTTAGTCTATTTGTGTACAGCTTGCCTTCATTTCTCTCATTCCCAGAAAAAAAATGTGATTTCAAGGATATTCTGGGCTTCCTAGCAAATTCTAGATCACCCTTGGGTGTAAAGCAAGGCTCTAGGTCTTGGGCATAAGTTGAGGGGAATATGCAATAAACTTCTGGTGTCTTTCATTTATATTTGTTACTTTTTACTTTCTCTCTATTTAAAATTTTGAATTATAGGTTTGGTTGTAGTTCACCTGGCAGAGCCCTCATCTAGCATGAGTGGAGCTCTGGTTGAGTTTCCGGCACCACAGAAGACAGGCATAAGAAGTGATGCACACCCCTCCTTCCAGCAAGGGCGTAGAGGCAGGAGGTTCGGGAGTTCAAGACCATCCTTGATTACGTAGCAACTTTGAGGCTAGCGTGGGCTACAAAGAAACTGTTTCAATAAAACAAAGTGATCTGGGTGGTGGTGCATGCCTTTAATCCCAGCACTCGGGAGGCAGAAGCAGGCGGGTCTCTGTGAGTTCGAGGCCAGCCTGGTCTACAAGAGCTAGTTCCAGGACAGGCTCCAAAGATACAGAAAAACTTTTATCTTGAAAAAACAAAACAAAACAATAAAGCAAAACAAATCTGAATCATTTGAGTGTGAGCTGGAGACATATTAATGTTCCCTTTGAACACATCAGTGTGCGTCTTCTAAGCTGCTCTCCCACAAAACTACAGTACTACTCTTGAGATACATACACAGTGTGATATTAGTTCACTGTAGTTGAATGTTTTTCTCTGTCCTGCTGGTCCCCCTGGACTGGTTTCTTTCCCACTGTGGGTCCCTGAAGTCACTTATGAAATAACACTCTGAGATTTAATATCAGTTACAATTGTTTGGCCAAGGGCTCAGGCATATTACTGACCAGCTCTCACAATTAAATTAACCCATTTCTATTCATCTGTGTATTGCCACGAGTCTGTGGCCAACTGGTGATGCTCTGCCATGTTACTCCTTCGAAGGCTGCATGGTGTCTCCCTGACTCTGCCTTCCTTCTCTCTGCATCTTTTTTTGGATTGCCTGCCTAGCTACATTTTTCCTGGTCATTGGCTGAAACAGCTTTATTCATCAACCAATACAAGCCAAGCATATTCGCAGCATATAGTAGGACATCCCACCTCAGTTCACACGCGGTAGCTTTCGTATTTAAATCTCCTCCTGTAGCTAGTCTCCCAGTCAAGCCTGCATTCTAGTGCCTCTTCCATAACCTTGAACCTAGGAGTTCTGGACTTTGCGGCCACTGGCAGTATTTTGGGGAAGCATACCCCCCCATGACACCTTTCTCTTGCAGGGAACCCCAACCTGGATCTCCCCAGCCATTCCAAGCTTCTGTGGGAGACGGGACACTTGGCGAGGACACCTCATGGACAGGACACAGTCTCCCTTTGTGTGTCACTTGGTTCTGTTTTAGAGGCTGTTTGATCACCTGGCTAAGTGGTGTCCATCACAGCTACCATTGTGTTTACCCCTCCTTTGTTAGTAAAGAAGCTGAGGGGAGGTAGCTTAAGACCGCATGTGTGCCTGGTCCATCTTGATCCAGGTGGTAACAGATATATTGCTGACCCTTATAAGGACATGACGATAAAATTTCATTTCTTCTCCCTCCAGGATGACATTCTTCTGTAAAGAGTATATCCCATCTTCTGCATGTCTTCATGAGCTTGAGAAATCTGTGTTGTTCAGGGTCTCAGTCATGACACACACTAATGCTCCCAGTCTGAGACTGGCCTTTCAGGATGGCCCTGAGCCGCTGCCAGGTCTCCACAAGCATTTGAGCTCTGGCTATACAGCCCAAAGCTCCAGGGTTGTGCTTTCTCTGCTCTGTGGATGGACTGCACACATCTCTGAGGAGCCCTAACTCCTTTCACAGAGAATGGTATGAAAAAGCCAAGATCTGTTTGTTGCGCTTCTTATTGTTGGAGTACTGCTGCTTGCCACCTGCTTTCCCCTCCTACCTTCCTCTCTGTCTCCCTCCTCTCTCCCTCCTTCCCTCCCTCCATCTTTTCCTCCCTTTCTCCTTTCTTCCTTTCCTCCCTTCCTCCCTCCTTTCTTCCCTCCCTCCCTCCCTCCCTCTCTTTCTCTCTTCTTTTTCCTCACTCCCTTGCTTCCTTTCCCCTTTCTTCTTCCCTTTACTCCTCTCTTGCTCTCTCCCTTCCCTTCCTATCTTGCTCTCTTTCTCCTTTCCTCCCTCTCTCCCCTCCCCTTCTCTCCTCTTTTCCTTCACTCCCTTGCTTTCTTTTTCCTTTCTTCTTTCCTTTATCTCTTTCTCTGGCTTTCTCTCTTCCATTGCTATCCTCCTGCCTCAGTCTCCTAAGGTTGGGAGTTATAGCATGTACCACCACTTCTGGCTTTGGGGCATTGCTATTTGTAGGTTTTTTAGTGGGTGGAGGTAAAAAAATGCTTGAAAAAAGTCTTGTATTTGGGGCTGAAGTGATGGTTCAGTCACTGTGGTACTTGCCTGTAAACATGAGGACCTGAAGTTCGATTCCCAGCACTCATGTAAGAGCTTCTGGCTCTGCAGTGTGCCCCTATAATCCCACTCCTAGGGAGGAGAGACAGTACAATGGTCAACCAGTCTAGGTGGATCTCTGGAGTACTCCAGACTCAGCGAGGAGATTGTAATGGTCTGTCCTGTCCTTTTAAGAGAAAGCCCCACCCACTCCCTTCCCCATCAGCTGAGGCAAGGGGATCTTCCTTTTGCTTCCAGCCTGAGTTCCTTCCTTTTAGTCTTTCTCCGGAAATCTGCCTTTCTCTTTGCTCTTCCCTCTTCTTCCTTTACCCCCTTTCCCTTCCATAACCCACTAAATAAATACCCTTTTTCTCTACATGGAGTCTGTCTCTGTCTCTCACCCACCATGTCTGTGGCTACTCTTGGGACTGGCTGCCTTCGTGGCCCACCATGGTCTCATGGTTCACTGCCCACTGCCCACTGCCACCCCTTAGGGAACAGCACCATTTTATAATTTTTATCATAACAGAGATTCCATCTTAAAAATGTAAGATACACAGCAATAAAGGAGGGGGCCGGACACCAACCACTGCTCTCCATAGACATGAGCATGCATGTGCATGTGCACATATATGTTCATGAGCAACACCGCCCACCATGTGCACACGTACTCACATACACAAGTACTCACAAACTCTGACTACTCATTGCTGCTCCAGTTCTCCTCCAATACAATGTGTCCTCCTTCCCCTTCTTGTGTTCCCACTGACATGACTATCTCATTCTTCACAAGGTTTACACATTCACTGATTCTCTATATCCTGTAATGTACACGGGTACTTTCAGCAGGACAGTGGTGCCCACTCTGCAATCTAGGCCCTCAGAGTCAGGTAATCACCTTATTACATTGCTTTTTAAACTAGAATTGTGTCTGCTTAAAGGAGGACCATTAGAAAACTGTCCAGAATTGCTTGACTTTTATGACATTTTTCTATATAGTTTCATACAGAGTTAGATTCATTCATTCCTGTTAAAAATTCAACTTTGGGTTTTTAAAAAACCTTGCTGTGAGTATGCAAAATCATTTAAATGCTGGAAAAAATATTATATGAGAAAGTGCACTCAGGGGAGCAACAGTCCTGCTTCCAACTCCTCTGCCCAACCCCCACCCTGCTTCCTCTGCCGGGCCCCACCCATGCCCTGCAGGCAACCATCTTCATTAGTTTCTCATTCACTTTCCTTGTGTGGTTGCTTTCAAATAGCCTTGAGCCTGTGAAGAGGGAAAGGGGTTATTTAACTAAAGAACTGGGTGAATCTCGTAGTCAGATTAAAAAGGCAAAGCCCCCAAAGGGAAGGAAAAATAGTGAGTATGGAGGCAGAATCTGAGTCAGATGCCAGGGAACTGGAGAGGGGCACAGACTGGACCCCAGAGACTGCTCCCCAAGATGCTTTGCAGGATGAATGTGCTCTGAAGAAGGGGTGGTGAGGCTTCTCCTCAGCAGGATGGAGGAATGATTGCAGCGCCCCAGCTGTGGTAGCCAGAGTTCTTTAGAGAAGTAGAGTGGCTACTTATTACCAAGGTGATTTATTAGACTGGCTGACACGGTACAGGTTGGGTAGCCCAACAATGCCCACTTGCCTGCTGGAGAGTCTGACAATCTGACAGCATCCTACTCTGCTGCTAGAGGCTAGAGGACTCCCGGGGAACCAGCCCATGTAGGAGCCAGCCATGATAGGTTAAATAGAAACAGACCACCCAAAGGAAGTTCTTTACTTCCAACCATTACCACCTGCCAGAGTAGGACTCAGCCATCGATAAGTTTAATGGAGGCCTGAGTCTCAGTTTACCCTGAAGCAATGCCTGGTTACAAGAAGAACACAAACTGAGTACCATCCAAAAACAGACCGTCCAAAGGAAATGCCTAACGTTCCAACAGTTGTAGATAGGATCACCTTCCAGCACACTCACCAGGACACCCCTAGACAAATGTCAGCCAGTCAGGGGACCTGAACCTCAGAAACTCCTCACCCCCACTATACTACTATAAAAACCCAACTCTAACTGAGCTCGGGGCTCTCCTGTTATTCCAATATGTTGGACATGCGGAGAGACTGAGTTTGCAAACTTGCATAAAATAAAGGCTGTTTGCTTTTACATATGGGACTTGGTCTCCATGTTGGTTTTGGGGGAACATTGCTTATCTGGGCATAAGAGTCTCCATTTCACATTAGAAGCTGCAGGAACAAGAGTAGATACGCTTATCAGCAAGGAGCGAAGGCAGGCAGGACCTCTTTATACATATGGAGGTTCCTGGAAAGTTCTGCCCACTCTTGGTTCATTCTCCCTGGAAACACCTCTCAGTTGATTCCACCAAGTTGATACCTGAGATTAACTATCACAGCAGTCCTTAAGACAGACAGCAGAGGGGATTTAGAGTGGGGTGCAAATGCAGGATTCAGAGTTCTTATACTCTTCTTAGAAAGGGCGGGATGAACACAGTGACCACTGCCAGCAGGCGATGGCACAGGCACCTTGTGATCTGATGCTCTCAGCCAACTTGATTTGAAAGTGGCCATGGAGATAAAGATTGGCTGAAAGAGATGAGCCAGCTGTGGCTGACCTCACGTGTTCTTACCTCATGTGAGCTAAAGGTGGTGTACTTGAGGAATACTGTCTGTCTCTTCTGGCAAGCAAAGGTTGAGCTGGAGAGGATCAACAACCAAGGGTGCCTGCCGCTTTCACAGAGGATATGAGTTCAGTTCCCAGCACCAACGTGATGGCTCACAGTTGCCTGTAACTCCAGTTCTAGGAGATCTGATGCTCTCTTCTGGCCGCTGCTGGTACTGCATGCACATGGCACACATACCTACATGAAACACATATATAAAATAAAAACAAATAAATTATAACAAAATATTACATAAGGCATTACTTAGAGAAAATCATTTAATGTCTGCTGAAGACACTTTCAAGGCAGTGAGGGCTAATTACTGTTTTGCCTCTTTTCTCCTCCATTGAGGGATGAGGTCTTCCAATCAGAAAGGACAGAATAAACATCACAAAGAGAAGAATGAAATTAAGGTCGGGAGGAGTTTATAAAGCCTGCAGCAGAATGGGGCAGGAATCTTGGGGCTTTGAGCCTTGTGAATTATGCCTGCAACCTTGGAGGGACTTGACATAATTTCAAAGTCACTGTCATATTCTTTGTTGAATTATGGGAGAGTGGTTGTACACAAAGACAAAGGAGGAGCATATGAGTTCATGACATTCAAAATGGGGAGAGGTGTGAATTCTGGAAGGACAGGGCACTCAGCTGGGGTGTCCTCACTCAGGGTTATGGGAAAATGTGGTACTTCCGGCAAAGTGGGTTTAGATCCTGGCTCTGCTTCTAGATGGAGTCAGGGCCAAGGCAAAAGCTTGGCGGTCAAATCACCATTTAATAGTCAGGTGGTACAGAAAAGATCGAACTCAGGGGAAAGATGTGCTCTTTGCAAAAGGGGAGGGGAGAGGGGTTCTCTCATCATTCTACAGTTTATGCCGTGGACCTCTGGAAGCCATGTTTGTCTCTTAGGTTGGCTTCCTCAGCAGCAAACACCAATGACTTGGGTAAAACTGTGAGGAAGTGTTTCCAGGAAATATTGTCAGAATGAGAGAATGTGGGTCAGTAAAGGTGTGTGTAATGGTCTGTCCAGTCCCTTTAAGAGACAAGCCCCAGTCCCTCCCTCCTGCTTCCAGTCTGAGCTCCTTCTGTTCTGTCTCTCTCCCAAACAGGCAACTTCTGCCTCTCTCCCTTCTTCCCCCTTCTCCCCTTCTCCGCTCCTCTCTCTGTCTCTCTCATTCCCCTTCTTCCTCTCTCTCCCCTTCCCTTCCATAAATTACCAAATAAGTATCCAACCTCACTTTGCATGGCGTGCCTATTTTGTATCTCATCAGCCATGGCTCATGGGACTGGGACTGGCTGACTTGTTGAGGTCTCTCATCTGCCCCACGGCTCCCTTGGGGAACCACAACGTTTTATCTAAACCATAACAGTGTGTAAATTACCTTTTCTTTTGCTCTGACCTAACAAGAAGCAACTTTGAGGACAAAGGGTGCATTGCTGTGCATAGTCTGAGGCAAGGCAGCTCATACTGTGGGAGAGGCATTGCACAGGATCACCAATCAGCAGTCATGTTACAATCCATAGTGAATGGGCAGAGAGTGGGCAGGATAACCTCAAGGCCCAGCCCCGGCAATTCACTTCCTACAGCCAGACTCCAGCTAAAGGTTCCATAAGTTCCAAAACTGTGCCCCCAGCTGGGGACCAAGTGTATCCGGATAAATGTGCCTATATGGGGACATTTCACATCCATACTACAACGAAAGAGAAGGAGGGGAGTGTGACATCAAGTCCTGTAGAGGGCAACTTGTGAGATTTCCAGAGGACAGCATGGGTGTCTCTTCAGGATTGTCTCTGTCAGGGCGCATCAACCTGTCCTGCTGCAGGTCCCACTGTGTAAGAGATAGCTTAGGGGACAGAGGTCCCCAGAGTCAGGCAGCCTGGGAATAGTCATCCTGAGATGACTGTACAGTCCTTGAGAGATGTTTCTCAGGGAGACAGGCCAGCTTTGCTCGTTTAGTAAAACATGACCCCACAATCCATCCCAGATATCTGCCTGGCAACGAAACTTTACTTCCTGCCTAGACAACACACCCATGGAGAATCAGCTGTAACCAGACAAAGCACCACCTAGACCATTTCTGCTCCCTGTGACAGCAGGAGAGATCAAAACTGGAGAGGCCCCTGGTACTTCTTACGATGTATACTGGAAATTGTGTGACTTCTGCTCACGTTTAAGAGGTCAGAGCCAGTCTCGTGGCTGTGGCTATGCCTATTTTGCCAACAGATATAGGGCCACTGAGGACTGGGGATGGTTAATACAGCCTCTCTTGGGTGGCTAATCCTTTCTTCTGCCTCAAATATAGGTCTGACAGCCAGATTGTCGGGGAAGACCTAAAGGGAGCTGCCGCGTGTGTGTGGAATTGTATTTTCCTCCCTAGAGGTGATTTCATGCCTGTTGGATCCATCAGGCTTTGAAACCCTTCTGCTGCCCGGCACTTGCTGTTCAGTGGAAACCCTTCTGCTGCCCGGCACGTGCTATTCAGTGGGAACTCAGTTGCACAGCTGTTAGCACATTGGAGCCTGGCCACTTGGTAAATGGCTATTACCTCTGTCCAGTTTTTCCCCAGTGGCCACCTCCTTGTCCTCCATTCTCCCCCACTTTTTTTTGTCTCATTTCCTTTCTTCTCTGGTCCTCAAGCTAGTAACTCCTCTGTGGTCACTTAACATTCTTTCTTCCTGGCCAGGCATGGAGGCCTTTAATCCCAACACTTGGGAGGCAGAAGCAGGCAGATCTCTGAGTTAGAGACCAGCCTGGTTTATAGAGTGAGTTCTAGGACAGCCAGAGCTACCAGACAGAAACTCTGTTCCCCCCCAAAAAAATCAAAACCCCAAACCCAAGACAATAGAACAGTAAAACAAACAACACCCTCCCCCAAACAAAGACCAAAGGTATTTCCATCTTCTTTCTCAAAGGATGGCACTAGCCACTTCTCCGACTGTTTTTGTGCCTGTGGCAAAGGGAACCACAGAAATGAAGATTCTCTCTCTCTCTCTCTCTCTCTCTCTCTCTCTCTCTCTCTCTCTCTCTCTCTCCCCTTCTCTTTCTCCTTCTCCTCCTCCTTCTCCTCCTCCTCCTCCTCCCTTCCTCCTCCTCCTCCCCTTCTCTTTCTCCTTCTTCTTCTTGAGACATGGTTTCTCTGTGTAGCCATGGTTGTCCTGGAACCCACTCTGTAGACCAGGCTGGCTTTGAATTCACAGAGATCTGCCTGCCTCTGTCTCCCAAGTGCTGTGGTTAAAGGTGTGTGCACCACCTCTCGGGAAATGAAAGTATTTTAAAGAGACACTTGTGTCCCCGATTTGGCTATCAGACTATTGAAACAATGGACACCAAGAAATGGGAATTTCCCCAGGAATCCTATGCTGGGAAAAGAAAGAGAAAGAGCTTTACAACTTGTAGAGCGCCAGAGAGGAAGAGACTGAGGTCCAGAGTCATGGCGAGGGTCACTATACTATGATGAAAGACCACGACCAAAGGAACCTGGGGAGGACAGGGTTTACCTGGCTCACACTTCCACAGCACTGTTCCTCATCAAAGGAAGTCAGGACAGGAACTCACGCAGGGCAGGAACCTGGAGGCAGGAGCTGACGCAGAGGCCAGAGGAGTGCTGCTTAGCCTTTAACTCGCTCAAGCTGCTTCCTTATAGAACCCAGGACCGGCTGCCCAGGGCACCACCCATCAGAGACTGGTACCTCCCACATCAAGCATTAATTAAGAAAATGCCTTACAGGCTTGTCTACAGGAGGGTTTATGGAGGCGTTGCATTTTCTTAATTGAGGCTCCCTTTTCTCTGATGACTCTAGTGTCACGCTGACATAAAACTATCCAGTACATCCAAAGAATGAGATCACACCTTGACCAGAACTGCTCATATGTACAGATTCTGATAATGATGGATCACACCTTGACCAGGACTGCTCATATCTGCAGATTCTGATAATGATGGATCACACCTTGACCAGGACTGCTCATATGTGTAGATCCAGATAATGATGGGATCACACCTGACCAGGACTGCTCATATGTGTAGATTCCTAGCCCTCTGCTTTAAATTTAATCTCATTTTATGACCCCCAAAATAGACTTGGGGGAGATATTGGATCCCTTGTCCCTCTTCTTGATGCACCCACATTAATAATTTTTTTGGTTTTCCATTTTTAGTTGGCTTTTTAAGGATGGGTGGCTGAACTTGACTTCTTGGGGTACAGATCGAGGCCCCAAGTTTGGTAATACATGTAGGCTGTGTGCTTCGAGGAAGACTTTGTCTGGGGGGCTGTTTCCATCACAGTTAAAATATGGCCATCTTCTTCCTCCTTCCCTCCTCTTCATCTTTTCCTTTTCTTCTTTGTTGGGGTGTGTGTCTCTGTGTGTGTCTCTGTGTGTCTGTGTGTGTCTCTCTGTGTGTGTCTTTGTGTGTGTGCCTGTGTGTGTGCCTGTGCGTGTGCCTATGTTTGTGTGTCTGAGTGTGTATGTATGGGCCTGTGTGTGTGTGCCTGTGTGTGTATGTCTGTGTGTGTGCCTATGTTTGTGTCTCTGTGTGTGTTGAGGCAGGAGCTCATGTAACCCAGGGTAGCTCTGATTTCTCTATGTAGTCCAGGATAGAAGTATAGAAGGATGACCTTGAACTCCTGACTCCCTTGCCTCCACTTCCCCAGTGCTGGGATTGCAGCCTCACAGCCCACCAGGCTTGGATTATGCAGTGTGGGGGTGGAGTCCTGGGCTTCATGCATGTTAGGCAAGCACCCTACCAGCTCAACTTTCCCCAGCTCGTCTCCACTATTAAAAGGAGCGTGCATGCAATCTGTTACTTAGTCATCAGCCAGGAAAGAAAGAACCTGCCTAGCCCTTCCTCTCTCTCTCTTTTCTGTTACTGGTGCTGGCCAATTCTCAGGCTTGATTCACATGCAGAGCTAAGCTCAAGATGTCCATTGGTGACTCCTGTAGGGTCAGCACTGTATGCTGTGGTTTGGGGGGCCTCAGACCAGCAGCCATCAGACCTTGCCTGAAGGGACTTTTTGTTAGTGTGCAGGCTGTTTCTGGGTCACAGCTACGCACCCTGTTTCCATCCTGGGGTGGAGAACCGCAAAAGAGGCAGTTTCTTTCACTCCATTTTGCCTCCTTATCAACAGGGACAGTTTGTTTTTCCTTCTGATTTTTAGATCCGGAATTTCAGGGCTGGAAAGGGGGTCCCCTGCTGTTTCATTCAAGCAGACAAAAACCTCGGAGCTTAGCTCCCTGCAGAGCATCTTGGCGGTTCAGCAGGAAGAATATTTTTAATTGTCGTTCACAATTAGACACTGCATACTTCCTAGGTATTTACTTGACTTTGATGTCTGAACAGACCCATTCTCTACCTGGCTCTGTTTTGCTGTTTTTACTGGCCTTAGCAGGGTCTTTTGTGAGCTGGTAATTTGGTCCCTGGTCTCTTAGCAACCAGGAACTTTTCCAGCTTGCTGCTGAACCAGACCTTGGAGTCGGAAAGTTTATCAGAGTATTCGCTGAAGGGTAGCGTCTCTCTAGGAGCCAGTGATATTAAATGAATATTTGGATATGTCATTTACCCAGGGTTCCAGGACAGGTGTACTCACAAGGATAACAGGCACAAAATGTACACCACCTGGAGCCTGATGTGGTCCAGTTCTTTCCTGCTCCCAGCTGGTCCAGTTGTTCTCTCCCCAATAGTGACAGACACGTCTTGTTCCCTGATGTGTACCCAATAGGAACTGGCCGTGCCCTAGCCTAGGGGAGGTCCCCCAACCTGCTGCTTTTCTGCAGGCCCAGCTGCTGGTGACAATTAGTACCTGCCCACTGTGTGTGAGGCGTTTGCCCACAGAGATACACAGAACAAAATGGGGCCTCACAGAACACAGTTTAGGAGGGAAGATGGGAAGATATATGTCCCACTGTCCAGTGCAGGGACAAGTGCTTTACTGGCCTGACCTCAGTGGAGGACTGACTCACTTCTGATGCAGTCTGGCAGTGGACTGGGCTGGCTCCTGGCTGGACTCTGTTGGGAAAGTCTGCAGGAGTGTCTACATTTGTCCTCCCCAGCACAGAGGGCTCTGGTGGCCCCACGCTTCCTCTATGGAGGCTTGGGGTTCTCAGAGCCAGAACAAAGGCACATGCTCATTCAAGCCCTCTCCTTGGCAAATAGCTAGACTTCTAAGCATGTTGATACCTCAGAGGGTAAAGACACACCCTGCCAAGCCTGACAGCATGAGTTCTGTCCCCAGAACCTACAGGGTGGAAGGAGAGAACAGACTCTCGCGAGTCATCCTCTGATCTCTGCACATGCACTATGGTGTGTGTAATGTCTCCCTTCAAATAATTAATAAACATACACAATGCTCTGCAGGCAGAAGGGATCCAGACCAGCAGGGGACACAGACCCACCTCTTCACAGGAGGAGAGAGGACATATGTGTATCCATGTCCAAAAGCATCACACAAGAAATGGATATTTTGGGGCTGGAATTATGAATTCTAGTGTGGCACTGTCCTGTTCTTCCAAACAGTGTGACCTTGTGCTAGCTACTTGTCCTCTCAGAACCCTGAATTCTTTATCTAAATTGAGGGACTCCCAGGTTAATCAAAAGTCCCTTCTAATGAGGATCGCCAGTAGAGTGGGTACCTCACAATCTTTTTTGCTTATGTGTGAGTGGAATGGTAGCCATAGGAGCACTTGCCATCATGGGAGCACTTGCCATTAGAGGAGCATTCACTACCAGAGGAGCATTCACCATCAGAGGAGCACTCACCATCAGAGGAGCAGTAATCATTATAGGAACATTTGCCATCATAGGAGCACTCACCATCATAGGAGTACACACCATCATAGTAGGCACACATGCCATCAGAGGAGCACTCACCATCAGAGGAGTACACACCATCACAGGCACACATGCCATCAGAGGAGAATTCACCATCAGAGGAGCACTCACCATCAGAGGAGTACACACCATCAGAGGAGCACTCACCATCATAGGAGTACACACCATCATAGGCACACATGCCATCAGAGGAGCACTCACCATCAGAGGAGTACACACCATCATAGGCACACATGCCATCAGAGGAGAATTCACCATCAGAGTAGCATTCACCATCAGAGGAGTACTCATTATCATAGGAGCACTCGCCATCAGAGGAGCACTCGCCATCAGAGGAGCACTCACTATCAGAGGAGCACTAGCCATGGAATCAGACAAACTGCTGGGTAAACACAAGTCTAGAATCTTCGAGCTAAGGAGGCTGAGGAGCTATGGTCTGGTTCTGTGTGTTTATAGACAAGAAAACTGAGACTTGGAGGGCTTAAAGGTCTTAGGCATGGTCCAGGAATAAGCCAGTGATGGTCAAGGGACAAACAGGACCTAGACTACCAGACCAATCTTCCCACTTGCTTTGCATTCATTATATAGAAACATATAAAAATTTTAATTTTATATATAAACATATACAAATTATATAAACATATGCAAATTTCATTCAAATGTCCTCCTTCAGAAGGGGTTTCCTTCTATAGCCCGGAAGATAATCTGTAAGAAGCTATCTGGAAATTTCTCATTATGCCAAACCTGAGAAGTCATTAGCTGTGCATGGAGGCTTGTAGTCAGGTCTGTGCCGGTAGCTGGCTTTTCTGGGGCCCTTGGTCCAGGACAGGAGCGAGCTGAGAAGTGGGCTGAGAGGTGAGCCCACTCTCTGACTTGGGTTCTGATGTGTCTCACATCAGCCATATTCAGTAATGGTTCTTGAGCATATATTATAGAGTGGTTGAGTTAAATAATAGATGACAAGAGAGGCCACGGGAGGTGGAGGAGCAAAAGGAGAAGGAGTCTAATTTCAGATTAAATTGGAAAGGACACCGAGTCTCTGAGAGAGGGAGCTGGCAAGGCAGATGAGGCCAATGGTACCGGGAACAAAAGGAGTTGGCAAGGCTCATTAGAGCCCTGGGAACAAGAAAAGATGTGGGGGGAGAGGGAGGAAAGGATTGAGACAGAGAGGGGGGATATAAGGGAGGGGACGGATGGGGGGGCAAGACAGGAAGAGAGGGGGAGAGAAAAAAGTGTATGGCAATAAAAGCAGGAGAGTGGGCATTTAAAAGTGGGGAAATACTGTGGTTACTTTTCAAGGAATTGCATTATTATTTTGAATTTTCGAACATACACACACACACACACACACACACACACTTGTAGAGCGCATTCCCAGTCGCCCCTCCTCTTTCTCACTCATTAGCTGCCTTCATTGCCGTAGCAGTTCTCATTCCACTTTCATGTCCCACACGTGATTTTATTGTCCAGGTCCCACGATGAGCGACATATCCCTTATGGCTGAGAGAAAGCCCATTGTGCATAAAGCCCACATTTTCTTTGTCTGTTCCTCTGCTGTCGGCATCCAGGTTGGCTCCAGGACGTAGGTATTATCAATAGCTGAAGTCAGGCACGTTCAGTGCCTGAGAATAAAGCAAAACCAGAGCAGGAATGCGGACTCCAGATCACAAGGGCTTTTTAGAGCTGGGTTAGCACAGATGGGACCTCACAAAGAGCCACCGGGCTGGTGGTTTGCACAAGAGCTGTGGGTCCAGTTTCACCATCAGTTCAGGTGCTGGGGAGAATGGGGAGTTGGAGACATCAGGCCAGTCAGCTGGGGCTCTGGGGGAGGAGCTGATTCCCTCATTCCCACTAACTCACACTCTCAGCTCACCAAATCCCTCACCCCTACACTACACTCTCAGCTCACCCACTCCCTCACCCCTACACTATACTCTCAGCTCACCCACTCCCTCACCCCACACTGCACTCTCAGCTCACCAACTCCCTCACCCCACACTACACTCTCAGCTCACCAACTCCCTCACCCCACACTGCACTCTCAGCTCACCAAATCCCTCACCCCTACACTACACTCTCAGCTCACCCACTCCCTCACCCCTACACTACACTCTCAGCTCACACATCTGTATTGACTGTTTTTCTCTCCGGCTGTGACAAACAGCTTGGGAAGGGAGGTCTGTTAGACTCCAGGTGTGAGGAGAAGCTCACTGTGGCAGGGACATAGTGACAGCAAAGGGTGACAGCATGGGCCACATCCCTCAGCTGTCGGCAAACAGAGATGAACGCCAGTGACCAGCTCACTTTCTCCTTTTCACTCAGCGTGGGACCCTAGCCTGTGTCACCCACAGTCACGTGTACCTTCCCAACTCAAGTAGCCCAGTCCAGAAAATCCTCACAACAGACCCAGAGCCTCGTCTCCTAGTGACTGTCAGATGAGAGGACCAGCAGTGTCACCAGATCACCCGTCCTCCGAAGCCCCTCCTTTCATTCTTGCCACGCCTAGACTAGACCCGCCTCCTCTTTCCCATCCTAACCCACTCCCACCCAGCTTCAGCTCCTCACGTGGTCTTCTCCGTTTTCACCTCTGTGTCCTCTCTCCATTTCTTCTCTGCTGCTCATCTTTCTTCTCTCTTACTACTCGGTGACTCCTGTATAGTGGTACTTTACATTAAACCCCGACGATGCAGACCCTTGAGATCTAGCTTGACACGGTCAGAGCCTAGATTTCTAGGCCCTCCACTCTCCAGAGTACATTAGAAGGGACATTTGTACAGCCCATAGGGACAGCCCACCCCAGGCCCTACCTGGCCACTCTGGCTGAGGTTTCCGGGCGGTCCGTCCGTTCTTACCCCACTGTTTCCGGAGTCTATAGACTACAACACACCTCCAGTTCCAACAGAGATCGCTGCCTCCACAAAGGACATCGGTCCTGGAGACAGGAAGGGCTAGTTCTCTGCTACACCAGTGTGCTGTGCACACAGGAGGAGTCACTTGCCTTAGTCAGGAAAGTTCAGTCACACTATGCTCAGGGACTTTCAAAACCTTCACTCTATTTAACAGTGTTGGGCCCGAAAGGAAAGACCCTGCCGCCCCGTGTTTATGAGTTCTCATTCTGTCTGGCGGTGGGGAGCTGACAAGCCTGGAGGTTCTAACACAACTCTGGAAACCTGTGAACCACAGAGAAGGCTGCAGCCCTGGGGGATTGAAAGGAGCCAGAGAGCCAGTCCAGTTGGGAGGGAGCCTTGCGGAAAGAAACTGAAGTCACACCCTGCCCACGGGCCTGGGACTACCAGTCCAAGGGAGCAAGAACAGGATCAGAGGTTCTGCTGGGTTTTGGATGAAGGTCCCCTGTAGGCTGGAGGGAGGGGAGCCCTCTTTTGGGGACATTGTGGTGGAACTTTCAAGTGACAGGACTTTGCATGAGGCAGTGGGTCATTGGAGGTCGCCTTGAGGTTTTACACCCAGCTTTACTTCCTGTCTGTTCTTGGCTGCCCAAGTGCAGTGTGGCTAACTGGCTCAAGGCCCCGGTGTCGTGACTTCCGAGCACATGAGTGAGTGGGGTTGAGCCTTTGGACAGTGGTTGGAAGAGGTCAGGACTCTAGCTATTGTCTTTCTGGGGTAACTTTACCCCGACACCACAGTTAGCTGTTGTTTTCCCGGGTGCCCCACATGGCACACCTTTCCACTAGAGCACCTGCCGCTGACCGACAGATGTGGCTGCTGCTTTCTAATAGACTTCGACTCCCCTGTTGCTTCTGAGCATCAATCACCCGCATACACGATTCCCCAGTGTTACACAGCATCCGCTGCCTCTGTGCAAGAGGCTGACAAAAGCGAGGTCTACTTACCTGTTTACATTATATGTGTGCATGAGAGTATGCAGGTGTCTATAGCTGCACAGACACCATGACCATGGGACTTTTCTAAAGGAAGGTATTTAGCTGGGGCTGGTCTGCAGTTTTAGAGGTTTAGTCCATTGTCATCATGGCATGGTGGCGGGAGGCAGACGTGGTGTTGGAGAAGTAACTGAGTTCTACATCCAGATTCACAGGCAGCAGGAAGCTGGGAATGGCTTGAGTTTGAAATCCCTAAGCTCAGCCCCACTGATACACTTCCTTCAACAAGGCCACACCTCCTCTAACAAGGTCGTATCTCTTAGTCTCTTAGTCCCTTTCAAGTAGTGCCACTCATTGATGACCAAGAATTCAAATGCATGTGCCTGTGGGGCCTATTTTTATCCAAACTGCCACCATAGGGATCTCTCTCTCTCTCTCTCTCTCTCTCTCTCTCTCTCTCTCTCTCTCTCTCTCTGTGTGTGTGTGTGTGAAGGTCAGAGGCCAGTCTCAGGGGCTATGCCTGGGTGCTGTCCACCTTGTGTTTTGAGGCCAGGGCTGGCCAGCCAGTGAGCCTCCTCCATCGCCATTCCCCTGCATCAGCATAGGGATTATACACATGCATCACCATGCAGTTTGTTTTTTTTCTTAATGTGGGTTCTGGGGATGATGCTCGAGCCATGACGATTGCATGGCAAGCACTTTACCAACCCAATCATACATCCAGGCATGAGTTTATTATACAGACTCATGGAAATGGCCCAAGTGGAGAGCATTTTACAGAGAGATTATGCAGCGCAAGGTCAGGGACTCCCAAGCCCCCAGTAAACAGTCGTTTCTGGTGTTATCTGATCCTCTGCCACTGTACTAGGGCTGTGCAATAAAAATGTGACAAGTGTCACAGATGTGAGACGCACACATAATTTGCATTTATTTATTTTGTTTATTATGTTAGTGTGTGTGAATGGGGAGTGAGTGAGTGCACGTGCTGCACACGTTGAGGTTAGGGAACAGCGTTCAGGAGTCAGTGCCCTTCCTTCTGTGGGATCTGGAGACTGAACTCAGGACATCAGCCTTGGCAGCGAGTGCCTTTATCCGCCGAGTCGTCTAGTCAGTCCCTCATCCAGCTTCTCACATCCTCTGTCGTCACATTTAAACAGTAACAAGTAGACTAAACCTCAATCTTACTAAATCCAGAGGATATGCCCCAAATGTATCATATTAGCAGTTAATATAAAATTTTTTTAATGAGACACTTTTAGTTTTTAAAATCTCATCTTTGAAATAAATCCTCTGAGTTTGCAGTAACAGTTCCCACACCTCTTAGGCTCTTGACTTTTGAGTGGTCTGTGGGTGGCCATAGCCAGTAACTATGTATCGGACAATGCATCCCTAGGCTCTAGAAGGACTGTGGGTGTCCTGACAACAGGCACCAAGTCTGCCTTTCTTCCACCTCCCTCAGCACAGGGCAGTGCAGTAGGGTTCAATGAATATTTATGAGCTGTTTTTGCATTAACTTAGGGTCACAACATGCCAGTCCCAAGGCATAGGCTTTGCATATAGTCCCCACTGTAACACCAGGAAATGGAGACCAGGATGTGAACTGCACTGCACTCTGTGAGAGCCAGGATGGAATGGGGGAGCACGGGGGGGGGGGGTCTGCCCATCAAAGACCACCAAGGCGCAGAGCGTGGGCTCCATGCTGCTGCCCATCAGTATTTGATCTCTGTGTAAGTTGCTTTTTCTCGTGACCGTGACCAGCATCGATGACAAAATGTTACTAAAGGAAAGGGGTTCATTTTGGCTCATAGTTTAAGGGGTACAGGCCACCGTGGAGGGAAGGTGATGGTGGGAGGTGAGGAGGCTGACACCTGGCATTGGTTGTCAGGAAGCAGAGAGGCAAGTGCTGGCATACACCCCATTCCCTCATTTGTTTCAGGATGGGCTTCCGTCTTCAGCTAAACCCTCTTGAAACGCATTCATGGATGCACCCACTATTAAAAGTCCAGTTAACCTGATAATTAACATTAAACATCACAGTCTTCCTTCAAATGGATCGCGTCTTAAATTAGAGGCCGCTGGCCTTACCTACTGTCAAGATGGGGTAACATCTCAACTTCCGTGGGAGAAAGTGGGCAAGCTGAAACTCTGTGCATGGCTGTAAAATGGGTTTGTGTTTGAGTTCTGAAGAAGACAGACAGCTGTTGGATCCCTTCGAGCACAAGTTCTAAGTGGCTGCGAGCCAGCTAATGTGGGTACCGGTAGCCACACCCCGGCCCTCTGGAAAACCCTCAGGGTGTTCAACCCTGAGCCATCTCCAGTCTCCCATTATCTTTTTGAGATAGTGTCTGTCTTTGAGGGAGGAACTGGACTCTTCAGTTCAACTGCCTGGCCACTAGCTCCTAGGCCCTTCTCTCTCCATCTTTCATTGAGTGTGTCGGGGGAGGGGCACTTATAATGCTTATTGCTGTGCCTGGCTTTTATGTGGATGCTGGGAATCCAAACTTGGGTCTCCAGATTCTTTCAGTGAGCACTTCTATCTCCCAAGCCATCTCCCCAGCCTATAATTTGATTCAAAATTCTGGTTCATTGCCTTGATGGGAGTCAGTGTGTGCTAATCCATCCCAGATTCATTCATTGCCTTGATGGGAGCCAGTGTGTGCTAATCCATCCCAGATTCACTCATTGCCTTGATGGGAGTCAGTGTGTGCTGATCCACTCCAGGCTTGCTGTCCTCCCATGCTATGCACTGGCCCGTTAGATATTGAAGAACCAGCTGAAATCCCCAGAGTGATTGATGGGTCTGAGAACAAAGTGTCATCGAGCCATAGGTCTGAGTAAAGTGTGTTCTCTCTGGTACATGGTTGTTCCTAGGGAGAAAAACTGATCCAAAATCCTCATTCCTAATGGACGCGAGTGTCTGTAACAGTGAACTCTGATCAGCTCTGAAGTCTAATCAATGCCTGTGTGCCTCATCTGGGAAACAAATGTATTAACCAAAGGGGAGTCTGGACACCAGCTAGAGAAAATGGACCCCCAAGGAGAAGCAATTTGTTAGTATTTTTCCAAGGGAGACTGTGCCTGACAGGAACATCCGCTTAGCCTGACAGGTGGGCTCAGGAGGACAGGAAGTGCAGGGCAGTTGTAGCTCACCGACAGGAACCATTAAGATCACCCTGCAAGGCTCTGGCACCCAGACAAGTCAGGCTGTGTATGAGAACACCACCTTTCCTGAGCACTGACCTCCAGTTGGCGAATGCGAGGCTCCAAGTTTTTTACAAGCTCGAGTTTTCTCTGAACTGATGAATTTTCTGACTAGTTCATCTGCTGATTAAGAACTTGTTTAGTTAAGGCTGGTCTCTCACCTGCAGGAAACTGACTCAACAGAACTGCCTCTGTCAAGGAGGAGAGCCTGGCATTGCCGCCTCCTTCCACCCTCCTCCTCCTCTCCTCCTTCCTTCCCCTTTTATTTTTTCTTTCTTCTATTTTCTACTCCTCCATTAACCTTCAAACACACACACAAACACGTACACATGTACACACATGCATGTGCACTCATGCATTCACACACATGCAGTGCATCACACACAGGTACACACACATGCACACTGATACACATGTATGTGTACTCATGCACACACTCATGCATACACATGTACACACACAAACATACATGTGCATTCACACATGCACAGTCTCTTGTAGGGACCATGGCCTGTCTCCTTCCCTCCTGCCTTTCCTTCTTCTTTCTCTTCCTTCTTCCTCCTGCTCCTCCTCCACCCCCAACAGAACCTAATGAATCCATGAATCCCATGCTCAATGCAGCTGAGGTTGGTCCCCACCTCTCAAGTGCTGGGATTGCAGGAGTATGCCTTCACACCTAGCTTGTGCAGTCCTGGGGATTGTAGCCAAGACTTCCTACATGCCAAGCAAGTGCTCTAAGAACTGAGCCACCCCCCAGGTTCTTGGCATAGCTTTCTGTCTAAACTAGTGGATTCTGCAGCTACTTGGTGGTTGAGTCTGTTCTGTTGCTGGGCAGCAGATATTGGATAAGCTACTTTAAGCCCTCAATGACTCATTTGTAAAACCAGTAGCACTGGTTCCATAGGCTGCTGTCAGAATTGAAAAGTGTGTGCCTAGGGCTACTAAGTGTGTCTTCCTTGTTAGCTGAACAAGCCAGGCTCAGTGTCCATCCTTGACCAGGGATGTGCTGGGGCTGGTGTGGACAAGGAGAGGAGGGGGGCTGAGACACTGGCAGGCCATCTCACGGCACACCCAACCAAGTGTTGCCTTGTAGCTAGGCCTAGTGTCATTCAGGGACACGCGCTTGCCAGAAGAGGGCATTAGATCCATTGGCACTGGCGGTTTAGGTGGCTGTGAGCTGCCATGAGTCCTGGGTCCTGAAGAAGGTCCTCTGCAGCAGGAAGTGCTCTTAACTACAGAGCTGTCTCTCCAGCCCCTGACGGAATGTCTTTTAGTAAGTCCACAATGCTGCGCCTTGTCACCGCAAGCAACTTTAGGATGTCCTTGTTAAAGTTTCATATCTCGTATTTATTAGACACCTGTCTCACCACCCAGGCCTACCCGGGTAACCCCTGACTTCTTCAGCCTCTGTGAACTTGATGCTCTGGCTGATACTTTACGTAATTGGAAACACATGCTACATAGTCTTTTGTGTCTGATATCTCACGTTGGGTGAAGTTTTTAAGGTACATCCATCTTGTACCATGTTGCGGGATATTTGATTACACTGTGAACCATGAGATTGTGTTGTTTACTGAAGGAAACTGCTTCTAACTGTGGTGTGGCTCAGTCCTAGTATACTCCTTTAATCCAAGCGTGTACTGCCTATTGTAAACAGGATAGAATAAAAACAACATTCCATAGGTAAAGTGGTGGAGTAAGCAACTGGAAGTAACCATAGAGAGTGAGGGGAAGTCAGGAGGTTGGAGAGAGAGGCACACAGGAAGTAGGAGGGAGGGAGATCTGGTTGGGGGAGTTTTTGTTTGAGAAAGAGTAGGAAAAGCTCTTTCTGGGGCAGTGGCAGAGGAGGAAAGTCAGCTGGCTGCTTTCTCTGCTTCTCTGAACTAGCAGGCTTTCACCCCAGCATCTGGTTCCTGAGTCTTTATTGGTAAAATAGATTGATAGAGACTTGATCACAAACATTTAGCTCGGAATGTGGAAGTGGCTGAGGCCGTGGTAGAGGCAATGGTGGTGGATGTAGGGGATCCCTAGGCCTTGGCCTTAGCAGCCAGGCAGCGGTAGCTTAGGTGCAGCCGCTCTGCGGCAGACAAAATAATAGCATGTAAAGTAACATTCATTTTTAGGAATGAATAATATTTCACTGTATGGGTATACCACATTTTGTGTACTCATTCATCAGTTGATGGTCATTGAGTGGGCTCCATATTTGTGTGAGAAACACTTTACTGATTGTACCATTGTCGCAGTTCCACCCCCTCCTTCTTTATTTTATCCTTGTGTGTGTGTGTGTGTGTGTGTTGAAGTAGTACTGGAGTTTATTAAGAGAAGTAGCATATATTTAAGCACAGGCATCAAAGGAGAGAGAGACACTTAGAACGACTAGTACACTCAGTGCACATGGATGCAGCTTCCTGAGACTCACACTTGTGTGTCTTAGCAATAGCCACAAGTATGCTTTTGGTGGCTTCTGTAGTGATATCATTGAAAGTTGCTAGGGAGCTTTCCCCAAACCTAGGATGGTTTCTGAGGAGCACTGTGTGAGAGTCAGGCTCATAGATCATAGACCACAGGGTTGAGGGAACTCTTCAGAAGACCCATGTGTTGGCTGTAAACAACATTTATATTCTTGTGAGAAGCTTGGAAATTGCATGTTTGTGCTGAGCAGGGAGGAAGATCACTCTTGAAGGGGATGAACTCTAAGGTCTTAAACTGATCTATACCAATCAGCGTTTCTCCTGGAAAGATCTTTATAAAAATAAGTACTGGCCAGGCAGTGGTGGCTCACGCCTTTAATCCCAGTACTCGAGAGGCAGAGGCAGGCAGATCCCTGTGAATTCAAGGCCAGCCTGGTCTACCGAGCTAGTTCCAGGACAACTATGGATGTTCCACAAAGAAACCCTGTCTCAACATCCCCCCCCCCCCAGTACTGTTTTCACGTAGCCCATCCACAGAACAGATTTATTGACAGATTAAGGTGCCATCCTTCTCATGTTCCCACAGTTACCCCGACTTTGTATCCTGCCTCCCCAGGGATTGAAAGCCTTGGCCTGCCTGTGCTAAGGGGCAGGGTTGAGAAGATCCAGCTTGGAGGTTGGAGGATGATTATTTGGTGGGGACCAACAAAAACCCAGAGATATTTCTGGGTTACCCCCAAAGAAGATGGCATTGGTCGTAGGAGGTGGGGTAAGATGTAACTTCATGCTGCCCCAGGTAACAGCTGGAGGAGGGCTTAAAGACTGCTCAGGTCCAGCCGGGAGTCTTGGCTTCAGGTTTCTCCTTCTCCGAGCAGGAGAGTGGCTCCATAGGTAAAAGTGCTTGATGCCTAAGCTTGAGGATTCAGGTTTGATCCTTAGAGCCCTTGTGAAGAGCCACAGTAGCATCCACCTATAATCCTAGAACTCCCGTGGAGAGATAAGAGGCAGAAACAGAACTGGCTAGAAGCTCATGGTTCAGTCAAAAGTACAGAGACAAGGAGACTCTATCTCTAGCGAAGAGACTCTTCAAAGTTGTCATCTGACCTTCACATGTATACCGTCTCCAAATAGATGCCTTTCCTCTATTCTATGCGACCTCTGCCTCAAGCCAGACAGGCAGCCTGCCTGCTCCCCCCATTCTCCCACTGGTGGTGATTTGATTCAGCTTTGCATTTGACTCAGCAATGACAGACACCCTGCTACACTCTTGTTTCAGAGAAACACCGAACAATTTTGAAGTCTAAGTATGCACCAGTAAGTTTGAAATATAAGTGCATGCCAATAATTTTGAAGTCTACGTATGCCCAGACGTAAGTGTGCCCAATGCCTGGGACCCACACTTCAAGATTGGCTTACTGTGAAATTCCACGGAGGTCCTGTATTTTATCTAGCAAGCGCCATTATCTTAGTGTGACCTGAAATCACACAGAGGGAAGAGCTGCTGTGGTATGCAGGTGTGTTAGTTTCTTCATGTTGCTATGACAAAATACCTGACAATAGCAACCAAGACGAGAAGGAAAGGTGTAGGAGCTGGAGAGATGGTGCCGTAAGCATGAAGACCAAGTTTGCATTACAGCACCCATGTAAAAGCTGGGTGCGGGAGTTCTCACAGGTGACTAGAGAGCTGGCCCCTCTCCCTTTCTCTCCCCTCTGTGTATGTGTTGTGGAATATTAGCTTAAGAAATGGTACATTTGTTTATGCTGTGGAGCATTTTTTTAATGATGCAAAGATGTGCTGCATTCTTTTATGTTGCATTTATTTAACTCTGTGAAGCTGTGTTACTTTGCCTGTCTAAAACACCTGATTGGTCTAATAAAGAACTGACTGGCCAGTAGTGAGGCTGGAGAGAGATAAGCAGGGCTGGCAGCAGAGAGAATAAATAGAAGGAGGAAAAGCGGAAGGGAGGAGTGAGAAAAGGAGAATGTCAGGGGCCAGCCACTCAGCCACACATGGAATAAGAAGGAAGGAAAAGATATACAGAAAGAGAGAAAGGTAAAAGCCCAGAGGCAAAATATAGAAGAAGAGAAATGGAATAATTTAAGAAAAGCTGGCTAGAAACAAGCTAAGCTAAGGCCAGGCATTCATAAATAATAATAAGTCTCTGTGTGAATATTTGAAGCTGGGTGGAAGGCTCCCCAAAGAAAGGAGAGTAAAAGGAAAAACAAAAACAAAATACAACAACAGAAAAACCCAACTGTGCATGTGTGTGTGTGTGTGTGTGTGTGTGTGTGTGTGTGTGTGAGAGAGAGAGAGAGAGAGAGAGAGAGAGAGAGAGAGAGAGAGGAACCCTGGAGCTCATTGGCCAGCCAGTGTGTAGTCTAACTGTTGAGTCACTAATTCAGTGAGAGGCCCTGAGTTGGAGGGAAATCCAAAAAAGACTCCTAACATCAACCTCTGACCTTCACAGGCACACACACACACACACACACACACACACACGTGTACACACGTGTACACAGACATGTACACACACGTACATGCTCATAAACTAATAAGTACACCATACAAAACATTAATAAAGCAGGGAGAAGAGGTTTATTCCGGCTCACAGTTTGAGGTTACAGTCCATCATGGCAGGGAAGGCATGAGGGCGGGAGCTGGACGCGGCCGCACTGCATCCAGTCGGGAGGCAGAGGAGGATGAAGGCTGTTGTTCTTCTCCTTTTCCTTCAGTTCACAACCCCAACCTGAGAGACTGGGCCATTAGTATTTAGGGTGGGTGCCTCTCAACAGACACAGCTTTCTGAAAACTCCCTCACTTCTCTGTAGAGAGTCCCAGAGGTGCATCATCATCGCAACTCTTAATCCACTTGCGCTAACAAGGTGGGCTAAACCTCACACCAGATTCCAGAGCTGCTCACTCCCACAGGTGTCCGTGTGGTAGCCCTGCCAGTCCACTGTCAGCGGGCTTTGGTAAGACTTATGGTACAAGACCCTAGGCTTAGCTCAACCACACCAAAGCCCAGGCAGGTGGAGACATTAGTAACCATACAACCACGCTGTTGGACTTTTGAAATTCTCTACATTCTCCTGGCCTCTGATTTATCCCTTCCAGAATGCATCTGTTTTCTTTCCCTCAAAAGAGTGTTTGAACTTGTCTATGTCTGGGTTTCCTAAAAATCCCAGCCAAATTTCCACCAAGTTCACACTCAATGCCTTACGTGTAATCTCTGTATGTGTGTGCCATACCAATGTGTGTTGGGGCAGAAGTCGGACTCTGGGCCCTCTGGCTCCTGGTGCTTCATAAGTGGTTTTGTGGTTGGGGATGATTTAGACCAGGATCCAAGTTCTAGGAGGAACCCAAAACAACTCATAACAGGTCACGTTTCCTTTGCTTACCATTTCTGCAATTTCACTCTTCAGAGCTCCTGGGGACCATCTGGTCAGAGGGTTTATTTACATCTAATTGGTCATTCAGCCTAGAAAGCTCATTGATTATTAATATTGCAGCCAATATCCATATAGTGTCTGCTTTAGCAGTTATTTCAAGGGGTCAGGAACCCCTCTGTTTTAGCAGCATTTATCAAGCTTGGTTACAGTCTAGGACTGGTGTTAGTTGCTCTGGAGCAAGCTAAGTTGTAGAAGATATGATGTCTGATGCCAAAGAACTCATTGTGTGGCCAGGAGATGTTTGGGCAAGGTAACAAATGCCATCTAAAAGTGAACTGAATGCATTTTTCTGTTATAATTAGTAGTCTGGATGTGTGGATGCTGATTTAGCTTCCTAGAGTGCTCTTAGCATTATGCCTGAATTTTATCCCCCAAGCCTCATGAAAGGTGAAAGGAGAGAACCAGCCCCACATATGTGCCATGTCATACTTCTCCTCCCGTATCATGTACACAGGGAATAGACCCTCATTAGACTCTGAACCACCAGACATCTTGATTTTCATCTTCCCAGCCTCTTGGACCATGAACAATGCATTTTTAGTGTTTAGGAATCACCTACTCTAAGGTATTTTGTTAGATCAGTCCCCAGGACCAAAGCAGTGTGTATAGGATGGTGGGTTCCCATAGATGAGAAAAGGACTCAACTTGTTACTGGTAGGCATGTCTTTTTGGAAACTGTAGCTTGCCTTGTGTGTGTAAAGCGTGTGTGAGGAGCTAGTGGTTGAGATTGCCTTCAAATGCATCATACTGCTGTATCAGTTTACTTGGTTCTTCTGAATTTTTCATGCACACTTGTGGGAAGGGCTGTTTGAGCCCCCCTGGAACTTCTTCTGTCTGTCTATCTGTCTTTATCTTCTCTGTCTCCTTCCCCCTAAATCTATCTCATCTATCTGTCTATCTTTATCATCTATCTATCTATCTATCTATCTATCTATCTATCTATCTATCTATCTATTATATATCTGACTATCATCTATCTATCAACTATATATCTGACTATCATCTATCTATCAACTATCTATCTATCTATCTATCTATCTATCTATCTATCTATCTATCATCTATCTATCTATCTATCTATCTATCTATCTATCTATCTATCATCTATCAACTGTATATCTGACTATCATCTATCTATCATCTATCTATCTGTCTATCTATCTATCTATCTATCTATCTATCATCTATCTGTCTATCATCTATCTATCTATCTATCTATCTATCTATCATCTATCAACTGTATATCTGACTATCATCTATCTATCAACTATATATCTGACTATCTATCTATCTATCTATCTACCTACCTACCTACTTATCATCAATCTATCTGTTGTAGGAATTGAACCCAGGCCTTCGCACATTCCAGACAAGTGCTTTACCTTTCAGCCTCAGCCCCTCTTTCTCATTTGTAGGACTTTAAGGCCATGGTCATTTTGTTCTTTGTGCCCACATGCTGACAGTCACCTGCCTTCCTAGGTTTACTTTTTCTTTTTGATCAGTAATCATGATAGCTGGCCACACTCAGCCAGCCTCTGAGAACTGGTACCCTTAGGCTCCCCACCTTGTCTACTCTTGGCTACCATCTTGATCTGAACTCGCTGTTGAACTTGGCTGAGTTCTTCCTACTCATCTAGAACTTGGAATAGAAATGCTTGTTTGTGGGAGTTTGTAGTTGGCCCCCATAAACTCATAGGGAGTGGCATAATTAGGGGGTGTGGCTTTGTTGGAGGAAGTATGTCACTGTGGGGGCAGGTTTTGAGATTTCCTATGCTAAAGATACAGTTTTTGAGATCTTTTCCTGTTGCCTTCTGATCAAGATGTAACCACCAGTATATCTGCCTCTGTGACACCTCGCTTCCCATCATGATGATAATGGACCGAACCTCTGAACAGTAAGCTGCCACCTCGATTAAATGTTTTCTTTGTAAGAGTTGCTGTGGTCATGGTGCCTCTTCACAGCAATAGAAACTCTAACTAAGACACTGTTCTTTATTTTCTAGGCACAAGGTAGTCACTGAAAGCCTTAGTTAGAATCCAAGTGGAAAGTGTCATTCCACTCGATATATACAGAGGATGGCCTTAGACTGTGTGTGTGTGTGCGCGCGCACGCATGCATGCATGCACTTGTCCTGTATCTGCATGTTTCTACTCCCTTGTGGCTTAATTTTTTATATGTATTCTGGGGACCTGAACTCAGGGTCTCTCTACCTACTCCCACCACTATTTCTTGAGACAAGAGTCTCTCGTGGGCCTTCCTGAGTTCACTGAGGTCTAGAGCTGAGAAGCATGGGGTCTGTGTCTCCACCTCACCAGCACTGAGGTGGTAAGCACATACCACACACCCATAATTTTAATGTGGATTCTAGGAATCGAATCTGGGTCCTCATGCTTGTATGGCACGAGCAAGCACCCTACCCGCCAAGCCATCTCCCCAGCCTACCCTTGAGCCTATGATCATTTTGTCTCGGCTTCCCAAGTGCTGGGATTACAGATCTAAGCCGTCATGCCTGGCAAGACTTTCATTTTAAAACAAAACGAAGACAGAGCCTTGTGTGTGTGGCTTGTTAGGCAGGAAGCACCATTAACACCTGGTTACCTTGTAAGCTTTTTTCCCCTCTCTCTTGGCTTCTTGTTAAGCATTTCCCCAAGCTTGCTGAGCTTGCTCACGAACATCCCTTCAGGACTTTTACGGACTTCAGCTTTCTATTCTTAGCTCATGCTTGTATTTTCTGAGTTCCCATGTCAAACCTAGAGCTACCTTGTTATGGATTCTGCCTCTCTGCTCTGAGACAGATGAAGTAATTGTGAGTTATAATGTTGACAACAGCTAACATTTGTATACTGCTTTACAAATTTCAAAGTTCCTCACCTACATTTTCAGGTCTTATCTCTGACAATTCTGGGATGCTGCTTAGGTCCAGTTCTCTTTTGTCACAAGGAGCCCACCAAGGGCCCAACTGGTCCCCAGAGGTGCCAAGGTGACTGGAAATTTTCCACTGTTTTCTTTCTTACATAGTAAAACTGCTCTTGGGGGGAGGCAAGAGAAGGGAAGGGAGGAAATGGTACACGGTCATTTAAGGAAATTCGGGTATAAATGCAGACACAGGAAAGAGATGGGGAGAGACTGGAGAGATGGCACTAGCTGCTCTTGCAGAAGACCTGGGTTTGGTTCCCAGCACTGACATGGCAACTCACAACTGTCTATAACTCCAGTTCCGGGGTGGGGGCATCTGACTCCCTCTTCTGGACTCCATGGACATGACACAAACACAGCACACAGACATACATGCAAGCAAAACACCCATAAACATAAATAAAATAAAATTAAGGATTAACAAAGAATTAAGAAGGAAACATTTAGGGCAGGGGAGTAACTGAGAACAAAGCAAAATAGTACATGTAGACAAAGATGCTGTAATAAAATCTGACTTTTATGTTATTCTAAAATAATTAAAAATTAAAAAAAGAATCAAATATATCTGTCTTCTCATTTCACTGTTCAGTAACTACAGCTATGAGGATGTGCTAGAATGCTCTCCCAGGCATAGTACTATAAACGTATGATAATTACTTAGAAACTGCATCTTCATGTCTGCCCTGAGTAGCTCTCTCTTTATTTTCATATTTATTTGTGCATGTGTGTTTGTGTGTGTGTCACAACACACAGAACAGCTTGTGGCAGCCAGTTCTCTCATCCAGGTGGTCAAGGTTGGTGCCTTTTACCCATTGAGCCACCAATTGTCCCTAATTTTTTCAAAGCAAGTTTGTATTGGGAGTGTTTGCTCACACCATTCTTCCATAGTCATGCAGTGCCTAATGATGGGGACACACCCCGAGGTATGTATTATTCTGTGAGTTTGCCTCTTGAGGGACATTATAGTGTGCTTCTATAGACCGAGATGGCTATACCATCCCTAGGCCATGCCATATATTAACCACAAAATATTGGCTTTTATTATAAGATTTCCAAGAAGAGATAATTTACTTTGATCATGTTGACCTCCCCCATCACTTGCTCTTATCCCCTTTCCTCTTCTTCTGGTATTCTTCCTCTTTCATTCTCTTTCTTATCCTATCTTTCTCTGCCTTCTCTTCTTCTTCCTCCTTTCCCTCATCTACTCCCTGCTCCTTTTGTGGTGCTGTGGATTAAACCCAGGGCCTCATGCACACTAGGCTGGCATTCTGAGCTGCATTCCTAGTCTTCCAGTCTTTACTTTTTAGGACTATATCCCACACACGAGAGAGAAGACAGGAAGTACCCGTGTCCTGAGCCTGGCTTATTTCCCTTAACATGCTGAGCTGCAGTTCCATCCATTTTCTTGCAGTTAGTATTTATTATTTTGTTCTTCTTTATGGTCAAAAACAAACCCTTCTGATTATACCTGCCACATATTCATTTATCCATGGATGGGCTCTAGCCTGATCCTGGGCTGTTGCAATTGGTGAAGACCTTGTGTGTGCAGTGTCTTTGTAGTAAGCTGACACCTAAGGTCATTCTCAGGGGTGATCATCCATCCTCACACATGCGTGGTGAGCACTTCACCCTCTGAGCCATCTCCGCCCTTCATTTTCAAACCCACTCTCTTAGGGTTTCTGCTGCTGCCAAAGAAACCATGTCCAAAGCGACTCTTATAAAGGAAAACATTTAACTGGGTCTGGCTTACTGTTCACAGGTTTAGTCCACTATCAAAATGGCGAGACATGGCAGTGTGCAGGCAGACATGGTGCTGAGGAAGTAGCTCAGAGTCCTATATCTTGCAGGCAGCAGGAAATGGTTTACAACACTGGAAGTAGCTTGAGCATAGGAGACCTCAAAGCCCTCCCCCACAGTGACACACTTCCTCCAACAAAGGTCACACCCACTCCAACAAGGCCACACCTACAAATAGTGCCATTCTCTTTGGGGGCCATTTTCTTTCAAATCACCACACTGAGCCATCTCTGAACTCCATCCTCACTTTACCCGCTGAGCCATCTCTGCACCCACTGAACATTTCTGATTGTCTGTGAGACAAAGTTCCCCATTACTGCTCAATGGTATTCCTTCCTGTGGATTTGCTTTTGTTCTCTTTGTCCTAGAGTCTAGGTATTTTCAGTTCTGATTGACTTTCGAGGCCATATGGGGTTAGATTTTACCTAATTCGGGGTGATCCTCCATGCATCCATCCTGCCCTCTCTCACTATGAAAACTACCTTAGAAAGGATTTCAGCCCCCTCCTATTTCAGGAGAACAATTAGTTCAATCAATGTATAGTGAGTTTAAGTGACTTATCTTTCATGTCTCCACAGTAGCCCTTCTGGGACTGAGAGGTTTGCACGATGCACATGTGGTTACAGATATGCTTGGTGATACCCTTTGGATGAACAAATCCCTATGATTCCCAGGGAGTAAATAGGATTAGGATGAAGGTAGAGGCAGAAAGTTCCAGTGAGACAGATTTCAAATCAATATAATCTTTCTAATAGTCTTAGTCACTCAAGGTAAGAGGAGCTACCGTAAGCCATAGTGAATTTTCAGACACGGGGATATCCCACACTTAAAGAATTTTAGCCTCATCCTGGGAATGAAAAGAGATTAGTTCACATTCTGGGGTCTTCTTTTCTAGCAGTGGGCTTGAATCCTAATGTTTTCAAGGTTTCTTCTGGGTATCTTACTCTAGGTTGGGCTTGGCAAGTATATATCATCCCAAGTGTTACCTACTATGTATGGTGGCTGCTCAAGGCTGATTGACTCATGGACCAGTGTTATTCTTGGGTTCATCAGAGATCCATATTGTGACAGTGTTAGAACCTCTTCCTTGCGTGCTGAAGTAGAGGTGGCCAGTGTCTTTCCCATGTTTTTCTCAGAGAATCTACCCAACAGTGGCCTCCTAAACCTGACTACCCATCCCAATTCCTTCCTCCCCACCTGGAAATTTGGATCCAATTTGTATCCCCACCCGTTTGATCTGATCACTAGAAATCAGTGTAGCATCCTGAGATCCTGACTGCCTTCTACTTCCTGGGACCCATTCAGGAGGCAGCTTACCCAAGAGTAGAGGTAGTTGTGCTTGCCTTTTTAAAAAGCCTTTATTCATATGTAATTAACACACCATAGAATTCAACATGAAAACATACAGTTTGATGATTTAAAAATGTATTGTCCGGTCTGGAGAGATGGTTCATAAGAGTGCTTCCTGCTCTTCCAGAGGACTTGAGTTCAGGTGCAAGCACCACATCGGGCAGCTCACAACTGTTAACTACAGCTCTACAGGACAGGCTGTCCTCTGGGAAACAAACACACAAGTAGCATACATTCACACACTCACATATAACGATGGTCAAGCTCATCTTGGGACATGGTTCATTCTGCCTTTTAGCAGCCTCTCTCCCCTTTCTCCCACTGATCTCAAGCAACCTCAGCCACCTAGCTCCTGTCTGGAGAGGCTTGTCACTTTAGGGATGTCATATAACAAGGGACATGGAATCCTGAAGTCACAGGCAGGGGATGAAATGGTAGAATGGAGTCAAGGGACTCAACGTTAAGAATCAACATCACAAGCCAGGAGTCCCCAACTGGAGCAGCCCCTGAGAACCTCACTACCTGGACCCCAGCATGCATGAACTGGCAGGCTTGTACCGAGAGACAGGTGTGGTTGGAGCTCCTGGGGTTAGGATTATCCTGGCTGTAATGTTCACTGTCCTTTTAACTGTCTCCACTACACTCATCTTTGTCAAAACACCAAAATTTATTGAGTGCTTGTTGTGTACAGGTGTAGTTTGGGTGCTTGCTGTGTACAGGTGCAGTTTGGGTGCTTGCTGTATACAGGTGTAGTTTGGGTGCTTGCTGTGTACAGGTGCAGTCTGAGCGCTTGTTGTGTACAGGTGTAGTTTGGGTGCTTGCTGTGTACAGGTGTAGTTTGGGTGCTTGCTGTATACAGGTGCAGTTTGGGTGCTTGCTGTGTACAGGTGCAGTCTGAGTGCTTGCTGTATACAGGTACAGTTTGGGTGCTTGCTGTGTACAGGTGCACTTTGGGTGCTTGCTGTGTACAGGTGCAGTCTGAGCGCTTGCTGTGTACAGTAGATGGAGACTGTGCCTTCATTTCCCGACTGCCCAGACCTGAATAATCACACAGAAACCATATTACTTGCAACACTGCTTAGCCAATGGCTTAGGTGTAGTCCTACCTAGTTCTTATAGCTTAAATTAGCCCATTTTCATTAATCTGTCTATCACCATGAGGCTGTGGCTTTCCCGTAAGTTTCTGGCATCTTTCTTCTTTGGTAGCTACATGGCGTCTCCCAGACTCCACCTTCTTTTCTCCCCTGTCTCTGCTTGGAATTCCCACCTTGCTCTATTCTGCTCTGCCACAGGCCCAAACAGCTTCTCTTTTAACCAATGGTAATACAATCTATTCCAGCACACAGAGGGGAATCCCACATCAGTGTACCATGTGCTGTTTCAATACTTGCTGTGTAGCAGGTGCAGTTCTGATGTTCCCTCATCTTCAAAGCTTTCCACATCTTTGTCTGAGTGTGCATTGTGCATGTGCACATGTATGTGCTTGAATGTGGAGGCCAGAGAACAGCCTTGGGTGTTGTTCTGAAGATGTGGTCTATTCTACCCCCTCCAGATAGTCTTTTGCCAGTTTGCCCCTCACTAAGTAGGCTAGGCTGATTGGCCAGTGAGCCCCACGTGTCGACCTGTCTCCATCTCCCCAGCATTGGGATTACAAACACAAGCCACCATGTCTGCTTTATATACAGCTTTTGTAACCACAGCCACTTTGTGCTACTTTCTCAGACAGACTACCCCCACTTAAGGATGATCAGACAGAATCACTGGGAGCTTGGTGAATTTGCTCAAGGAATCACATGGTGAGGGCTTACACACAGGCATGTGAACTCAGGAGGCCTGATGCTGAAGCTCAGTGCTGTCTGTAGCTGCCCACACTTTCTACAAAGGTTTGTGGGTGTATTTCTGAGAAAGTGGGGATGTTAATAATGGAGATGTGGATGCTGGGGATGAAGGTGCAGGGGATGCAGATGCTGGTGATGGAGGTGCAGGGGATGCAGATGCTGGGGTTGGGGGTACAGGGAATGCAGATGCTGGGGTTGGAGGTGCAGGGGATGCAGGTTCAGGGGATGCAGATGCTGGGGATGGAGATGCTGGGGTTGGAGGTGCAGGGATGCAGATGCTGGGGTTGGAGGTGTACGGGATGCAGATGCTGGGGATGGAGGTGCAGGGGATGCAGATGCTGGGGTTGGAGATACAGGGGATGCAGATGCTGGGATGGAGGTGCAGGGGGTGGAAGTGCTAGGGATGGAGGTGCCGGGGATGGAGAAGGTGATGTGGAGCAGTGCTGCTCCATCCCACTCTCTCAGTCTGTACATGTGTAGAGTGAGGTGGCCCAGTCTCTAGGTCCCTGTGGTCTGAGGTTTCCCAAAGAATTTTCTGGAAGGCAGGACAGTCATGGCTGAAGTTCAGTAACAGTTGAACGTCTTCTTGTCCTTAGCACTTAGCTTGCCAGAGTCCTCCCAGACACATGACAAAGAACATCCAATAAGAGACCAGAAACATCTCAAATGATCCCAACAGGAGTGAGAAAGGAGGCTTCCCTGAGGGAGGGGAAGGGTGTGATGGAATTGGAAGCACTCCATGTCCATCACAATTCTTTGTCCTTGGGAGAGGTCGGGAGCACGGGTGCCGGTTCATTACAGCCTCAGCGACAGTGTTGATTTCTGTTGCTTTAATGGGAGGATCTTACTGGAGCATGCACTGCCCTGTGGTTTGGTCCTGCCATCCTCAGAGCAATGACAGGGCAGTGGATCTCAGACATGGAGGGAAGAGACCAGCCCAGTGATTCCCAGTGTGTGTGTGTGTGTGTGTGTGTGTGTGTGTGTGTGTGTGTGTGTTGGGGGAAGGAATTACAAAAGTCCAGACTCTCAGGAACATGCTGCTAATAAGCAGATAACTGGCTTTCATCTGTATCACATGCTCCATAGCCTTTGGCGCCTCAGTTTCTCTTCTGCGAAATGGATAGAACTCAGTGCTCCCGAGAGGGCTTTGTGAGTGACCCTATCTATACACAGCGACTGCTTCATGTTAAGGGTGTGTGAATGGCAGCTCTCTGATGTTCCCTTGTAGTCTGGAAGCTTCCCAGAAGCAATATAATTTCTGTTCCTTTCCCTCCCCTTTGCTTTTCCTCCTTGTCCTTTGCTTCCCCTTCTTCTTCCTTTCCTTCCATTCCCCCTCCTTTATCCTCACTTTCCTACCCTTCCTTTTCCTCTTCTCTATCCTTTCTCCTATTTCTTGTTCTCTTTGTTCTTCTTTCTCTTTTCTTCCCCTTCTTTCTTTTTGTAATTCAATGAATGAGTTTCTTCAGAGTCACTTACTAGAACATGGAGGCAGGCTCCATGGAGCACACGGGCACAGCATGGAGCACAGGGGCACAGCATGGAGCACAGGTGCACAGGTACCTTCCTAGCGGCTACACCATTGAAGAAAACATCTCTTCCTTCCCCAGCAAATATTAATAGTCAGTAGCTCCCCAGAGAGGGAGCCTCATGAGCTAGTGACCATGAATTGCCTAGAAAGCCTCAGTGATATGTGGGGTCTCCTAAGCCCCTTTAAAAGGGCAGGATTTCAATTATCCAGGGTAACATTATGTATGCAGTGCCCACAGCGAGTATCCACAATGAAACTTCAATACATATTAAAGCCATGCGGAGTGGGTGAGGCCCTGTGCTGGCTAGTTTTATGTCAACTCGACACAGGCTAGAGTCATTTTGGAAGAAGGAGCCTCAGTTGAGAAAATGCCCCCACCAGATCAGCCTATGGGCAAGCCCGTGGTGCATTTTCCCTGTTGACGACTGATACGGGAGGATCCAGCTCACTGGGGGTGGTGCTATCTCTGGGCTGCTGGTCGTAGGTGGATATGACGTGGGTTGGGCAAGACATAAGGAACAAGCCATCAAGCAAGGGCCACCAAGGCAACGTAGCAGGGGCAGCTGGGCAGGGGTGCATAAGACTGGACACACACCCACATCAAGTCCCATTATGCCCTCCTGGTGGCCAAATCACTCCCAGTCCTGATTAGATACCTGTGTGAGTAACTGTCCAGCTGTTGGGAACACAAGGCAACTAGCACCTGAAGAGGTTTGCCAGCATTGGGCGGGGACCAGCAAAGGAGAGACCTCACAACCTTGGGCTAGCCCTGGGGGGGGGGGGCGTGAGTGGGGGTTGGGGTGAGGGGAAACAGCAGCCAAGAGAAACCTCACAACCTTGGACCATCCTTGGGCCGGCCTGGCTGGGGTGGGGGGACTAGCAATGGAGAGAAACCGCACAACCTTGGGCCAGCCTGGGGGCGGGAGCCAGCCTGGGGGCGGGGACCAGCAAAGGAGAGACCTCACAACCTTGGGCCAGCCTGGGGCGGGTGGGGGGGGGGCGTGGGTGGGGGTTGGAGTGAGGGGAAACAGCAGCCAAGAGAAACCTCACAACCTTGGGCCAGCCTCGGGGGTGGGGTGGAGTGGTGGTGGTGGTGGGGACCAGCCCCCGAGAGAAACCTCACAACCTTGGACCATCCTTGAGCCAGCCTGGCTGGGGTGAGGGGACTAGCAATGGAGAGAAACCGCACAACCTTGGGCCAGCCTCGGGTGGGGACCAGCAACTGAGAGACCTCACAAACCTTGAGTAAACGACACCAGCTGATGCTGTGCAGATCTGCGACACCAAAGCGGGACCTCCCATCTTTCAAGAGATGGTAAGGGCCCGGACTTCCAGACAAAGCCTCTTAATATTTACACAGCAAATAAGGAAAATGCTTCTAAGGCTCGGAGTCAAACAGAAACCCTGAGCACCCTCGTTCAGCCTTCAGTTTTCAAACTTTGATTCCACCAGAAGATGGGGAGGTCGAGTACAGATGAGGCCGCTGGCGGAGTCTGGGAGCTCTTGCTGAAGGAACACAGGACCCCGTTACTCCAGCTGCTTTCCTTCACGGAGATGAAGGGGCTCCAATGCACAAGCATGACAGTTTCTTTCATGCAGATGGAAGGTCCTGTGAGGGAACCAACATTGGGAGAAACTGAGGCACTTGCCTTGAGCCACAAATCACCTTCAGAAGGGCAATGCTGAGACCCAAACCCAGGCAACAGTGAGCCACAGCCTTTCACTTAAGCAGAATCCCTTGATTGCTTGCATCTGACAGACCTTTCCGGAACCTTGGCTCTGCCCTCTGCAGGGGGGCGATATGAGCTCCTGGGACAAGGAATTGTCCCCTAAGCCATGGTTTTTCCTCTAGGTAACATGTTAGTAATACAACTGCCCATCTTGGGAGGCTGTGAGAATGTATGAGGTCATGAGGAAGGGGCTTAATCCAGAACAGACCGGTTGAGAATGTGCAAGTGCCCATCACAGGAAAGATACCATGACTGTATGTGGCCGAGTCTGTGGAACAGACTTCTGTGAAGCTTCTGGAAGGAGGATTAG
The DNA here is from genome assembly GCF_903992535.2 of Arvicola amphibius. Taxonomy (NCBI): domain Eukaryota; kingdom Metazoa; phylum Chordata; class Mammalia; order Rodentia; family Cricetidae; genus Arvicola; species Arvicola amphibius. The sequence continues at coordinate 69,161,094 of NC_052055.2, read as the reverse complement.
ACGCTGCTGTAGTGGTGCAGGACTCAGAGGGTGAAGGAAAGGGGTGGAGCTCAAGGACAGAAGAGAGAGAGAGATTTCTCTGCTCTAGGAACTGCACACATTCCCTAAATTCTGAGACCTGAAGGCAGAGGACCGACGAGTCACATACAAACAATCAGAACCAGGCCCCTTGCTTGTAAAGATTGAGATGTTCTGATTCTGCTGTGTGTGAGCACCAGGCAGGTGTTCTGACTCCTCCGTGTGTGCACTACTGTGTGTGCTCCAGGCAGGTGTCATGTCTTTGCTATGTGTGTGGCAGGCAGATGTCCTGACTCCACTGTGTGTGAGCATCAGGCAGGTGTCCTGACTCTCCATGTGTGCACTACTGTGTGTGCTCTCCAGGCAGGATCTGACTCTGCTGTGTGTGCAAGGCAGGTATGCCAGGCAGGTGTCTGACTGAGTGGGGAGCAGTTCACACAGGTGCTGACTGGATGGGAGGCATCCTTTCTGCTCTGGTGAGTCCACTCAAGGGTAGAAGGGCTAGCAAGAGCTGCATAGTTCAAAGAGATGGGAAGACAGGTGCTCATTGCCACCAGGAGCACGGAAAGGGAGGACACAGCCTGCGGAAAATACTAGAAGCAGGATGAAAATAAAGGGAGGTGAAAGTGAAGAGGTAATTGCCTGTGGTACTCAGCAGGGCAGCTGAAAGAGGAAAGCCAGGGCCAGAGGGATGATGGAGAGATGGAGGGCACACTCACTACTCCATCTGATGATGGGGAGATGCAGGACACACTACTCCATCTGATGATGGGGAGATGCAGGACACACTCACTACTCCATCTGCAGGTTTTCTGCCCCAGAAAAAGATTCATAATGGCAAATGAGTCACTACCAGAGGCAGAGAATTGTGTGGGAGCCTAGCACTGTGCATGTAGGTGCGAGCATGCGTGCACGTGTGTGTGTGCACGCGCGTGCACATGTGCACATGTCTCATTTACTTAGAACAAACACATTCTGGAAAAGCTTGAGGTGTACCTCTGATGTCTAAATGGCTGTGTTACGTGTTAATGCAGCGAAAATGCAAAGCGCCCTTAATTTGGAAATGTTAATGCCTCCTGCAGGTGCTTTCTAGTTAAACACATCTCTCCTTTCAGTGCGAAGAGCCTTAATTTTTTCTGTGCCTGTTTTAAATGTTTGTTTTTAGGCCACTGCTAGAGTTATTTGGCTTAATGAAAAAAATTATTTGCAAAGCAAATCGAAGTGCCAAGGTTTAATTGTGTGTGTGTGTGTGTGTGTGTGTGTGTGTGTGTGCTGGTGACTCCTCTTTGCATTACATGTGCAGTTTAGAAGTCAGTATTGGGTATTTCCTCCATTGATCTCTATGTTATGTTTTGAGACGGGGTCTTTCGCTGAACTTGGAGCTTGCTATCTTGGCTGTCTGGCGAGCAAGCCTCAGAAATCTGCCTGGCTTTGCCCCCCTCAACGCTGGGGTTAAGGCACACACCATGATGCCTGTGTACATCCGCACATGGTGCCTGGGATTGAACTCAGATCCTTAAGCTGGCAGAGGAAATGCTTTACTCCTGAGTCAGCCTTCCCACCTGCCAGATGCCGTGGCCTACACTGGCATTTCAGGACTCGGTGGCCCTTTAATTCAACACATGTGAGTTGGGCACCTACTGTGTGGGGGAAGGAATGTTCTAGGTGGGAGGGCTTGGGAGCCAAAGATAGAACTACAGCTTAGTGAGGGAAGAGAGGCCAGAGGGGGCCATGTAGGAACTATGGTGTTTCTAGATCCAAGTAACTGAAATTCGACCAAGTGTTTAAAACAACTGCAACAACAACGACAACAACAAGCCCTGACTGTTCAGCTCTCTCTTGAGACTGGGGGATCACAGCATTTGTCCATCCAGGCTTCTGCTTCCTTCCATCCTTCCGGTCTACCTGTGCTTGTGGTGCCTCATGGTCTCAATGTGGCTGCTGCACCACACCATTATAAGACACCATCCTGAGCAGGGAAACTTCTTCTCGCTGGAGTCTCTTTCCCTTCTCTCCTACTGGCTGGAAAAATGCTAATGAATTTTTGGGAGTCCAGTTTAAATATCTTCGCTCTGCAAAGTCATGAAGATGGCCCACCTTTTTCTAAATTCTGGTAGTGTTTGATAGGTTCTTCCACATTACAGAACCCCTATACTATTATCTAATCTTTGTACATCCAAGCAAGTCCTAGCGAAATTCAAGAAGCAATGAACACAATGGAATCCCACTCAGACATCTCTTCCTGAGGGACTCTGCAGCTCCCACACTGTGCAAGGCTGTTCTTAAAGTCTGGGGGCTCGGAGGGCCACAGAGGGGGGTGCTGCTGGAGTTCAGAAAGTTCCTGGATAAGAGTAACCTCTTCTTTTAAGGCTGATTGGGCTCAGATGTATGCACACATGTGCACATGCATGCATGTATGTGCGTGCATGCAGGTGCATGTGTGGAGCTCAGAGGACAACTCAGCAGTCAGTCCTCATCTCTCACCTTGTTCTATTGTTTTTATGAGTATGTGTGTGCCTGTTTGCATGTTAGGTCACCGTGTGCATGCAGTACCCTAGAAGGCTCGAAGAGGGCGCCAGGTCCCTCAGAGCTAGAACTCACATTTGGTTGTGAGCTGCCATGTGTGTGCTGAGAACCAACCCCTAGTCGCCTGCAAGAGCAGCCAGGGTTCTCAGCAGCTGAGCCATCTCTCTAGCCCCATCTTCTACCTTGTGTGAGACAGGAAGTATTTGTTGTTTGTGGTTGTTTCTTTCAGGGTAGACAGCCTGTGAGGTTTGGGGGTTCTTTTGCTTCCACTCCTCCCCTTTTGGCTGTAGGAGCACTGGGGATTACCATCGTAGGCTGCTGAGTCCTGCACAGAGCCATCGCTGTAACCCCACCTTATATATTTTGATTACAGATTTTAAGCCCAGTTCCTGGTTGGCCTGGGTGGGAAGTTACTAGGAGTCTGCCTGGCTGACACACGGTCATTAAGGAGGTGGCTGTCACGTGGTTGTTGGTGAGAAACTCACAGACGTGTTAGCTGTTTCCTCACTGCTGTGGCACACAGCACCTGCCCAGAGCAACTTGGGGTGAATTTGTTTTTGAGGGTCTACTCCAGCGGTTCTCAGTCTGTGGGTCTCGACCCCTTTGGGGGTTGAACTACCCCTTCACAGGGGTCACCTAAGACCATCCAAATAGCAAATATTTACATTACGTTTCACAACAGTAGCAAAATTACAGCTATAAAATAAATAATTTTATGACTGGGGTCACTACAACATGAGGAACTGTAGCCAAGGGTCCCAGAGTTAGGAAGGGTGAGAACCACAGGTCTAGTTTGGTGTGGTGGGAAGGCATGGTGTCAGGAAGATGAGGTGAGTGGTCACGTTGTGCCCAGAGTCCCGGAAGCAGAAAGGGTGATGCTGGAGTTTAGCTCACTTTGATCTTTTCTGCAGTCAGGACTACAGACATAATTTGGTGCCACCTTTTCCTTTTTAGTAAAATTTTTCTGGAAACACCAACACAAACACACCTTGAGGTGGTTCTAAATCCATTCAGACTGTGAATAGTGAAGACAGTCCATTGTGGAAGCCATGTTTGCTTACAGGGGCCTGTCACCTGCGCTGTTCTCTCATAGCCCGCGTGACTTGCCTAGCACACAGCACCCGCTCAGTGAAGAGTTGCTGAGTGAAATCATCCTTGCGCCCACGAGCCTCTCCTCCTCCATGGTGTTCACTAATGGACTGTGGTGACATGCTTTAATTAGCCTGGAGTCCTGATGAGTAAACATGCTAATATAGAATGGAGAAGATGATTCAGTAGCTTCCAACCTCCCAAGTTTAATTAACGCTCCTGTGAAACCATTACATGTTTCTTGGAGTTGATGGATGTTTAAACGTTATTGGATTCTCACCATGAAGGGAAAACTGAGGAGAGCTAAGGACATTCAGCCGTCCAGGATCCCCTGGAGCCCAGAGATGGTCATTTGCTTTCCAGCGGCTTCCTTTTCCAGCAGCTACTCACTGGATAATTTTGGTCTTATGTTTGCTTTTCCTTCAAAATCTGACTTTGAATGTGTATCTCTGCACTCTCCTCTTCTCACAGAAGCCTGATATCTTTTCTCTGTCCATCAGTGTGCATCACTACCTGCCCATTCCTTGTCCATCTTGTATTATAACCATAGTCCATCTTCCATCCCTGCATTATACTCACGCATGCAGTCAAGCCACCCATCCATCCATCCACCCATCCATCCGTCCATCCATCCATCCATCTATTCATCCACCCATCCATCCATCCATCTATTCATCCACCCATCCATCTACCCATCCATCCACTCATCCATTCTTCCATTCATTGATCTGTTTATCCATCTACACATGTGTACATACACATATACGGAAGAACATCCATCTGCACTATTTATAGATGAGTTGCTATGCCCCTGCCCTCTCTCTCCCACCACCCACCTTCATGCTGCTGAGTGTCACCCCAACCTCCGTATTACCCAGAGCCTCTGTGCTGATGGTCTCACAGACTGAGCATTCAGCTGTCCGATTAGTGCCATGGCTCCTTTAAAAAAACTGTACAAACATTTATTTCACAACTTTGTCATAATTTGCTTTCTAAGGAGGTATGTTCTGGGGATACTTGAGTGTTTTAAGCCATGGCTCCTTTTGTCCAGAATTTTGCTCAAAGGCCTGCAGAAGAAGCAGTTTCTACTGTGACTTCCATTGCCCGCATTGTTTATCACTGGCCTCTAAGAGCTTTTGAAGTCACTGTCTTTGCTTTCCATCCACCCCTAAACTGCTCGAAGGCTTCCTCTAGCTCTAGCTCCCTAAGAAGCACCTGTACATAGCAGGTACCCATTAAATAACTGTTGACTGATTTGATAGGGACTTAAATTTCATCCTTAAACAACTTATAGTATGTTTAGAGAGCTAAACCTGATATTTAAAAAGATAAATAAAAATAAGGTTTCTACAAGAAAGCCAGATAATTGGATTTTGACCATCAGAGCAAGATGATAGTGTCCACAGACAGGAGGTAGTGGATCTTAGAAACTGGGGGCATCTATATTAGGGCAGTGTCACAGACCTTTTGGCTGATCCTACTCATAGCCCCTGGCCCATGTTCATGTCCACCCACACCTGGTGCAGCTGGTGACTGAGCTCACTGGCACAACACACTGGTGTGCCCAAATTTGTGGCTCATAGATCTTTCTGGATCATCGGGAGCTTGCTCAGATTGGGTACAGGGTGACAGAAGTGGACAAAAACTGAAGGACTGAGGGAGGAGTCAGTGAACGAGCATTTGAGTTCAAACCCAAACAACACAGCGGTGTATTCTCTGCAGCCTCTCGAGCAGGAGTGAGTCAGGGCTGTAGAGTAGCTGCTCTCACGAATGCTCCTGCATCCAGCCAGGAAGCAGAGGGATGAAGGCTGTCGGGCAGCTAGTGTCCTCCTTTTCATACACTCTATATCCTGCCTGCAGGATAGTGCACCCACATTCAGAGTGAGCCTTTCTACCCCAGTTAACGTAATCAAGACCACAAGTGCGCTTGGAGATGCTTCCCCAGGCAATTCTAGGTCCTGTCAGGTTGACAATCTGCATGAACCATCACAGATGCTATGTGCTCCCCAACAAGATCTTTGCCCTCTCTGGGTCTTAGTCTTAAACACTGGCCCAGGGATGTAGCAAGTTGTCTAGTGTCTCAGCTTCCTTTTTAACTCTGGCATCCCGGAAGGACACCGTGGTTTGCTTTTGCTTGCGTCTCTCCTCTCATACTCCAATTGTCTGTACCAGCCTCTCTGCTTCTACAAACTGCTCCCCCTGGGCAGTTGGGGGTTTGGCTGTTGAAGTGCCCAATATCCATTTCCTGAGAGAGGCCGGATGGACTTAAATCCATGTAGCTCGGCTTGGGATCTCAAAACCGTTTTCTCCACGTCTGAGGTATCATTATGGTTAATAATGATGACATCAATCTACCTCATCAGGGTATGCCAGTGTTTAACTAAGAAAAATGCCTTTGTCACTGTTAGTAAACACGAAGCGTGCCTGCTCCATCAGGGTGACACCCCCAGACGGGTGCCTCCCTTCCCGGGCTCCCAGTTGCTCATTTGCAATCCAACCCTCCTTGGAATGACAGCGTGCATTCCTTATTGATGCTTTAGTTCTTTGACAAATACATTTTTCCATGAACAGAAACATAATTAACTTAAGTCATTTATATTAATCACAAGGGGAGAATCATGCAAAACAGGGGTAATTTTGTACTGAACAAGGCACACTGTCTAATGAATATAGATGATGCTGATTTATGTGTTTATCCAAAAAGCACCAGAGAGAGAGAGAGAGAGAGAGAGAGAGAGAGAGAGAGAGAGAGAAAGAGAGAACACAGCAGAAAACCACAAGCCAACACCCAACTCCACTCCAGCCTCCAAAATAAAACTGGAAAAAAAATCATCAAGGCCTCTTTTTAACGATGCTTCCAGGCTCCGTGGCATCCTGCCCACAGATCGAAAAAGAAAATGACTTTTCCAGTGTTTACAGAGCTTGAATAGCGAGAGAGACTCCTTCCCAGCATGGCTGTCCCAGCCTGACTTCAGAGGGCTGGGAAGGAGTGTGAGGCAGGTCACGAAGGTGTGGCGGGCAGGGAGCAGCTTCTCTGGTGTGTTACCGTTGGCTACTGTGGTTAGGAGTGGCAATGCGTGCTGTTCTCGGGACTTCTTCTGCCCCACCCACTCAAGAGGGAAGCAGTTGGCCAGGCTCACAGAAGGGAAGAAGGGTGAAAGGAGGAAGGAGTGGGAGGAGCAAAGGAAACCAGGGCGGCTGAGCCACAGAAGGCTTGGGCTGGGAGCCCCTACACTATAGGACGCCCCCTCCCATTTTCCCAGTAGGGAAACTAAGAACAGGAGAGTTAGTGCTTGACTTCAGTCAGGCACCTGCTCTGCCAGATGCTGCTTTCTGATGTGTGTGAGTATGAACGTGTGTATTCATTTGTGTATGTGGACATGTAGAGATCAGAGCTTGATTCTGAATGTTGTCTTCCTCAATTCCCTCTTCATCTTTATTTCTATTTTTAAGATTTAATTATGTGTCTGTGTGTAGTATGTTTATGTGAGCGCAGATACCCTTAGAAGCTGGAAGAGGGCATTTAGGTTGTTTCCAGGTTCTGGCTATGACAAACAATGCTGCTATGAACATAGTTGAGCACATGTCCTTGTGGTATGATTGAGCATCCTTTGGATATATACCCAAAAGTGGTATTACTGGGTCTTGAGGAAGGTTGTTTCCTAATATTCTGAGAAATCACCACACTGACATCCAAAGCAGATGTACCAGCTTGCATTCCCACCAGCAATGCCGAAGTGTTCCCTTTCCTCCACAACCTTCTAGCATAAGGTATCATCAGTGGTTTTGATCTTAGCCATTCTTACAGGTGTAAGATGGAATCTCAGAGTTGTTTTGATTTGCATTTCTCTGATGACTAAGGATGTTGAGCATTTCCTTAAGATTTTAGATTTCTCTGTCGAGAATTCTCTGTTCAGGTCTGTAGTCCATTTTTTTTTTTAAAAAAAATTGGATTATGTGATCTTTTGATGACCAATTTCTTGAGTTCTTTGTATATTTTGGATATTAGACCTCTGTCTGATGTGGGGTTAGTGAAGATCTTTTCCCATTCTGTAGACTGTCGTTTTGTCTTGTTGATCGTGTCCTTTGCTTTACAGAAGCTTTTCAGTTTCAGGAGGTCCTGTTTATTAATTGTTTCTCTCAGTGTCTGTGCTGCTGGGGTTATATTTAGGAAGTGGTCTCCTGTCCAATGTGTTCAAGTTCTATGAAGTTCAGTGTGGCTTAGCCAGCTTTTCTTAAAAGCTTATCCCATCTACCTTTTGTCTAATGGCTTTTACATTTCTCCATTTCTCTATCCTTTTCTTTACTTCTTCTTCTGTGGCTTGCTGTGAAACTGGTGGCTGGCCCCTGGAGTTCTCTTTCTCTTGTTCCTTGATCTCTTTTCTCTCTTTTCCTCCTTCTATCTATTCTCTCTGCTGCCAGCCCCACCTATGCTATCCCCTGCCTTGCTATTGGCCTTTCAGCTCTTTATTAGACCAATCAGGTGTTTTAGACAGGCAAAGCAACACAGCTTCACAGGGTTAAACAAATGCAACATAAAAGAATGCAACACATCTTTGCATCATTAAACACATATTCCACAGCATAAACGAATGTAACTCATCTTAAGATAATAGTCTACAGCACTTTAATGACTGAGCCATCTCAGCTGGCCAGGCTTTTGTGTCTGTGGGTACACACACTTGCCACCCCATTTTACGGACAAGGAAACAAAGACTCAAAGAAAAGGCACTTCTGCAGGAGAGCAAACAGACACTGTCCCCTGACACCATCTCCTAGTGTTTATGGGGTGTTCACAGAGAGCTCTTGTGCCATGTTTGTTTTATGAGGCTGGTTTCCTTTTCTGTCACAAGTTATAAACACTGCTACAGAATGTCAGGTGACTGAGAGCTGGCTTCAGAGATACCTAGGGGACAGGCTGCTGATCATGGGCTGGGCTGACAGGGTTGAGAAAGCAGTGGAGGGCTGGTTTAGAGAAAGAGGGAAGGGAGTGGCGCTGTTGGGGCCCGAAATGCTGCCATCCAGTGGCAGCCTGTTCCCTAGTTTTCTTACCCCATCAACAACTGTGCTGTCCCAGACCAGCCACGAGAGTCCCAGGTAGCAGTCTTGGAGCTAAACCCTGCTTGGAGCACTTGGTGCGTGACCTCAGAGGAGCCCTGTCTGGTCTTAGGTCCTATTCATCCTTAGACCTAGTAATCGGATACTGTGGATTGAACATTATACGTGCTCAAACATTATATATTGTGGTTATTAGAATTAACCCAAAGGCATCTTGACAGAGATCACACTGGAGTCCCAAGCACGCACTCCAAAGGCACATCTCGTCTGGACCAGTTCCAGGCACTGTGTGGGGCAGCTGTGGGGCCCCCAGAGGAGGCTGCAGCAAGTGAGCTGGCTGTAATTTGTCTCGAGCCTGGTCTTCTGCTCCCTTTTCCAGTGCAAGCTGCCTTAGCAGTAGCCAGCAGCCCCATCTATCCTCTGCAGCCTGGACAGCAGCGCCAGAGAACGCATCTGTCACTGTTCCCGGTGGCATGGATGACTGGAGTGTCATTTTTGACAAATGCCTCTGCCAGAGAGAGAGTTCTGCATGGCTGTGGGTACTTAGGGACTCTGAAAACTCACAAACACAGTGGGGGCTGTTCCACATGCTAGAGAACACTAATGAGAAGCAGGGCATCCAGGGATTGGCAGAGAGGAGGGGAGGTGTCAGAGTGTGGGATTGGACAGGAACTAGGTCCCATGTTCTCTATAGGCAGCTTGTACCACGAGGTCTGACTCTCCTGACCCAAACCTCATCAGCGGTACCCGGAGAGCACAGCCTTTTCACTGCGTGTGCCCTGCTTCAGACTGAGTGGGAATCAGAACCGCAAGCTTCTGGGCTCCACTATTCCATAGTTTTGAATTCGTAGCTCTGCCTGTTACGGGTTCAAAGGAGCAGTGAGGGAGGCGTGGCCACAGGAGTTGAGGTGGCTGCCATGTGTGTCTACTTGGCAAGTCGAGGGAGCCCAGTGCTGATGCCCAGCTTTCTTCTTTTTATTTAGTCTGAGATCCCAGCCCTGCTCATATCCAGTGTGAATCTTTCTCCTCAGCTGAATCTTTTAGGAAATGCCCTTGTAAACACACTTAGAGATGTGTTTCCACAGTGATATTATGGTGATGGAAAAAACCGTCAAACCTTAGCAGACGTCTGCCTTGGGCTGGTACACAGGGCTGTGGACCGGTTAAGCCTTTATGCCGTCCACCCAGGAGGTTATGGAGTCTGAATCCATGTTGGGCACCAGATGAAGAAGGAAGCTTAAAAGAAATCCCACACTAGCTCAGAACTGAGTATAATAGAGGGTTATTTATTTAGGGGTAGACTCACAGATCACAATCCTCTGCTGGAACAAGGAACAACAACCGAATCCCTCAGTAGGAAAAGAGACTGGACTCGCGATTTGTATCAGCATATATAGTATAAGAGGCCACACCCAAGTGGGCGGGTAACTTAAAGGCTACTGGCGGTAGGAATTCCTACAGCAGCACACTAGCTCGCTCAGTTCTCACATGGAACCAATTAGACAAATGAGGAAAACGGGGTTCGGAAAAGTGACTTGTCCATAGTGACAGAAGAAGGGGCTGGAGCTAATCTGCACACTGTGGGTCAGGGGGTGGCCAAAGTTATCTGCCAAGGACAGGCAAGGTAACACTGTTATTTTGCGAACCATGTGGTCTCTGCAGCATCTACACAGCCTGTCTGTCTACACATCACACTGTAAGAGGAGCAGCCTGCCCAAGATCCCACAGCCCTGGGGGCAGAGTAACTTCTCTAGTCTACGTGGTCAAGCTTTTTCCCAAAGTTTCTCTCAGGCTGGTCCCTAGATTTAGTAAAATGAAACCACCTTTATGTGAGTCAGGCATCCAGGCTGACTGTGGCCCGAAAGAACAGCCGTCAAGTCACCTGGGCCCACCACATCTCAGTCAGGCCATGTTTTCTCCCTGGATACTGGGGAGATGGTTTCTGGAACCTTCGTTAGGAGGTATTGTAGGTAGAACATGGGTATGGCTGGAAATGGATATTAGGAAAAGTAAACATACATGGCTGGGTATGAAACTCAGTTGATTGACACTTGCCTGGCACACACTAGACCCAGGACTGGATCCTGACTCCTCAGAACCGTGTGTGGTGGCACACACTAGACCCAGGCTGGATCCCAACTCCACAGAAACCATGTGTGGTGGCACATGCTTGTAATTCACAAACTTGGAAGGTGGATGAAAGACAGGGATCACGCTCAGCCACACAACAAGTTCAAGGTCACCTTGAGGCTACCTGAGAACAACAACAACATACACAAAAAGAGAGCACAGTTGACACACCACCAGTTGCTGGCACTTGGGGCCTCCAGCTGCTGGTGCTCACTGTTAATGTTTGGAAAATAAAGCGAAGCAAACACTGGTGTAACCCAGGCAGCTGGCCTGCTTCCTAGCGGCACAGTGGCTCCTGTGGAGCATGAACAATTTCACACAATACCAGCATAGACAAGGGCTCTTGGTGTCCATGATGGCACGTGAGGCGCGTGGAGCGTTGTGAGGCACACCATGAAAGCAGTCCCTTCCTCCAGCTAGCACAAGAGATTCTTGTTTCCTCAACGATGATGATTTGGACCCGGCTTCATCCATGCTACCTCCTTGATAAAGATGATTAAAATATCTGCCCAGGAAAATATCCTGACCACCTCACAGGTCCCAGTGGAGGACCGTCCCCACCACACTCACTCTTTGAGCCACCCTGGTCATTCTACAGGTAGTCAACCGTGAGAACCCCTTTATTCCCACCTGCTGGTCCCCTGTTTCTTAAGCTCTGAGATTGCAGGGGGGCTGCTACACTCACCCGCATCTACAGAGGTGCAAGGGAGTTGAACTTTGGTGCTCAGGCCTACACAGCAAATGCTTCTCACCAGGTCCCCAACCCACCAAAGTTCACTTTGACTGGGAGGGCATTTCTAGAGGTCTTTGCCCGTTTGGTTTTATTAACACGTGCACAGGCATTGCAACGTGCTGAGTGAGGTGGAAGGGGGAGTGTTTAGTGTTGAGAGGGTTAGGTGGAAGATCCCTAAGGGCCTATCTTCAAGGACCTTCAGATGTGAGAAGTGGCTCTGAAGGCGGTCCTCCTGGTACTATTATCTCCATCCTACCACCTTAACAACCTCAGGGGGTGTTAACACCTCACATCCACAGAGTGAAACTGGAGGCTCAGCAAGCTGGCAACTGCTTGCAGTTTTTCCAGTTAGCGACAGCTGCATCCTGTCCAGTCTCTGGAGGCTAGGGTTCTTTGAAGGCTATCTTCAGTCTGTGGAGCAAGAAGACCTGGACACTTGCCCCCACTGAGCAGCTGAAGATGAGTGATCTTGTCTAGAATGTGCTGCGATGCTCTGCTGCTTTTCTCAGGGAAACCTGGACGAGCAAGCATCTGTTCATCCCAGAGAGCACACTGCAACCTGCCTCCTGGGGAAGAAGTGTGAAGCGCCATTAATAAAAACTCAGAGACTAATATTGGGGTTCAACCTGAAGGTCAGAAAAGCCAAGCAGTCAGTCACTGGCTCTTACTTAATCCTCAGTCCCCAAATGGCAATCCTGTCTCCAGGAATCTCAGAATGAGACTGTGACTGAGAGCTGTCTCCTCCCATTTTATATTCCTCTCTAATTTTGGGATTAAGGGCATGCATCATTACTGCCTGGTTTCTATGGCAACTAGTGTGGCTACTGGGATTAAATTTGTGTCACCACTGCCTGGTCTGTAAGGCTGATCAGTGGGGCTGGTTTACTCTCTCATCTTCAGGTGAGCTTATTTATTAAAATACTAATGAAATATCACTAGAGAAGTGGGCCTGTTGGGGCTTCTAAGAGGAGCATGGGACTCAAAAGTGGATATATTGCTGAAAGAAAATAAAAAATTAAAAGAAATCGCACTGGGGGTTGGACCCTCCTAAATGTGGATGGCTCCAGCCAGGGACTCGGGTCTTGGACTGAATAAAAAAGATGAATTGAGCACCAGCGTTCACCTCTCTGCTTGCTGGTTACAGATGTGATATCGGCAGCTCCCTCATGCTCTTGCTGTCGTGCCCTCCCTTCTGTGCTGGACTCTGTGCCCTTGAGCTGGGAGGCAAAGCAAAGACCCCTTCATATGAGAAGTTTCTCCTTGTTAGCTGTTTTGTCACGGTAACAAAGAAAGGAACTAATGGAACCATAGTGGTGCCTTTGGCCTTCGGAGCCAGTTCAGCCCTGTGCACTCAGTGTGCGGCTGCCCTGGTTGAGTGACACTAATTCACTGTCTATCATCCTCAAGTGATGACCTTGGCCTGCAGGCTCTGCTGGGTCTTGGACTCATAGTGGAGCTTAGCAATTCTGATGTAAGAACCCATTTGGCTTGCCATATGATGCCTACTAAGGGTAGGGAGACAACGGGGATGAGGCAGGGCCTGGGCCCAGAGCAGCAATGCCTCCTGTTGACAGCCTCTCTCTCGGTGGTCCCTGCTGTCCCACAGTTGTTTGGTGAAGCACAGCTGCGGTGTGTGTCAACCCCTCGCTTTCTTCACTTCTCTTTCAGTGACACATTCCCCGAACACTGTCTACATCTGACTTCCCGGCCCTGCTCTGGTTGCTTCTCTTGCTTGGACACTACGAAGGAAATGCATGTTTCCCTTCAGCATCTTGTCTCTGGCCTCCCTCTCTCCTTCGTCGCCAACCTCAGGTTGTATGATTTCTTCTGGAAATGTGTAAACAAATATCTATTCACTGATGATAAACCAAAGACATGATTCCATCCAAATCTAGCTTGGTGAACCTGTGAGTTTAATGGGGCTATGTTTAGGTGCAGGGTGACTTACAGGCAAGTATGTCACCTAAAGATCCACTCCAATATGGATTACAACTTATGTTACATTGTAGCTGCAGCCCTGCAGCTCTGCACTTAACTTGCAGGCCGCTCCACTGAAGAACTCTTCCTGTTTTTACAACCTGGGGAGGGGTCGCGTGAGTCTCCTAACTTTCAGGTACTTCCTGAGCCTTCTAAGTTTTGTGAACTTCCTGAGCCATTGTAGTTGTCACCATCTTCTTCCTCCTCCTCCTCCTTCTTCTTCAAAAACAAAACAAAAACAAAATAGCATACTATTTTTTATTTTAGGTGTATCTGTGTGGAGGTTAGAAAACAATTTTTGGAAGTTGATTCTCTCCTAAAGGAGAGATCCTGGGGATTGAACTTTGGGGCTGGTGGAAGGCACCTTTTACTCACTGAACCATCTCACCGGACCAAGCCTCCTGAGTCTGAGGAGTTGCCTTCCTAGGAGGGAGTATTTTCATTTGGAGAAAACCAAGGGAGACTCTTGTCTGTTTCCGTCACTGTGGTAGTCCTCAGAGTTTAGAAGCTGGTTTGACACTCTGTATTTAATACAAACTCCTTTTTAGAAGTTCATCCATGAGCACCATGCCTACATCACTCCTATCTTCCCCTCCCCAATTCACCACCTCGTCTTCCTCGTCTTCCTTAAAAATTAAAGAATTATTTTATTTTTGCTTTCTGTATATAGGCATTTAACCTGCAGGTGTGTCTGCTCCACCTGTGCAGATGATACTTGAGGAGGTGCACAGACCCCTGGAACTGGAGTCATGATGGTGATGGTGTGAGCTGCCTTGTGGGTGCTGGGAAATGAACTGGGGTCCTCTGCCAGAGCAACCAGAACTCTCACCACCCAGATGTCTTTCCAGCCCCTTCCTATAATTATCATTGCTACTTGAGTGTGTGTGTACACGCACGCGCGCGCGCGCACACACACACACACACACACACACACACTCACACTCACGTATATAATCTACTGAGCCCATTTAGTGTTGATCCTATGTACATGTGTCATGTGTCCAGGACTGGCCATTTAGGATTGGACAACCTATGCAGAACTTGTCCCTGGAGGACACTCTGAATTTTGTTCAAAAGAATGAAATTGTTCTTTTTATGTGTTGGAGTTCTTTTGTAAATTTCATTGAACTTGTAGATATAATGAATTGCATTAATTATTTTTCTATTATAAACTTGTGTGTTCTTGGGATAAAACCCACTCGATGCTGACATTTTGTCGCTAGCATTGAATGTCTAGCTTTCACACGCGCCGCCATGAGAACAATTGATTTTCAGTTGTTTCTCTGTAAGTGCTCTCTTTCAGGTTTTGGTTCTGAGGCCTTGCTGGTTATCTTAAGTGAGCTGCTGTGTTCTATCTTGCCCTGCGATCAGGAGACATTTAATCAACACTGGGGTTATTTGTTCTTTAAAGGTTACACAGAACTCTGCGGTGAAACCATATGTTCCTGGGGGCCTTTTACAACTCGGATTTTTATCATCCCGTAGTCTCTCCAGCTCTCAGTGGCCTTCTCTGTTCCTACTTCTCCTTGGGTCCATTTTTTTTTAATGACTCACTAGGAAATAAACCCATCGCCTAGCTTTCCCTTTCTGTTGCCACAGATCTGGTTCAGGATTCTCGGAGACCATTTGGTCTCCAGTGCACCTGTGGCCATGTCTCCTCCCACCCCTCCTCTGCCTGGTATTGTTCCCTTCCATTTCCCCTTCGTCAGGCACTTAACACTTCCCCGCTTTCTGCACTGTGAATAGACACCTGTGTTCTCATGGAGAACCCACTGCTGCACGGAGAAGACGAAGCCTGTAGGAGGTTGGCGAGCAGTGGCAGCTCCCGAAGGTCAGCAGAAGCGTGGGCAGTGCTGATGGTTGGGTTTGGAGCCTGATGATCCCACTTGCTAGTTTTGCGACCACAGGAAAGAAGCCTTTGCTTCTCTGGACCTCTGTTTCTTTATCTTGAGAAATGGGATGAAAGCAGCATCACTCATCCCCATGGGTGCAAAGGAACCCCATGGGTACTCAAGTGACTGGCACGGCACCAAGCAGAGACTAAATGCAACAAGAAATGTCAACCATCTCCATGGAGGGACATGGAACTTGGGGGAGTGAGCAAGACGCCGTGGGCTTCTAAGATGGGCTGAGCCTGGAACTCAGACCTTGTATTGCTCAGTGTCAGTCACATGCTTTCCATATTTACACGTTTGCTTATCTATTTATATTTATTTATTTGCATGTCTTTAAGATCTAATTTTTACGTCAGGCAGTGGTGGCACACACCTTTATCCCACATATGGGAGGCAGAGGCAGGCGGATCTCTGTGAGTTAGAGGCTAGCCTGGCCTACAAAGCAAGCTCCAGGATGGTCAGGGCTACACAGAGACTCCCCACTTCACAAAACCAATCAACCAATCGACCAACCAACCAACTAAACAAACAAAAACTATAAAACAACAGAAACCCCTAAACCAGATTTTATGTTTAGTGTGTGTGTGTGTGTGTGTGTGTGTGTGAGAGAGAGAGAGAGAGAGAGAGAGAGAGAGAGAGAGAGAGGTGAATGCCCGTGGAAGGCATAAGAGGGTATGAGATGCCTTGGAGCACAGTAACAGGTGGTTGCGAGACACTGGAAACTGAACTCAGGTTCTTTGGGAAGGCTGCAAGAACGCTTAGTCAGTGAGTCATCTCTCCAGGCCCTTGTTTGTTTGTTTGTGTGTGAGTGTATGTGCACTTGTGTGTGCAGATGTGTGTGGGGGACAACCCTGGCCTATTGTTTCACATACACCATTCATCTTGGCTTTTGTTTTGCTTTTATTTTAAGGAAAGGTCTCTCTGTAACTACTTCCTGATAGGGTAGAGCAGCTGTTCAAGGAGACCCAGGGATCCCACTGCTTTTGCTTCCCTAGCACTAGGCTTATAAGTGTGCATCACCACATTAGAATTGATGCTGTAAACGTGAATTGTAACGCTCACACTCAGGTCCTCATGCTTGCAAGCACTTCATCAACTGGGCTATTTCCTCAGCTCTAGAGCTAGTTAGATGTGAGATGCTAACTGTACATTCATGCATACCTACACACACACACACACACACACACACACACACACACACACACACACACGTCTTTCCTCAGAACTGCACAAGGTAAGTTTAAAGTGGAACCTATAGCCTGCCAGTCCTCAGCAATATTTCAGCCAGGAGAACACTGGCCTGAGGTTCCCCTCTTTGTCATCAGCTCCCATTTCAGATGACAGGCTTAGGACAAGCCGTCTTTAGGTCACATGACTTGTCGGTGGTGGGTGCTTTTGGTCAAATCAGGGTCACAGAATTCCAAAACCTTTAGACACCTCTCAGCATAGTCAAAATGCTCAAAGTTATCACTGCAAATCCAGCTCAAATGATGTGAGCAGTCCTGATGGCTGAACATGGTGGGAGTCATGGCTTTTTGAGCAGGGAAGGGAGGCTGACTAAGGTGGGGAGGGGAAAACTGCATTGGGGAGACAGCCTAGGGTCTGGAGACCCAATCCTCAGTGCTCTGACTTGTGAGGGACAGCCTGAAGGTCCTGGGACTAACTCAGCAGTGTCTCACTGTGGACAGATATTTATTTGCAAGATTCAGGAATTCTGGGAAGACAGGCTGCTCCTCTCCTGGATTCCACAGCTCCTTACTGTGTTAGCTACTCTCCTACTCACTGTAAAAGACACCTGGCAGAAACACCTAGGGGAGGAGGGATTTTGGTCCCTGGTTGTGGAGAGGCCCCCCACACTGGGGCAGAACACCATGGCACTAGGAGCCTGTGGTAGAGGAGGTGAACAGGAAGCAAGAGACCAGAACTAAGGCCTCCTTCTTCCACTTAGGTCCCACCTCCTCAAATTTTCAGAATCTTCCAAACCAGCACTGCCACCAACCCACCAGTGGGGGGCCAAGTGTTCAACAGAGGATTTCATGGAGGGAATTCCATAAGCAAATCACGGCACTGACAGCTTATCTAGCATGAAAGGTTTAGCTTTCCATAAGGCACTACTCTGCCAGACCATCACATGAGGGTGTGGCCTGGATGGGTGTGGCTGTGAGGGGCGTGGTCTGGATGGGCGCGGCCACGAGGGGCATGACTCGGAGGGGCGTGGTCTGGACGGGTGTGGCTGCAAGGGGCGTGACTGAGAGGGTGGTCATGAGGGGTTTAGTTGTGATGGGCGTGGCTGTGGTGGGCGTGGCTGGGAGTGTTTACTCACACTGGGCAAGAGAGAATAATGTACTGAGTGGCCTGGAGGGGTAGTCCACCTGTGCTCAGTGAATGACAATTCCTAGGGTGGAGGATCTGTTAGTGAAAGTGAATTGTCAGGAGAATGTGTGGCGTGCCCAGCATACACACACCCTGGGAAGCTGATGACAATGTACAGAAATGTCATTTCCATCATTGGGTTTCCAGTGGTAATGGAAGCTAATGTTCACCCAGAGGCGGGACCTTAACTCCATGGTTCAATTCGATGTTCCATGTGGTGTGAGGACTTCCTGCCCCAGGACCCTCCCTCCAGCCCTGTTAATGCACTTTCTCAAGCACTCACCAAATGCCAGCGACTGAGTCTTGGTAGATGTCAGTGTTTCTCCCCGACACACTGCAAACTTCTGACACTAATTGGAAGTTGTCTAACTCTGGTCCTCCAGCAGAGAACACCATGTACCAGCGAGTCTTCGCCCGGCATTTAAACCGCTCTGTTTACAGAAATGCTAGGAGTCCTACTGTCTTACTGGCTGCTATGAAGTGGTCCTTAAGATTCTGAAGCAAACATAAAGGCCCCACTCGTGGAGCCCAGGTGGTCCTGGGAAACCCAGCAGTCAATGCTGTGTCCCGACAGGCAACCTCCTTTGATATTCTGGTTTCAGCACAGCCGACAGCTCCCTACTGTGAATGCTGCTACTCTCTGATGAGGTCACAGGAGGGAGGTCTGCTGAAACAGGGACAAGCTGGAGGCAGCAGGTAGTTAAGATCTCAGGGAGGAGCCCTCACTAACCGTCCCTGAGAACTGGGGGGGGGGGGGGGGGAGGGTCTAGTTCCTCAGTCCAGGGTGAACAGCTCAGGGTGTCTTTACAACCACCCACAATGAGCTCAGAGAAACTCGTGCTGGTGGACCAATCATTTACACACTCATTTCTTGGCCTGCTCCCCCACTCACCTGCTGTCTCTTTCTGAGTTCCACATTCTGGATTCATGCCAATAAACCTTTGTCTCAGGCTCTGCTTGACACCCGTTAAACACCCTCCCTCAGCCAGCAACCCATGCAGGCACACAGGATGCTCTGCAAACACCTGCAGGTGATTTCCTTCTTAATCTGTTCTCCGCAGTCAGGACCCCGCGGTTAGTGGTCTGGAGACATTAAGTCAATGATGGGCTTTCTGCTGCCGAGCAAGTCCATCTCATCCACTGCTCACTGTTCCCGGGGAGCTGCCAGGGGCCGTGGGGGTGAGTGGACTGCAGGAGGAGGTTCCCTTCCCTTGTACTTGCTTGGAGCAGGTGGGTGGGAGTCGAATGCTTCTATGGTGCTCTGGGGTGGTTGAGGTCCCTTGGTAAAGTTTTGCCCCACAGACTACTGGGAGTTTTTCCATCACTAACCTTGTGCTTCTAGGATGATGGGCTTGGGAAAGCCCCGAGTTCAGGGCTCATGGGACTGACCACCTAGAACCCTGTCATTCTCTAGTCAGAGGAAGTGACCTGTAGATTCTCAGCTTCAATGTCTGAACTGCCTCCGGGACCTGGTCTCTGAACTCCTGCCTGACTCCTATGCCAACTGCCCCTTTCCTACCAACCCCCTGATCTCCAATGGTATCTGACATGGATGCTACTCTCCCTCCATAGTCACTGGCATGACATTGTGTTTAGTGTAGTTCTGGCAATATGGCACAGGGACCTTGAGGTCTTTCAGATGTCTGTTTTCCCCTCTTCTCTTTCCTTAGGAAAGACAGGAAAGACAACTGGCTTTACCTCCACAACTCTGATCCGACTGTGTGTGTGTGTGTGTGTGTGTGTGTGTGAGAGAGAGAGAGAGAGAGAGGGAGAGAGAGAGGAGAGGAGGAAAAACCCTGTCCTTTTAAAAGACAAGCCCCGCCCACTCACCCCCTTCCACTGAGGCAAGGGATCTTCTGCCTCCTCCAGCCTACTGCTCTCTCTCTCTCTCTCTCTCTCTCTCTCTCTCTCTCTCTCTCTCTCTTTCTCTCTCTCTCTCTCTCTCTCTCTCTCCCTCTTTCTCTCTCCCCCCCCCCCCCCCCCCCTCTTCGGAAGATCTGGCTGTCTTTCTCTCTCTCCCCTTTCTCTTCCCCCTTCCCCTCTCTCTTTCTTCCTCCCCCTTTTCCTTCCCTTCCATAACCCACTAAATGAACTCTATACCCAAACCCTCTCTGCATAGCAAATCTGTCCGTCTCTCACCCACTGCAGACGCTCACTTACCAAGGGAACCCACTGAAGCCTCGGGTGGTGGGACTGGCTGCCCCTTGTGGCCTGCCGCTGGCCCTCAGGGAACCATTGCCCCTTGGGTAACCTCTGGGTCACCCACGCTGCCCCAGTCAGGGACAGGTTTTTAAAAGAATAACACATAGTTGACTTTCTGGAGGGAACCTCTCCTCCCCTGATTCTGCTTTGTTGCCTCAGGCTACTTTCCAGGACAGCTTTCCTGTGGATACAAGCTCTTTTTTACATGGTTCCAGATGTCACACTCAGGCAAACAGGTGTCTACCAGCTGAGCCATCTTGAAAGCCTCCTTGCTGGCTTTCTGTGTACCTACAACATAGCAACCACATGACTTGGGTCAGAGCAGGTCTCTTCTCCACTCAACCTCCTTGGAGTGAAGGCCAAGTTTCTCCTATGGTCTCAGAGCTCTGCAAATCTGTTCCCAGCCTCCTATATCTATCTTGTCTGACTCCATCTTCCAGGAGATCCCTCCAGGCAACCTTCGTCCTGACACCTCTGCTTGTTTTAGAGATCTCCGCATGCTGCCTTGGGGCTTTACCCTGACTGACCCTCTGTGGGAAATATTCTTCCCTCAGAAGAGACTCTTCCCTCACTCCCTTGTCGTTCTAATGTCACCTACTTCAGACTTCCTGTAGACACCTGAACTTGGTTCATATATCCACATACAGATACACATAATTAAAAAGAAATTAAAATCTTTTTTTAAAAACTAGGTGGTGGTGGTGCACACCCATAATGCTAGCACTCGGGAGACAGAGGCGGGTGGATCTCTGAGTTCAAGGTCAGCCTGGGCTACAGAGTGAGTTTCTGGATAGCCAGGGCTACACAGACAAACCCTGTCTCAAAAAACCAAAACAACAACCAAATCAAACCAAACCAAAACTAGGGACTGGAAGGTTATACTCCATGCCTCTCAGGGACACTAATTTAATCTGATACAATTACCTTCCGAAACTCCTTTCTCCAAACACTGTCACCTCGGAGATTAAAGTGAGGAGATAGTCCCTAGTGACAGACATCCTGGCTCCCACAGAGCGCCAGGGCCTCCTTCCGTGTTGCTTTCTCCTGTGCTGTTACTGCTTTCTTCATTTTCCTGTCCCTAAGTGTCTAAATACAGGAAGACACTAGTTACACAGGCTTGTCCGTTTTAAAGTGGTAGTTTGCTACTACTTAGAATCCTAGAATCCCCTGAGAAAGGAGCCAGGATGGATGAACTTCCAAGATCAGGTTGGCTTGTAAGCATGTCTGTGGGGGACTGGTCCGATTGTTGATGAATGTGAGAAGATCCAGCCCACTGCGGATGGACCATTCCCTAGGCAGGTGGTCCTGGATTGCCTAAGTGAAGACCTGAGCATAAGCCATTTGGCAATCAGAAAGCACAGGTGCACTTCTTTCTCTCTGCTCTTGACTATGGCTATGATGTTGTATGTTTCTCCCTCAACTTCCCTGCTGTCGTGGACTGTGCACCCCTGAGACAGGAAGATGGATAGATAAAGCCTTTCCTTACCTCAGACGATTTTGGTCAGAATGTTATTATCAAACTAATAGAAATTAAACTCAAGCAGACACACACAGGAAAATCGTGTTTCTTTCTCTCTGCCCCCACATTGTTTTTGTGCCTTTGACTTTCTCATGTTTGAGAAAGCTGAGGTCGAGTATGAACCAGAGTTAGGATCTGTGCTCCACCCTTCTGCGTGTTGGAGTAGGCAGCTTGTGATAGTCCTGAGGCATAGCAATTTGCATTTTCATTTTCTAGGAGATGCAGTGGCTCAGGAACCACTTTGATAACCGTGCTTTGAATGGGGTTGTAGCTTAGTTTATAGATTACTTGCTTAGCATGCACAAGACTTTAGGTTCAATTCCCAGCAATGCATAAAGTCTTCATGGTAGCACACATCTACAATAATAGGACTTGGGAGACGGAGGCAGGAGGATCAGGAATGAAAGGTCATCTACATGTGCATAGTGAGTTTGAGACCAACTTGTGCTAGAGAGAGAGAGAGAGAGAGAGAGAGAGAGAGAGAGAGAGAGAGAGAATATACTGTGAGTTAAAGCAACATTTACCTCATTTCTCTAGACATGGATTACACAGCAGAATCCTTTCCCATGAACTTGAGGCAGTATTTATTTAGCTGGAAAATGTGTGTTGTTTTGGTGGATGAGAGAAATGGAAAAGGGTATGTCTTTGCATCCTTATAATTGGCCCACAGAAGCATTAGCTCCGGATAAGCACTGTTGATAAGAAAGGTACTGTGCAGAGTTAAGACTAGGATTAGGTCTCTACATTCGGTGAAGCACACAGCCACCAAACATGGTCAGCAGGCGCTTTGTGGATTAGAAAGGTCTTTCCTGTACATTTGTTAATTTGATCCCTAGAGAGACCCTGCAAGGTGAACAAGACATATATTATCACCCCATTTACACCTAAGGAGCCACAAGGGGGAAGTAACCTCTTTGCTCGTCCATGGTACAGCAGGCACATTACATATGGCAGTTCATTTCATTCTCAAGACCCTCGGCAATGGGTGCTATTACTTATTGTACAGATGGGGGTTTAGGACCTAGAGCCCTAAAGTCAGTTTCTCCCCACTCCCCTTACAGGATATTCCTAAGGCATGATGGGCACACGCTTGTAACTATGTGAGTAGCTGTAAGAGACTCTTATTCTTTCACATCCTGTTGTGACCTCCTTCTCTTGGCTCAGGGTGTTAAGTCTGGAGTTTTGATCTAGTGTAACACAGAATCAAGATTTTGGAGACAGAATGAGAAACAAAAAAGCTGAATGGGGGCAAAAAATGGAAGCTGGATTCCAGCGAGACATGTGAACAAGTGAAATAAGGGAGTGGGGGTGACTTTCTTTCTGAGTGTCGAAAGTTTGGTAGGGTTGGAAAACTGAGGGCTGAAAGGAAATGGGAGGATTTCACAGAGATTATCTGTGTGTGCTAAGTTGGATCCCTATTAATATTCATTGACTGGTGCAGGAAAATTGAAATACATGTAAAATTTCTTTTGGTTGCTGATTAGTACTCATTGGTATGTGATGCTGGGTGGAGAATAGGTCACCTGAGACTCCAGATTATATTAACGCTATACATGCAGATATTTTATAAAGATGGTTGAACGTGAAAGGTAGGGTATAAAAATGTGGCTCAGTGATAGAAAAGCTAAGCGTGAAGAAGTGTTAAAGTAGAGTTAAATAAAAGACAAGCTATTTCCTGTGAATTGAAGCAATCTTCCAAGGAGGGACAAGGAGGAGGCTCACAGGACCCAGGAATCTCAGGAAACTTACAAGTCCCAGGAGTCTCAGGAAACTTACAAGTCCCAGGAGTCTCAGGAAACTTACAGTCCTAGGGGTCTCAGGAAACCTACAAGTCCTAGGGGTCTCAGGAAACTTACAAGATCCAGGAGTCTCATGAAACTTATAAGACCCAGGACTCTCAGGAAACTTACAAGTCCCAAGAGTCTCAGGAAACTTACAAGACTCAGAAGACTCAGGAAACCTGTAAGACTGATCAGACTAAACATGCCTTGGTAGATAAGTTTATATAAAAGTATCAGCAATGGCTGGAGCACAATGGGGGAGACTTTTTAGAATGGTATCTATCTGCCAGTTGTGCAGGGATGTCCAGTGATGGAGATTTTGGGAGCAGCCACCCATGCTGGATGGGCTTGTGGGTGATTCAGATACCCCATTCACCACGCTCCTGTAACTCACTGGTGAATAAACTCATTGAGTCACCAACCTGGACTTTAATGTAATGATCTGCTGTTTTCTTCATTATCCTATCTATCTGGGGTGAACAGAAAGCATTCCAGTCACACGGCACAAAGATAGAAACAAATCCAAACATAAAAGGCTGTAAATTATTAGAAAAATGGACAGGGCAGACATGGGTGTCAGGGAAACAGAAATCAAGGAAAGTCAATTTGTTCTATGCATATGTCCCAGGCTTCCTAGTGAAGTAAACTTTCTGAGTTATGAGTCACTAACTAGTAGGAATATGGTTTCCAGTGCTGTTCAATGTACATGCACATACAGAGACAGTTTTCAAAGGACACAATGCTTATTTTGTGACCTCCACCCCCAGGGAGCCACTTCTCACAATGTTCATGTCCTTGGTGGTCCCCTTCACCCTGTCCCAAGAGCTATTAGAAAGCATGCTGCAGATGCAGGCTAGGTGAGTTCTATACTTGGACTCATCTTCTTGGAAGGGTGACTCTTGAGGAAGTGCTCCCTGAGAATTAAGCTGCCATACTCCGGCAGGCCCAGTGTGGCCCTGTGGAGAGGCTAGTTGGGGAAACACTAAAGCCTGGCTGATTTCCTCACCCACAGCAAACACCAACTTGTCAGCCACATGAATGAGTTTCTTGGCAGTGAATCCTGCTGCCCCAGGTAAGCCATCCCATCTGTTTCTATGACTCGGGGATGAGCCATTGTCACCGATCCGTAGCAAACAGTAGAGTCACCAGCTTGTTTTAGGTACATTTAGTTTTGTTCTGTCGCACTCAGTAAGCAAACATCTTGATCACATACGAGACAGCACGATCTCCCTTATCCTGTTCACTTTCGTCCCATTTCTGTAAAATGCTAAATTGGTTCATGACCCACTAATGAGTCATGATCACTTTAAGAAGTGTTATTGTAATCAATGGCAGATATGCTTGAGATAATCTGCCTTCCAGCCTCATGCTTGGTGC